>NW_024582059.1:18499205-18886915 GCF_017639235.1 Corvus kubaryi | reverse complement strand
GTGATATTTATGTGATTCTCAATGCAGCATCTTAAAACAACAAAGCCCTGGCATTTATGGCTGAGGTAGATGGTTGGTGAGTGTGGGCTTAAGGGCATATGTATGGAGAACACAACCTTCCTCTTATAGACACAAACAGTAATTTTACTTTTATTGGTTTGAAAGGGACTTCCTAATTTGGAGCCAGCTTTAACAGGCAGTTGTGAGAACCCCACACAGAATCTCTTGGAGAAAAGGATTTTTCCATATTTTCTTTCTTTGTTTCCTCTTTTTCCTCTTTTCTATTTTCCATTTTCCCCCTTTCCCCCCCTTTTTTTCACCTTTTCTACCTTTTATTTTTCCTTTTGTTTTCCTCCTTCCTGTCAAAAGAAAAATAAGCAGAGTTTGTTTTTTCTTTTCAGCTTTCTCCTGCTTTCTTTTCTCTCTCTGCAGACTTTCAGCCTTGGGTATCACAGACCACAGAATACGTTTTTCACCAGTTTCATTTTTGCAGTAACACAGGTCCACAAATGGGGAAGTCAAAAGGAAAATCAGACTTCATGGCTGTGTGACAACTACTTCCTCAGCTTCTTACCTACTTCCTGATACCTCTGATGGATTTATTGCGGCATGTTCATTGCTTACTCCTGACTCAGTTATTCCTGTTTTTAATAGTCTACCCAAAAAATTCTTCTTAAAATTTAGGAATACCATGGCAAGATTTTGTACTTATAATCCATCCCTTTCACGGAATCTTTTTTTTTGTTTGAAACCTCCTTCAGCACTACACTCTGAGCTATCAGCCTCTGCACAGAACTTAGCTTCACCTTTTGTCTTGTTGTCTCCATTTTCGGCTCAGATTTTGTTATTCTCTATTGGGACTTCCATTTCTTCACATTTTTTCTTATTATGAAGGTATGTGTGTGTATATATCTGTATATCTGTATATCTATATATCTCCTGTTTTTGTGTATTAAATATACCTTAAATTCATATCTGTATTTATATATTTTGGATGTCTTGATGTTTACCATATAGAACAACGAATTGGATTCCTTCCACTTGTGTCCTGTTGAGAATTTAGCACTCAATCATTTTGTCAATGAAAATCTTGTCACTTACTTTAATAGGTTTGACTCCGTAGAACTTAAGGTTAAACACTTAACAAAGTTGCCTCTTGGCAAGGTATTTGTTTTCCTTCATATGTGGTTGTTGCTGATGGGAAGGGGGAGAATATCCAAAAATATTTTTCATATCATCCCTATAGGATTCTAGGTTATAGTACTGTTCTCTTTCTCTAGTTTACTCCTGTAGCAGCTGAACAGATGAAGACATATAGGGATGATCTGCCTGTTGAAAAGTTTATTTAATGATCTGTATCCTGCCTTATGTTTAGCTTGCCACCCAGACACTCTACCATTACTCATGTGAGGTCATAGCTGTGATAGAGAAGTGAAAATCCTGTATCATGTTACTGGCATGACTTAGAAAAAAATTTATGCCTCAGGTCCAAGCAGGTGATTGTGGCAAACTGGATAGAGCACTGGGGTTTTGTGGTTACATCAACACATGTGATGTCAACTCACAGTTCATTCTGTTATCCTTTCCTGCAGTTTGGATTGTGCACTGCTTCCTGTACTTCCCTGTTCCCAGCTCCTCAAAGGTGATGGTTGAAATGCCTCTTCTGCACCTCAATGCCTCAGACTGACTTAGAGAGTTTGTTACAGGTGACTTTCAATCACTGAGCTCTTAGACATCTGATTTCCCTACTTCTAGAAAACCTGAGATGGTTTTGTATAAAATACCTGTATTAAATTAAAAGCAATACTAAAAGCCTGCTGGCCTTGAAGCACTATTCTAATCATCCTGTAGTAGTAAAACTTTAAAATTAAATTTCTGTAGGAATTAAGTCCAGAAGGAGTGTTATGTTTAAAATTAATACTAACTTCAAACCTTTTGTCCAAAGCCCTCAGCTAGCTTTTCATGCTGCAACTTTTGTGTGTATAATTAGATTTTTATGGATTTTCTTCTGATATTGTGTTTATAATCTTATCAGAGCAATATATTGTGTCATTGTAAGTACTTATTATGTACTGTAAGCCACGAACAACGCTTCTTTGTAATAGCCTACTTCTCTGGTAGTCAATGTGCATTGTATGATGCACACAGCAAAAGGATTCAGATTTTAGGTTACAAAATTAGCATTCTTAAAAGATGGATTGCAGAATATTAAGGACTTATTGAAGATTCCTGGAACATCCAATTATTTTTGAATGAACATTTTGCCGTAGATTAATCTATCCATGATGCCTGACATTTTGGAAGTGTTATTATGGTAGACAAATAGGAGTGGGTATTTCATTGTGAGAGCCTAACAATTTTCAGATTATTGGTGTTTGTTGACCCATGGAAGCTAAAGGTACAAGACTTGGCTGTTAGGAGAGTCAATTGTCATGGTGCTAAATATGCCCATTTCCAGTTAGAGCCAGTGGTGCAATACTTGCTGCAATAGGGTTGGAGCAATAATAGTATCTCTTTATGAAGTAGGGGTTGCAGTTGTTCAAGTATAAGAAATAACCTTGGTTGTATCATAGTATAGAAAGAAGGTGTTTTTAATAGGGTACAAACTGGGTATTTTTCTTCTTTACAACTGGCATGTGAACATGGAAATTACTTTTGGGAATAGATAAATGACTTACAGTTCACTATTAGTTCTAGGCTCCTTTGTGATTTCAGTTCTTTTTCTGAGTTAAAGGGTAAAGAGGAATATATTTTTCTGCTTTTTCTGGTCAGCTAAGTCATAGGTACAATATTTAGTTTTTTAAATTATGACATCCTTATCTCTTAACACATTTTTACTTTGGAACAGTGGATCATAGCTTTCTTCATATTGGTTTAACAGCAGCTATCACGTTTATTTCATTCAATTCAACATGAAACATGAAATTATTGTTTGCTTGGGAATTCTTTTTATCCCACTGGTGCATATTAGCTGTTCTCTTTAAAGAGGATTAGGTGCATTTTCTCTGGTAGTTGTCTCCCATATGATGCTGTGGACTGAGGGATCAAATCAGCCTGTAGAGTGCTAGGATCTCAGTCCCGAACTAGCTTTCTAAGACTCAAGGACTTTAGCAGTCTGTTATAGAGGTGACAATGCTGTTACAAGAGAGCATGTTTTTAAGTGTGTTTCATTGCTTCCATGTGTGGATTTGCAAGCATTCCTGTATTCATGCACTGTATTTCCAGGTGCCAGGTCAACAGGCTCTCTGTCTGTGTTACTCTGCTCCAGATGTTGATTGGGACTCCCTCTGTGTACTCTTGCCTCCTACTTTCCCCCTTCACTTTAATATTATTTATTTTGTCTTTTTTTTCCTGGATGATCCATTCATTCATTCATGATCAGGATGTCATCATATTAAACTGTCGGGAGAATGGCTAATGATGAAATTGTCAGCAGGTGCCGTCACCCGGTTCATTTCTGAATAGCTTGGCTACACATCTGCTTGGTGATGATAGCTCCGCTAGCCAGGTGCCTGATTCTGTGTTATCTCCCATTCCCCTGTACTATTTTCCCATTGTTTGCTTTCAAAATCTATAGGGTTTTGTCAGGTAAAACTTTGGGGTTGAATGGATGGGGTGTTTGGATACCATTACAACGAAGTTTATGCCACTGTAACCAGTGCAGGGACTCATTTTGCTGAGGGGTTTGTGATGATTGTGGGTCAGAGGCTCAGTGGCAGCAACTTTGTCCGATTTGGGCAGCTGCGGTTTGAAGTAAAATACCTCAAACTGCCCTTCTGTCTCAACACACGAGTTCTCATCTCAAGGCCATCTGAAAAAAAATGATGCCTACCAAACCAAATAGCCACTAATCTATTCTACAATTTGATATCAGAAGCAGAAATAACCATTATGTTACCAAGAGTTGCAAGGCGAGCTTTTCCTAATGCTAGCCCTCAATACCAGTGAACTGGCTTAGCATTCACTGAACTTCTAGGTCTCTCAGAGTTATTATACGGTTATTCTGTCAGACTTTGCCAAATCCAGATGCAAATGTTAGGAACAAATATTAATTTTGTTTTGGGTTTGGTTGTTTGGTTTGGTTTTTTTTTTTGAGAGGGGGTGGGGTGTTGAAGATTTTTTACCTTTCTTCCATTTCTCTGCTTGTGCCACAGCAGTTGTTTTAGCTGCCAGCTCCTTTTGTTTTACTAACAGCTAATTCTTCCACAGAGAAGTGTGAGGGTTGCAATGCCCAGGTTGCTGCACTGCTCTTCTTTTAGAAAAGGTGCTGCTGCCTGAAGTTGATCAGTTTTAGCATAATAGCCAGACCTTGACATTTTACAGCCTTTAGATGTTTCGTGTCTTTATTAAAGCAAAGTGAGTACTTTCACAGTTTATATTTGTGTTTTATTTATTTACTGTTCAGGCTTCTCTGGTTTTGCAGAGAGAAGCCTTAAACCACTATTTAAGTCTCAAAGACCAGAAGGCAAACAAGAGGATCCCTTAGATTGTTCTCTAAAGCTCAGGACATTGGACTGTGACTCACGATTCTGAGTACTTGAGATAGACAGACTCAATACAGTCAGTCTCACTTCTCTCAGCTGTTAGCTGCTTTGCAGTAGATAGGACAAACTAGAGAGCCCAATGGTGTGAATCACTAAGCTTTTCCTAGCAGAGGAAAGTCTGCAGAAGTGAACACAATCCTGAAAAGAATAGTGGAACACTAATTGACACAGTCATGTTTTCAAGGAGAATTCACGGCATACTGATAGCTTGCCAAGCAGTATTGCCGTGACTATAAATTGCAGTGACTTGTGGTAAATACACTTTATTTTGCCTCTGATTTCCTCCTTTATGCCTTTAAATTCTATTCAGAAAGTACTTTGCTTTTTCTTAGGACACTTAGCAGTAGTAAAACAAGAGCACAATCACTAATTCCCCTTTTGCTTAAATAAAATAAAGCTTATATTTGGCATAAAATATGGCAAATAAATGAATAAAACAGTTTTGTAAAGATTCTCATTGAATTTCATTCTACAAGATTGTCTTCAAAGTCTTCTTTTTAAACTTAACATATAAGGGGAAAACTATACTGATTTTAACCTTTTTGTGTGTGGGTGCCATTTTTGTGGGTTCAGGTCATTCTTGTAGAAAGGGTGGCCTGTTATTTGAAGTCTGAGCACCCAAAACCAGAGCAAAATAGTGGAATTATGTGCAAAAGTAGAAACACGGGCCTAAATGTTCAAACCTGTCTGTTAAAAACTAGTGTATGAATTCCTGGTTAGGCATGAAAACTGTGAAGTCTAATATTTTGCTGCACTTAGCTGATTCATTCTAGCTAAATTTGTCTAAAATAGTTGTTAGGAGTTCTAACTCCTACCTGGGCAGGCACTTGGCAAGGATATTTCAAGTTTAGTCAACCTTATTTTACATAAATATATAAAGGAAAAACCTTATATTTATGTGATTGCACATCTGAATTTAAGAACTGCTAATGGTTGCTCTGGAGAGCAAGACTGAGGTTGCTTGTAGCTCTATGTTTTTGTTAAGCAAATTATTTTGGAAGTGAAAGTGAAAAGAAGTTTACCTAAAGCTTCATTCTTTCCTCTTCCTTAACCTTTCTTTCTTAGTGCCAATTAATTAGTGTCTTATTAATGAAATAATTCAAGTTTCTTCATGAGATGCTGTTATTGTGAGGAGGCACTACTCGCTTCCTGGAATGTAGCTCCCTGAAAAGACAGTATATTTTGTCATATGAAGAGGGATTCAGTCTTCATTAGTAATTTAATGTGTATGTGTTGTCTACAAATATCTTTCAGAGCAATTCTAAATTCTGACTCTTCTTTTGTATTTACCATGTATTACTATTATTATGCATTACTATTATTTACTGTGTGTTGTTCAGTATTTAGTGTTTATCTGGTTCATAGCAAGCATAGACTGAAAAAACCATCATCTATAATCTATCAAAGTTATAAAGCTGGTGCCTTGGAGACTGTACAGAATCCGCAGTGTTCATTTTTTTGACCACAATCATTACCAGATTCAAAAATTAAGTACAAATTTAACAGCTGTCGTGTGTTCCCCATGTCCTCCCTGCCATTATTACTTTGAGCAAGCTGCAAAAAAGTTACTTAATGCTGCTGTTCATGTCAAGATTCTGCATAAGTTCCTTCCAAGATTATTTGATGAGAAAATTGGATTTTGTAGAATACTTTAAATTTGCTTTGTCTATATACCACTTCGTTTGACCAGGGAGCACCTCCTGTACAAGCTGATATCTACACACCTTTCTCATTGAAGAGAAAAATAAATAATTGATCTCCTTTTGGTGATTTGTTGCTTCACAGAGCTGTCATTCCATCTTGTGCATCCACCTCTGCAGCAAGGAGTTAAATGAAAGCTCAGTTGCTCCATTTCTGCCTTAAAAATGCAAAACTGCCTGCCTTGTCTTATCAATAGTAAATGCTTCATGGACAGCTGGATGCAGAACTGAATCAGGATTGATGGGACAAAAAAGAAGATTAGGATACAGGTAAGAAAGTTAGAAAAAAGATGGACTACCCTCAGCCTTAAAAAAAAGGACAGTGGAAACAGGAGGAGATGAGGAAAGTTTGGAGAATAACAAATATCAAGAACTTGTCTAAATATGACTTAATATCCTAGAAGCAATATTGACTTAGAGATACATATAAAAGGAATGAGAACTGAAGAGAAAAGAACGAGGACAGGAGCCATATAAATTTGGATATCTAAAATGATTTCTCTAGTTAAATGTTTTTAAACATTAGGAAAATATTACCATTTTATTCACACACTGAAAGAAAGCCCCCTCACAGATTCCCAAGTTTGATCACATTGACATACTGGGCCTCAGAGATTAGTGGATGGGTAACTAAAATGCATGTGACAAAAGCTCAGAGAGTCTAATAAAAGCCTTCTTTCAGAAGAACTCGATGAGTTTGGTTAAGTCAGGAGAGAAATTACTTGGCCACTCTGTTTCTCCCAGAGTTTTGCTACAAACCTATCCAATAGCCAGCTTATTCCTTCCCCATGCCAGCAAAAGCCTTAGTTTTCATGCTTCATTGTCCTAAAAATAGAACCCTCATTAGTGTTTTGAGATTTATTGAGCTAGAATACAGTTTCATGCCCACAGCTAGGAAGTCTTCCTCTAACATCTTGAGAACTGAGAGAGTGGTATTAACTTACAAAGTGATATGATGGTAAGTTACTGAAATGTCTTTGTATTTTGTATTTGTCATTTTTGTCTCTGTCCCTGTCATGGAAGCTGCTGTTGAAATCTTTCAACATCAACACTCTGCCATTTAAAACTTACCCTGCCAGCATGCCATCTGTTTTGATCAGGGAACCACTTTCTACGTGAGCAGACTCCCACACACGCTGCACTTTGCAAGAGACAAATGTGTTTGCTGGAAAGTAAAAAATCTAACCTTCCCTTGAGAAGCAATGCTCCTTGACTTAGTTTTTTTTAAAAAAATCTTATAATTAGATAAGTTCACTTTCTTCCCTCTCTCTCCCATTGCTTTAGATTTCTAGACAACGGAAAAAAAAATGATAGTAAAGCAAGTCAAACCCTCTTTGGGTAGTTGCATTCTGTATCCCCAAAGCTGGTTGCACATGTTGGTATATTTCCAGTTGGGAGGGAGACACTGGCCTTAAAGTTTATTTCTATAGGAAGTAAATTTTGTAAATTAAAAAAAAAGGTGGTTTTTTTATGCATGGCTTCTTCAAAGAGCAATGGAAATACATTTCTCAAAGTTTTTCTAGCTTTGTGAAAGTACCTATAGTCAATATAATTTATTAATGGTTATGCGTTATTTTTTAATTACAAATACTTTTGGTACATCTGGATGAGATAACAGTCTTGATATTTAAGCCCACTATCCCTTGATAGCATTTTTTTTTTTTGGACAGTGTACCAATGTCTTTCACAGACAGTGCTCAGAGCTTTGTGGGTGGAGGGAGGCAAGAGAGGGAGATGTGCAGATCTCCAGGTATAGTTTCTTGCCTCTTCTGGAACTGCATCATGTAATAGTTTCCATGAAGTTATCAAATTCCATCTTCCAGCTGCTTAGCTTCCTTGTCAAGATCTATATTCTTCTATCTCTAGTTTTGAGCCTGAATTTTTTTCATGGCTATCCTCTAGCTTAAATAGATCTCCTTCCCGTCTGTAATTTACCATGTAAAGTAATTATAAAGTGCATATCCCATCATTTCACTGATCTAAAATAAAATACATTCTTTTGGTCTTCCTGTATTGAAGTCACTGTTCTTCCAAGCTGGGAAGATTTATGAAGGGTCCAACACTGGTCAGGTGCTTCTTCCTTGTAAGTTCAGCAGCAATCCCTCTCATTACCTATTTTAGGAAGTAACAAATCAGTAAAAGAAATTCAGCTTTGGTTATTTTAGAGCCATGTGAAATGCTGTGAAGGCCATTAGATCAACACTCTGAAAGAAAAAAATGAACCAACACAACAAAACCCCCTAGTGTTCCTCTGATCCTTCTCCCCCAAATTCCCCTGGGTGGTTTCATAGACTATTATCCTGAAATTTATTGTTTTCTATAATTAATCTTAATGGGGCACTAAAATCCCTGATAGACTAGTGATGACACAGATGAAGCTCTTCATCCACAGAAATATAAACACTTGGCCTGTGAAGAGTGGGTCAATGTTAGGAAAATTGTGAGGCAAGCTGTTAGTGAATTATTGTCAAGGTCAGAGAATGCACATTTATTTTCCTGGTAGTTGTATCATTATCAGGCTCTTATGATATATCCACTTGCACTGAAAATGTGGCTAACTTACCTTGGTGAATTTGATTTATTAGCATTGCAACTGACAAGGTTGCCCGTTTGTTAGTGCTTATTTTATATTTTAATAGCTTTCAGCACATAAATTTGAGGAATTGCTTGAACACTTTAGCTGTTCCATATTTCATGGAGAAAGCTAGACTAGAAGAGTGCTGCTGTTGATATTTCTATCTTGATACTGGCCACTTTTTTTAATAAATGACAATGATGCCTGTATTTGTACCTAAGTGCTTCGTGAGCAGAATTTATTGCAAACAGTAAAACTTAAATGTGAAAACTCATTAGTTTTATTCTGAATAAACTGTGACATAACCTTTCTATAGAGTTTATTTTCCTTTCAGAGCATATAATAAATGTCTTTTTTAAAAGACATGGAATTCAAAAGAAAGTAGCTAATTACATGGGTTCCTCCTATTAAGCTTTAGTTAAAGAATGGATGGAGGAGTAGATGAGTAAGTAAATGGTTCAGGATGGAAGAAGCAGCTCTCAAATAGGTCCAGAAATGAGGCTTTAAAGCCTTATTGACTTCAGTGGTGTTACATCAGGCAGAGGAGCACAGCTTAATTACAGCCAATATTAGCTCATCGTCTTCCCAGAAGGATGCACTTTTAAGTAAACACAATTGTATAAATAGCGAAATAAAGAAAAAGCAAGACTAATTACTTGCTTTTAATATCTTGTAAAGTTCCTTTACAAGATATTGAAAAAGTCTCTATCTTTTTAAGTCACCTTCTTTACTGTGGGGAAGAAATGCTTATTTTAACTCACTTTATTCCCCGGTTCCAATGTGGGCCATCACCTGTGTACCTCCTATTCTATAGATCTCAGTTTGTCCTGATTTTCTAGGGATCGGGAGGAAAGCCAGTCAGAAGCAAAACTTACACAAACTCACACTGTGATGGGGCCCCATGTCATCTTGTTGACACTCAGGGCTCATCTCCTGCCCTACACCTTTACCTTTCCTACACAGAAGGTGAAGCTACTAATCTAATGTCAACAACTAGCAGCTGACAACCAGAGATTGTTTTCTCTTGAATTGCTGGATTTTACCAGCATGATTCAAGCAGGCCTTACCTGTAGGCTTTACTGTGGACATCTGTGTATCTACTGTAGAAATCAAATGATACACATGTGTAGTGGTTTGGTCCAAAATACTCATTACTGTTTATCTGCTGTGAGATAAGAATTAGGAGAAATGCAAAACAGGCACCAAACTTGAAAGAATATAAAGAAGTTTATTAACAGACCTAAAAGAAGAAAAAAAAATTATACCACCTTCAGAACTCTCCTCCTCCCCCCACCTTCCTCCCTTCTCCCACTGACAATGTGAAAAGACAACTCTTAAGATGTTCAGTCTGTTTACCACTTTCATGATAACCTTGTTTAGTCCATTTAGAAAGAGAAGTCTCTTCTTGCTCATGCTATGAAAACAGTATCACAACGAGACAGCCGCCCACTTCCAAATATCGTTCAGTCCATTTAGGAAGAGGAGTCTCTCTGCCTGCATGTGAGTCCCTTCCCCCGACTTGCAGCTTTTCCCACAACTGCTTTCGAGGGTCCACTCTTGAAGTTTTTGGGGTACAATTTTAAGGTTGAGCCATTCAGGAACAAAAACAGAGGCCCTTCTCCTTCCCTGGGAGCAAAGGGTCTTCATCATCTTCATTGTTAGGACTATCTCTGGGAGCATCTCTAGGAACTGAGGTTTTCTCCTTTCCCATTTGGAGCAAAGGTCCTCATCAGGTTAATCTCTAGGGACTGAGGTTTTCTCCTTTCCCGTTTGGAGCAAAAGTCCTCATCTGGTTCATCTCTCCCTGTCCAAACTTCTCATGAAATTACAGCTGCGTCAGCATCTGCCTATCTCAGCGCAGGTGCTTTTGCTTACGAGTTGAACACTCCACCCCCCATATCTTCATGAAATTACAACGGGATACTCTGATATATCATAGCTTCACAACAGAATTTCAGCTTTAAGCATCTCCTCTCTCTCTTCCCTCAGGTTTTCAGCTCTTCACAGCAATAAAAGGGTTAATCTCACCTCGGCCTTGCAGCTTTGCAGCTGGAATGTTGAATTTTTCTTATTGCAGTGGAGAGGGGGGAGAGCCGAGCCGCTCCGGCTGCCCACGGCAAGGCAGTGGGGGGGTTCCACGGGTGGAACAGGTCCATCGACTCCAGGATGGCCGTGGCCCGGCCCGGCCTGGCCCAAGCAGGGCCTGGCCGGGCCGCTGGCCCCCGCACGGGGCCCGCAGCCACCTGTGCCAGCGCCGGAAATGAGAGAGAGCTTGGGGGGGAGTTTGTCTATTCTTAAGTGTGGATCACAGAGGCGGTCACAACTTTAAGTGGCTTAGAGAATTGTCCATATTCAAACTGGCCAGCTGATAGGTTCTATCAGGTCCCAGAGGAAACTGTAAGCACCCCTTAGCAAGGACATCCCTTCCGGGACTATGCTTGCTAACCTATGACAACATATAAAATGGCAAGGTAAGTTAAGCACCAAAAGCTCAGTGCTTTTCCTCAGCAATTAAGTCCACCAAGAATATTTAATCTCATTGCTGTTTTCTCTTAATCCACTGGGTCAAATTCAGGCACTGAGTTTTCATAATTTCAGGCCTTTTGCTATGTTAATTTGTATTAACTGAAAATTAACTCAAAGTCTGCCTCTCTGCTGCCTTTCTGCACAGCTTTCGCCTCCTCTAAGAGCTTTTTTCTGGTCGAACAACAGAGCAGCCAATGTCAGTAGAGAAGTTTATGGCCAGAAAGGTCAGAAAGCAAAGCAGAGATCTAGCATCTCAATGAAATCTCAGTGGAATGCTGGGCACCCCACATGAGGGGTTGCCTCAATATTTCTTTCTGGGAAAAGAACATGAAAAAGTATTTTCTTCCTGAACTCATTGGGGGTTGCTGAACTGGTCTATGCACAGAACTGCATGAAAATTAGATCTAAGCTATTTTAATTACAAAATATCCACTGTATAATTAGCAACACTTAACACAATTTGTGTTCAATATATTTTATATGTAATTGAAATTCTGTAAGATTAAACTGTAATAATACAAACAATTTCCCAGGATGAAAAGTAGGTTAAAATAAGCAAATTTCATGCTTTAAACATTGCATTAAATATTCCCTAGTGTTTTAAAATATTGTGGTTTTTTGACTGCTAATCATTTCATTGAATAATAAATATGAGCTTTCCTTTTATGTAATTAATGCAACCCATATTTTTCAGTAGAGAAATGAGATGTTGAATCATACATAAAAAGTAGCTATGACTATTTTATTACCAAACTTAATTCAGTCATTTCCACAGTTATGGAAAATGTTATTCTCATCTTGGGGAAAACTTTAGGCAGTGAAAAGTAGTTTTGTTTGGCATATATTTTAAGTTGCCTGAATCTCTGGTTAGGTAGTCCCTTCCTGGGAGGGATGTGTGTATGTGTGTGTGTGTGTATTACACACAGGCTGATTCAGTACAGTAGTTCGCTCTTTGCAGTATCAAAATCCTCAGAACCTTGTTACTAACATTATGTAAAGCATCTTTAACAATTTCTGAAAGGATATTGAGAGGTTAATGTGTATTTTCTAATATTTTAGTTTTCACTTATAAAAATGCAGTCTAACAACGTTGTGTGAAACCTATATGCAAGAATGATGATTTCCAATGTGTTTCAGGGGACCATGAATTTTATTTCTAAGGCTATTACTGCATTTTCTTGCAGCCATTCCTGTGGTGTAAAATAAGGACATCATTTGAAGTATGATTATGCTTTGAATGCCCAGTGAAGCTTTTAAAATGATACCTGACATCCAGCTAGATGTAGATAGACATTGATTTTTTTTTTTTTTAATTCAGTTTTTTCAAAGAAAGTCTGTTAGAATCCATGAGAAATGGAGGTAAAGAAACTTTACTTTCTAGTCTTGACAGTCACTGTAGCTGTTCTGGTTTAACCCCAGCCATACAGCCACTTGCTCACTCCCTCCAACAGAATGAGTGGGAGAATCAGAGGTGTAAAATTGAGTATGGTGGTCACTCAGGACCAGAGAGATGGTGTGTTGAGTGAAGTTATTGGGCACCAAAGCCACCTCAGGTCATGTCACTGCTGCAGCTGCACTGTTTCTTGTATCTCTTGTCCTCTGCTGTGCTTCTCCACTCTGGAGTGGTTCCTGCTGTAGTAAATCCTGTAACATGCAACTCAAATCCTGGTTTACAGCAGTTTAAAGATAAATCCATTACAATCTCCACCCCTGGTCCTTTTGGGCTAGGTTATAGGGTTTGACATTGCAGTGAACACTTCCTCTTGTTCCTACTCTGACCAGAAGCAAGGAGCTCCTTGCTGTGGGAGTTTGGAAATCATGTGTATCAGAATTTAAAGGTATTTCCACAACAATCTCCACCCTGGTCCCTTTGGACCAGATAGGGTTTAGTATTGCAATGAGCTCTTCCTCTTGCCCCTGCTTGGGCTTGGACTTATCCGCAGACTGCAGCACCTTAGGGTTGTACCTGCTCCAAGTAGAGCCTTATCCATGAGCCGCAGTCTCACAGATACCCGTGTTGGCAAGGCCTTCCCATGGCTACCGTCCCTGCAGAGGTGTACCTGCTCTGCCATGGGCTTATTCATGGCCAAACAGTTTGAGGTTCCCCAGCATGACCTCAGGCACAGCCACAAATGGTTCAAGGTGTACCTGGCGCAGAGTGGACTTGTCGTGGGCCCACCATCCCTTCAGAAGCTCTCCTTCTGGGTTTAATCCCAGCCAGCAACTGAGCACCACACAGGTGCTCCCTCACTCCCCCAAAACAGGATGAGAGAGACAATCTAAAGAGTAACAGTGAGTTAACTCATGGGCTGAGATAAAGACAGGTCATTAGGTAAAGCAAAAGCCTCACTCACAAGCAAGGCAGAACAAGAAATTAAGTCACCACTCCCCATGGGCAGGCAGGTGTTCAGCCACTCCCGGGAGAGCAGGGCCCCATCAAGGGTAACAGTGACTTGGGAAGACAAACGCCATCACTCCATATGTCCCCCACCCTCCTTCCTCTTCCCCCAGTTTTACATGCTGAGCATGACTCCACGTGTTACGGGATATCCCTTGGGTCACTTGGGGTTGGCTGTCCCAGCTGTGTCCCCTCCCAGCTCCCTGAGCACCCCCAGCCCCCTCGCTGCTGGGGTGGGGTGAGAGGCAGAAAAGGCCTTGGCTCTGTGTAAGCCCTGCTCAGCAGTAACAAAAACATCCCTCTGTTACCAACACTGTTTCCAGCAAAAAATCCAAATTACATCCCTATGCTGACTAGAGTGAGGAAAATTTAACTCTACCCCAGCCAAACCCAGCACAGTAGCTGAGAAAAGCTGCTGGCAAGTGTAATTCAATTACACTTCCTTAATTCTGACTTGGCTTTTGTAAGTAAAGCCCTAAGGATTTGTTGGACATAGGTCTTCTTATTAAAATGCTTTTGTTTTTTTAATAGTGTGGGAGCTGGTATCTGGCATCCTTAGGCAGTTGGGAAAATTAGAGGCTTGGAGTTATTACTATAGCATTTACTCATCAGGGTGATACAGAACTACACTGCAATTTGAAATGGTCTATTCCTGCTTCTGCTGGCAGAGTAGCTGCAGTGACAGAGTGCAGTGTGGACTACAACAAAGTGTTTGAATAGGCTTAAAAGTAATTAAAAAGGTACTCTTTTCTGAGCTTTGCTTGTTAATGCTGCCCACCACTCAGGCTAGTTTGGTTAAGGCTAGTTCAGATACCTCCATCCTAGCAGCAACTGTGCTTAGTGTACAAGTATTCCAAGTGAATCTGATGTGTGTGCTCTCCAGAGAGAAAACGTTACAAGATCAGGCCCTAATTATTTTATAATTGTGCAAGGCTTTAATTATAAGGCCTTAATGACTGGCTTCATTTAAAACACTTTAGGGACGTCGAGTTAAATAAAATGCTGTTGTTGAATTATTTTCTTTCCCAGCAGTATGAGCACTTTCTATTTCTCTCTCTCCCAGTAATCTGCTGTGCCTAACAAACAGAGGAATTATCCATGTAATTAAGAGATTCTGGGTGCAAGTTCTCTGATTATCCTTAAAACAGCTCAACTAGTAGACACCGGTTATCCAATTTTCAAGGCATGCACAATATGTTCCACTTTTCATCCTAGCAGAACTCAAATATTCCATGTTCTTTGCTGTTACAAAAATACAGCTAAAAGAGTTGAAAAGGCCACTACAGTCTGCTGTTTCCAAACTGGGTGAGAGAGAGGGGAGGCAATACTAGTGAAATTTTGGTCGAGGTCACCAGTCAAGGATAACTGGTATCTGACCTCAATAAATCTGCATGGAAAGCAAAGAAAATCTTTTGTAAGGCTGTCATCAGAAATAAAAGATCTCGATGCTGTTGTTTGGGTTTTTTTTAAAATGCAGCCAGTGCTGGGGTATGTATTGCCTCTTCATATCTGAAGTGTGCACTGAGAGTACTGGAGGTGAAATGAAAACAAGGTAAAAGAAATGTCATAAACCACTGCAAAATATTAGTGATGCTGGTTAGGGATAGCTTACGAGCCCTTGTAAATACTTTCCTTGAGGTTTTGAGGTTAAATTCAAACTTAAAATGCAAGACAGCTTGAAAAACCCGCTTTGAGGGAAAAAACCTGATCTTGATAAGCTGAGGTTTTTGTCGGTTGGTGGGCAGTTTATTATGGTGAAAAGTAAATTGGTATTTGTACAGTTCCTTGTACTTTCCCTATGGAATCTCTAAAGATATGAAGTTGTGATGGTAATATTTATGATAAGAAAAAAAATATTTAGCTATTTTTAAGCTGGTCAAAAATTCAAAAGTAAAAATTTCTCTCTGTCGATCATGAATCAAAATAAAACCTAGAGAATTATAAAAAGATTCCAGAAATGTTCATTCAGGGAATATAGAATAGATTCATGGAAACATTTTATTTCAAAGAGACTGAAACTCTTTGAAGCCTATTTATATATATTTCAATAAAATATTTTGAATTCATGTAGTATTCACCCTCCGTAGGGTAATCTGGGTTAAAAAAGTGATCTAAATAATGGAGAATATTATGGTTTTTAGTTGGACAAATTGTAAAATACTATGCTTGGGAAGAGTATATACATTTTTCTCTCTGATAAAGAGACAAGTGATAACTGCTTCTCCAGGTGGAAACCTTCCTTTGGGCACTTGGAGTCTTAATGCTTGTCAGTTTGAGTATCTAAGCTGGCTGTGGGCTGTGTGTCCAGCTTCTCTGCTGATCCATGTAAGTAATACTTGAGATACAAGTGGCAAAAGGAAGATTTAGGTAAATTTCTGGGTTGTCTAATAGCAAATCACATTTTTGTACGAAAAAAAAGAGACAGATTCTGCTGTTGTAAAAGTGCTTAAGATAATAAAAATTTTATCAATAAAGTTAAATGTTGGGGTAATGGCTAGTGTTATTCAATAATATGAACACATTCAAGAAAATAATTTTAAAAACCTACTGTTCTTTAGGTTATGGTAACATAAAGAATAAAGCAAAGCAAATATCAAATCAAACAGCAAATCAGATGCAATATCTAATAGAAATGGAAAAATCAGTCATCCAAACATTACCTAAAATTCCAACACCATTTTGTTATGAATCCCAAAGTTCTAGTTGTTGATATGGGTGTTCATAGAACTGTGTAGACAGATTTTAATTTGTGTCTGAAATCTTGTCTTTCATCTTCGTTCTTGTGACTTTCTCAAGTCCAACCTTTTCTTTCTATCAAAAGAAGGATTTAATATGCTGATCTTAACAGCATAACCATTAGAATTTTAAGTTTTATAACTCCTGTGTATTAAGAGTTATCAAATGTATTAAAAACCAAGGAGAAAAGCCTCTTATATCCCCAGGAACCATCTTCACCTCAGTCCTTAGAGAAGCTTAGCTGTTTTCCAGCACTGAGAATTTCATGGCTTCTGAATCCAAGCTTGGAAATTATTGTTGTTTATGTGATATATGAATTTACCAGCTTGGACATCTTTGTATCTTTTCTATGTATGGTGTAGAATGTGCTTTGGATGCCTTTCAGCTATGTTTTCCTTACATCTTTTCTAAGCCACCCTTGGAAGTTAGCAGCTTTGCAAATAAGAGGAATGATTCACTTCAGTTTGTATGATGTTGGAAATGTAAGTCATCCTGTTGCAGAGCTTACTGAAATTAGTATAGATTCCAGGATCAGCTTGTCATCTGTGCTCCAGATAGAGGGAGATTAGTGGGACAAGTTCATCTTTTGATTCTGTGGAAACATGGGAAGGAAATCAGACAGACTTCATTGCACTACTTTCAATGCATTTCATTCTCAGGCTCTTAGAACACAACTGGCACCGTGCTGCTCTCTCTTGCAAACAACAGTGTAGAAATGGGTTTTAGACAGAATCCTGAACATCATGTTTCTTGGACATGGGGTTCTTCTACCACAGGTAAGAAGAAAAATCTCTTGTGTGTAGTCCTGGCACGGATGCAGTCAGTTTACATGCGCTGAGTCACACCCCAGGACCCTGCAGGCTTAATGTAGGTGTTCCCCTACATGGAGCTTCCATATCCTCCCCATGATATGCTTTGGCTGAAGTGGGCTCCTTATGGCTGTGGAGATTTACATCCTGATTTAGTTGTGCAGGAAACAATTAGAACAATGTGTTACAGAACATCAAGGCACAGAACTTTCTCCAGTTATTTTTATGAGTATTTGACTAAAGCAGGTTCTTCTATTCAGCTGTGAGTTTTTAAACAATTAGAAAGTGTGTGTGGGGGGGGTTTGTTTGTTTGGGTTTTTTGTTGTGTTTTTTTTCCTTTGTTTTATTTATTTTGTGGGGTTTTGTTGGTTGTGATTTTTGACATGCTACTTTTCTTTCTTGTTATGGGGAGAAATCAGAGGTATTAAGCAGTACTTCTTAGATGTCACTTTGCTCATTGGCTGAAGATGTAACGAACTGTTTCCTCAAGCACAACAAGAATGGAAGAAATGACAGTTTATTTTGTATTTCATTCTGATTTCTAAATAGCAGAGATGACCTGATAGTCTGATGGTAAGTATTTGTCTTGCTGCTCCCCTGACTTTTCTGACTGTTTGGCTGCCTCTGTCCACACATCTGTAGATCTTCATAAAGTGATAATCAGGTCATTATCATTAGTCCACAGGAAAAGCCTCCTTGAACATGTAGTCTTACTGCTGGGCAGATTTGTCCATGTGCTGTGTTTTAGGGAGAAAGTCCTACACTTCAGTTATTATCAGGCTTTTAGAGAGCTTAGCTGCCTGTCAAATATACTCCAAAAAAAGGATGTTCATGTGCAACGTATTTTCAATGAAGCTTCACTCAACCTCTGTTTCAGCAATTCCTTCTGAAAATGCTTCTTTTCTTCATTTGGGAGATAAAACAAGAAGAAATCTTCATTTGATTTATCAGCAAAATAATGACTAATGATTAACCCAATAAGTGGGTAAACAATTAATTATTATAGTAATCTAATTATAAAGATTGGATTACTTATTTTTAATTCTATATCTCATTTGAAAAAGCCCATAAAGTGATCTGTGATGTAAAGTCTGTGCTTTTGCCAACATGAATCTCTTATCAGGAGACTCATCTCTTTAGAAGAGGAATTGATTCTTGTTCCTGGAATCAAAGCATGACAAAATAAGCTATGTAGACTGGATTTTTGTTAGAGCCAAACCATTTCTTTTCTGTGAGATCAAAACCTGGGGCATCAGAAGATGGAAGGAAGATTCCAGCTAGGAGATGCTCAGACTTTAGAATAAAAAACTTGCATTTTAAGGAGCCAGTAAGATGAAGTAGCCTTTATTTAAAAATCTTTGTTTTCAGTTTAACTCTGATATCTTAGAAAATTATCTTTTGAGTTCTGGTTTTGCATGTTTTGGCTTAGTTTGGAGACAGATCTTTCTGTGTATGTGTCTGTGTGTGGGTGTATGTATATGTGTATGAACATGTCTGTATGTGTATATTTAAGACTTGAAAAATGCTAAGCCTGAATCCAAAAACCATTTGTGTTAATATCTTTTGGCTTTATATCCATCATTATTTGGAATGTGATTAAATCCCATTTGCTTCACTGGGCCCAAAGCATGTGTTTAAAGTCAAGCATGTGCTTAAGTGTTTTCCTGAATAAGTAAACTTAAAGTGAATGAACCCTATGTGAAGAGGAAACATCTTTTCCACGTAATTGTTCCATGTCATACCAAAGTCTGAGCTTCTGTTAATATATTTTTCTTTTAGTTTAGAGAAAAAAAATGGATCACATGAATTCCTTTTTTAATTGCATATTTTTTCTTTAGTTGTAGGATATTATATTACTGTTAGAGCAAATCTCTTGTTCAGGGATACAAAGGAATAAAGAAATATTCTTTAAAATGTAGTGGCATGTCATCATTGGTCTGTAAATTTATGAACTTATATGAATATTAGTGTTTCTTTCAGAGAGATTATGGTCTACCTTTGATTATTTTTTGGAGAAGCCTCTTTCATTTGTCACCTGTGCAGTCATTTATAAAACATTAAAGCTTATATATAGCAAAATCAATGAAGGAGTGTTGTTTTTTGATATTTTTTAATGCCTTTTTTAAAGGTAATCTGTTTGTACCTTATTACTAGTGAACTAAATGGCTGTTTAGGATTAACTTGTTGTTTGTCTGTTGATAACAATGGCTGCCATTTTTTAAAATTGAAGGCTAATATTTGCAGTATGAAAAATGAAATATTTTCAGCTGTATCCCAGCAGCAGGACAGTTTTAACTCGCTAATACTTTTGCATTGTTTTGGGGAATGTATTGAGTCCTTGTTATGGTAATGCAATTTGCAGTGTTAAAAAAATCTAATGTTGGTATTTCATGGTACAGAAATCTGCCTTACCTTTTAGGTACCAGGTTTCCAGAGCAGCAGAATGGTGGGATATTCTGAAGAGTGGAGGTTGCCTTTCAGGAGTTAAAAAATTATGATGCTCCTTTTAAGAGTGTTCATTTGCTTTCAAATCCAGTTCAAAATCCTATTATAAATTTTGAGCATGCTGAGAACTGCTGCAATGCTCTCATTTTTACAGTTTTCTTTTAGTTTTGGCATTTCCCCAACTTGCCTGATAGCTGGCATTCTGACATATATATGTGTTCAAGTGCTTTCAAATCCAATTAATGCACAGAGTGCAAAATGTAGCTCCTGTACCTTTCAGTAATTGTGGGAGTTACTCATGGCATCAAATGAACAGAAAAAGAAGACAAGTATGAGGAGATACTGTGGGGTTTTTTGATGTCTTTATAAAGCATCCACCATACTTCACCCTGTAACTTTTGGGAACTACTGTAATGGATGCAGTACAAATAGATAGAAGGAAAAAGAATATTTTTAGTAATATGAAAGAATTTAATTTAAATTTTAAGATTCTTTACCTAAACCACGCTGCTAATTATGTGGTTCCTTGAGAAGAAAATAGGAAGAGGATGCTCTTAATCTCCCTCTGGAGGAGGAGCCTACATCTCTCCACTAGAGAGAAAACCCAAATATTTGCCTCCTTAGGCGAACCTCAGCCCTTTGGAATCTCTTGCACGGCTGCCATATATGGCATATATATGGCATTTTTGCCATGGTGTACAAGGCATTGGCAGCCATTAAATCCATTACCACCTCTGCTGATTATTTGACATTGCAACTGCTTGTTGCTCTTTTCTATTTACCTTCTGCTCATTTCACAGGAGTGCAAGATTACACCCAGAGCATTCAGCATCTCTGCAAGTCTGTTCTTTGTGGAGATACCAGGCACAGCATTTGATGATTATCAGGAATGTGCAGATATGTGTTTTTCTGGGGTCTACTGAGCCGGGAGAAAGACTTCAGTGGAGTCCTATGTATTTTGGATCAGGCTCATTGTTCTGAAATTTCACTCTGAAAAATAGTGGTCATCTATTTAATTCTTTGTGAACATCAAAATTGAAGGTAATTGAGAGTTTTAAAAATAGGACACAGTGTAACAATATATAAGAGATGTATTAACTCTAATTTTTTATAGCTGTTTTCTATTATATGAATGTAATTTATTGTGCCCGCAGCAACCTGAGGACATGCTGGAAAATTAGATGATTCATTTCAAGTGTTTTATCCTAGTGAGCAAAATTTTAATCAGTCAGTTTTCAAATCCCAGCTCTGTTATTGGCACAGTCTATAAACTTGGCAAGGTCAGAGAAGGACTCCATTTTAGACACAGCGTAGCATCTCAGCTAAATCATTACTGCATATGGTTTCCTTTATCTGCATTACAGGATTTTTAAGGAAATAGAGCTGTAGAAAGGTGCTCCTCAGAGGAGCTATGACAAAGGTAATCTAACAACATAAATTACGATGAATGTAAGATTTATCTTGAGCTATGGTTGTTATTTCCTATGCAAATATTTTACAGCCTCACCTTAAAAACCCCAAACTTGTAAACTAGTATAAAAGAAAGTAAAAATTTCATAACACATGGACCACTGTCCTGACACTCTCACAGGTTTGTGACTGCATTGTTCACTGAGCATTGTAAGTTTTACCGTGCAGTGACCCGGACCTGTGTTATCAGTTTGCTCTACCTCAAATCTTGCTGTTAGCTTTCATCAGAAACCTTCTACTTTAGATGATGTTGGTGTTAATTCAGAAATGTAAAGCAGTCCAGTATCCAATAATCAGTTGACTATGTCAAATGCGTGCTAATGCCAACGTAGGAAAAAATCTAATTGCCTTAATTACTAGGCAATAAAAACAACAAAAATTATCATGAACTAAAATTCTCAAAAGTAAAAAATGCCTTCCTTTTAAAGGGCATAGAGAAGCCTAACATCCACTGAAAGCAAATAGAATTCGGCCCCAATACTCACAGCTGGATTTTGCAAATGTGACATAGACTCCCAAAAAATATTAAAAAAGTTTTAGCCATGGATGACCATGAAAACTACAAGCTCTTCAGGGTGATAGACTGATACATCCCAACATTATACTGAGAGTGGAATCATGAAACACATTGGACACTGCATTTTTTGAGGTAGGGGTTCAATATCTTTACAAAGCAAATGTAATTTTTTTCCCCTGGCTATCAGAAATCAGAATGCATTTCAAATAACCTGCCACATTAAGAATCAGAAACAGACTAAGCCAAAACAGTGACTATTATTAGTAAATCATAGAATAAGAGAATAGAAGCCATAAAACAAAAGATGTTTAAAGGGAATAACATTTACAAAGACTCAGAAATGTTTAGTGGAGTGTTAAATTAAGTAAATGTGTAAGCAAGTTGTTACAGACATTAAGAAAGGCCACAAGTAAATTAATTCTAAGCAGGAAGGGATGTAGGATTATATATATTGTAATACATACCTATATTTATATATAAATATGTGCACATAAATATATGTATAAATGGATATATGTCATATAGATCGATATAGATACAGATATAAAAACACATATATGTATATGAATATGTGGATATTATAACCACAAAAATCAAATGAGTTAAAAAAAAAATTTCCTATGTCCTGTGTACATCTTGCATATCTTTCCAAAGTTTGTATTAAGGCAGTTCAATTGATCAGTAAATTGAAACGTCTTCAGTTTTAAATATTGTCTCATGGTATATTGCTTTTCTATTATCTCACTTCCAAAAGTTTTAAATTACACTGTTCCCAAGCCCCACTTTTGATTTTGTTTTGCATTACCTATGCTGCACTTGGGGATTTGATTTAGTGGTGAACATGGTGGGCCTGGGTTAATGGTTGGGTTTGGTGATCAGAAGGATCTTGACAGATGGGACAGATGGGTGGGGAAGAACTCTCTGAAATTCAGATTCAGGGTCCTGCACCTGGGGAGGAATAACCCCAGGCACCAGCACAAGCTGGGGACTGAGCTGCTGGGACCAGCTCTGTGGAGAAGGACCTGTGGGTCCTGGTGGACAACAAGCTGGCCATGAGCCAGCAGTGAGTCCTTGTGCCCAAGAAGGTCAATGGTGTCCTGGGGTGCATTAGGAGAAACATTGCCAGCAGGTCAAGGGAGGCGATCCTGCCCCTCTGCTCAGCCTTAGTGAGGTGCATCTGGAGTGCTGTGTCCAGATCTGGGCTCCTCAGCACAGGAGGGACATGGAGCTCCTGGAGCTGGTCCAGAAGGTGACAAGAAAGATGATTAAAGGACTGGAGAATCCCTCTTATGAGGAAAGGCTGAGGGGGCTGGACCTGCTCAGCCTTCAAAGGAGGTAAATGACGGGCCCTCATCAGTGTCTGTCAGTGTCTGCAGAGAGGTGTCAGAAGAGGTTTCCAGGCTCTGCTCGGTGGTGCTGAGCAACAGGACAAGAGGCAATGGCAGAAACTGATGCCCAGGAAGTTCCACCTGAACACGAGAAAGAACATCCTTACTGTGCAGTGACCACACACTGGAACAGATTGGCCAGAGAGGGTGTGGAGTCACCCTCACTGGAGATATTCCAGAACTGTCTGGGCACAGCCCAGTGCCAGGTGCTCTTGGATGACCCCACTTGTGCAGGGAGGTTGGACCAGATGACCCACTGTGGTCCCTTCCAACCTGACCCATTCTATGATTCTGTGATTTATGTGTCTTCTTAATTAAAAGGCCAAAAAACTATAACAGGTGTGCAAATTGGAATCCATTCTGGACCACTTATTCTGACAGATAACTCAGATGAATTCTCACAATAGTAAAAATGGAGTGATGCTAAGGAAACTAGCATTCCAGTGTAATCACAGATTTCAGTTTTCCCAGGAAAACAGAGGATAGTAAGTGAACGTGGGTTCTCAGGTCTTTTCTGGAACTTTCAGGACAGATATTCTGGAAGTAGAGTGACAACAGAGTTTTTGAAAAATGCACTTTTAGTTAGAATTCAATGTAAGGATTTTTGGACTAATTTTTAGTAATGGTCATTACCTTGTTGAAAACCATGTCTAAATAATATTTACAGGGATTGAAATAAAAAATGCGTGTGTTATGTATCTTATTCTTACTTTCTTGAGTGAATATATCTACTTTATTGAGATTTTCATTAAGGTTTGGGTTTTTTCACCTGAATATTTTTTGGAGGTCATTTTTTGGGAGTGGTTGCCTTTTTGTTTTAACCTGTTAATTGTAAAATCCCAGATAAATGCCTAGGTATGACTAATAGTGATGCTGCATTTCTTTGAAAGCCCTAATGATGCCACCCTACCAGCAAAACAGCAGCATACAGTGTCATCACACACAGATGCCCGTTTCTAGTCTATTTTTCACCTGTGTCTCTTGCCTTTCTCTGAAATCGCTTCATTTTTAAAGAATTCTGCAAGAGTTGATATATGAGGTTCTAGGAGCTGAAAAAATCACTGATCCATTTTAATAAATACTATATTGTCATGCATTTGCTAACTAATTTATCCAGTGATTCATCAGTTTAGCTTTCAATATACATAATACCATTAAGATTTAGTAGATCATATATTTGATTCAAAAGATGTATTAGATTTGGTAGGTCCCCAACTTCCATTCAACATGACTTTATCTGTCTTATGAGGATATATGTGATTTCCAAAAGCAATGTATCTGGTTTTGAAAAATCCCGCAGTGGAAAGGGAAGAAAAAATAATTTATTACAAGGAACGCAACATTCATTTTAGAAATCTGAATATAGAAGTGACCTAAATTTATATTAGAATTTCACAGCAAAGCAATATACTGTGCCTGTCTCACATTTCCCATACTGAAAGGAGTATTTTGATAATGATAACCTCATTGCATGTATTGCTGAGTCCTGAACTGAAAACCACTTTGCTCTGTAGAATAGAAAAATCAATTTAGCATAAGGTGATCTCATTACACTCTATTTATCCAAGATTACAACAATTTAGAAAAAGATTGAGAGTGAAAGTAATTGTTCTTTTATTAATCCAAGTAGCTTTTAAAAAGAAATCTACTGATTAGGAAGCTCTTCTTGGCTTCTAACTTGAATCTCCCAGGACTTTTTCTGTGAGGTTCTGATTTCAGTGATATGTTCTGGTGATATCATAAGCAACGGTGGCTATATCTTGCTGAAGTTACAGAAACAAGATGAAAAACAGGTTAATGTGATCTATTAATGCTTTTCAGCGTTAATTTGCCATAGAAATCCTAATATTTTTAAATGTTCTGCATATATGCTCTTGCCAAATGGTGATTTAAAAGCTGAAGCTTTAGGCAACCCTTTCACTTTTTAGGGATGTAGATTTCTGATTTTAGTTTGAAAAATTACTACAGTGCTTTGAAGATGCAGTGCAATCCCCTGTGCACCAAGGTTCCACTACTGACCCTTCTGGATGTCAAGTCCCTGCCTCATATCCCTTCACGTATGATTTCCTGCCAAACACAAGAATAAAAATCAGCTGAAGAAGTGCTTGTTATGTTTCCAACTTGCAGCTACAAACTTTAGCTCACTGTGCCTGTGAGCATTCAGTTGGATCTTACAATTTTTGATTCAACTCCAGTGAATCAAATAATGCAGCTGCTGAAGCAGGGTCATGCAGTCTCTACAGGCTTTTGTTCATTTAACTTTTTTATCTTAAAAAATCCCCTCAAACCACCTTGTAGACTCTCACACAAAATTCAGCCATTTAGGTAAAAAATGGCAAAGAAGGCAGAAGTCCTTATTTGGTAATTTAACCAAATATTTCCTTACATTGTGGGGAAGAATGGTGGACAGAGGGTCTGAAAGTAACTGAGTTGGTGGTTTATGGGTATAAACCAAAAATATGCAAGGATCTCTGCAATGTAGCAAATCCATGGTTTCTCTGCCCCAAATGCCAACTTCTCCTTGGACTGGGACCTGTCCCTGCACTCTGACTCTTTGCAGGCACAGGTCTGTCCAGCTGTACTCCAGACTGAATGTGCATAACCTTTTAGAAAGCAGAACTTGCATTTTTAGTGAAGTCAGGTGCTCTAGCTACTTTGGTCTTTTTCATGCATTTTGATGTTGGCAAAGAGAAAATTTATGGCAAACGAAGCTCTTGTGTGACACCATCAGAGTGAGGTGCATATTTGGTGGGTTAATAGAGTGAGATGTAGAATAAATGGAGAGGAGACTTACAAGGACTGGTAAAATGGAGTATTAGTTTAGAGGTACCTTTTCATTTATTTGGATATCTCAGACTGAAAAATGCTCTGCTGCCTTGCGAAGAGATGTACAATTTTTTACATAAGGCCCCAGTGCTAGATAAGGTAAGGGAGTATAAGGCCATGTCCCTGTTTTGTAAGGCTGTATGGAAGATCAGCGACCATGGCTAATACAGCTATTGTGCTTTTTAATGTTTTTTTGCTGTCAAAGTAGTACTTTGGTCATATTTTAGGTCATAGAAATTCCATTGGAGATAGTCACCCGGACTATCAGTGAGTGGAGACAGCCCTCAGGTATAGCATAGAACCTACAAAGAGGTTCTGAAGAAAGAAACCTTAGTATATTTGAATTAATTCTTAGTTTTTCAAATTTGAATGTCATTTGGCTTTGAGAGGTTGAATTGAAAGATCTTCATAACTTAAGTTGTTTCTGAGTACTTCTAAGTTAAAAGTTCACCATAGTTAAAGCTGTAACAGATGAGCAGGAAAACAAATGTTTTTAATTGTTTCTCTCTTTCCTTTCCAGAACTAATTGGAGAACTTTGTGCTTCTTCAGTATTCCACTCTCCCAGTAAAGAGAGGTACCACAGCTGCTGTCTTAATCCTCTTTTTTTGTAGTTATTATGGGGGGTTTGGGTGAGTTTTTGTTTGTTTGTTTTGTTTTCTGGTGTTTGTTTGTTTGTTTTTGTTACAAGGTGTGGAAAAATGAAGAAGAGAGCTACATTTTTAGAAGAGAGAAGTTTATGATGCTTGAGAGTATTCTTCGGAGCTATGTCTGTAGACAGTGCTGGGCTAGAGGATCTGCTGAGTGAGCAACGCAGGTTTCTTCAGAATGAGTCTACAGCTATTGTGGCTTCATAGAGACATTTTGATTCCCAGAGAACTGACAATGAAAGTAAATGCAATGTCTACATTGTATGCTAGGGCAGCATGAGTAGTCTACTACATGGCCACTAAAGGCATCTGATTGACCAAAACCAGTTAGACTTCTTCCCACATTGTTTGAGAATTCGATGTTAAGATGCCTACTTATTCCCAGCTGTGATAAAGTAGCAGTTTATGATTAACAATTCCTACTTCCTTTAGCAACGTGCCCGGTAAGTCTTCAGCTTGGACACCTAAAGTCTCTAAATGACTCATTGCTGGGGATTTCTCTATTAGTATGATATGCTATCCTAACTTCTGATACTGTTCTCAGAGTTGTGGAAGTAATATTGCTTTAAATATTTGTTGAACTGATCTGTAAATCTAAAATTCACACTTCTTAGAACTTTAATTTGTTAGAATATTTAGATAAACAGAAGTGTTGACTGCAAAAAATGGTGCAAAGCTGCAGTATCTCAATATTGGGGTTTTGGAAAGATTATTCTGCACCTCAGAATACTGAAAGTCTCAGTGTCACAAGGCTCTGAGTGTGCATGTTGTTTCTGAACAACTTAAATTTAGCTTTTTCATGTTATATTTTGAACTTGGTGTTTCTTTATGAAGAACTACTCTGCATATCCCTGTGGCACAGACAACAACCATCTATGCAGTGTCAAATAGAAACAACTGTAAACATCTGTCAACAGTGATGATTTTTTACCATCTCTTAGGAGAGCTTCAGAAGTTCTGTTTTGAAAGGTTAAACTACAGATGTTCAGAGCTGCTACTAAAATCTCTCATAGATTCATAGATTTTTTTTTCCTTTGGAGTACCTTCACCTTTTCCTCCATTTGTCAGCCACATCTATTATGCTTCATATTGTATTTCTCTCTTGCTGGACATTTCCTAGTTGTGTGTCTTGTTGCTAACACCATTCCATCTCAGATACATTTGTGATGTGGTACCTATTCTGTTGCGCTGTTTTCCTGCAGTACTGTTTTTATCCTATATTTTCTTTTCCATAGATATGTTTATCTTTAGACTGACATAATGCTTTTCTTTCTCCAGCAGCTTCAGATATTTGCAGCTGACTCTATAGTTTCCTCTTTTTTTCTTAGCCTTTAATATTTGCAGTTATAAGTCAAGCTGATATTTTTATTTCCCAAGTGACTGCTAGAGCTAATACCATTTTGGGATTGATCCGCAACTTTGCAGAAAGTAACATTGCTGTGATGTCATTGCTGTACTTTCCTGCAATGGCCACAGAGTGTTCTTGCCTCTGCTTCCCCATTAAAAACAAAATTCAAACAAACAACCTCACCCCCCTCCCCTCAAAGCAAACCAAAAACCTGGGCACAGTTTTCTTGGAAGAACCTTTAAGAGAAACCTGACACCTCTTAATTTAAAATATCAGTTGTTTAAATACACTAGATAAGCAAAGCTTTCTGAAAATGTTAATTGACTGATTTTATGTCTATTAGGGAAAGCAAAAGAAGTCAGGAGGTCTGTGGGTGGTGTTCTGAGTGTTGATAACGGTATAGTGGCCACAGAATGGTTTGCAAAAACTCCAGGGGTTGTGTGGTGTCCACAGCACCATTTTACAGATGATGAAAACAAGTCAGAGCACTTTAGTTATAAAGCTGAAATATTGAGCCTGTCTTGTGAATAGCCAGGGGCTCCTCCTTCCCTGATCCTCTTTACACAGAGTTGACTGGCCAAATTCCGGGCTCTTTGCCTTTAAAACTATAGCTGTGGCATCCTGCATGTGCTTGCAAAACCTCTAACAGAGGTGCTCAGCAGATTCCCATAACAATCCATGACAGTGTTTCCTACCTATTATATTGTTTTTTCCTCATAATTAACCTGTATCTACCCTGCTGCAATTGTAGTGGGTTATTTCTTGTTTTATTGTTGATAGACCTTACCTTTTGCAGATGACTGTGTACAAAAGCTCTTTATTTTTCCCCTTCTATTGTTTTATTAGTTGTCCCTGTGAAATTAAGGTATCTTTGTGTGTGTGGGTGAATAAGAGGGGCTTTCTGTGAACAGTAATGCAGAGAAAAAGGGGGATAAAATGAAAGTGTCTCCAAAAGCCCCCTTTCGCTTTCATCCTACATGTTGTGCACCTTCCCACCAGCTAAACTTCCAAACATATTGAGAAGCTATACCTTTAATGACACCACTCCAAGGTTATTCCTTGCTATTTAACAACTGGTAGGAATGCACTGGGGAACACAGATAGAGTAAGTCTAACCTGGGTTAAAATAGTAGTTTGGAGGTAAAACCAGTGTGGTCAATTTACAAAGAATTGCAGGTTCATTTCTTGGAGACATCCCAGAAAAATAAGGCCCGGCTCACTGCATCTGCTCTAATAAAATCCTCCTTTGACTAAACACTGCTCCTTCAATACTGTCATTTTCAAGAATCAGATCAGGAACTCCAGGATCATTTTGATGAAGAAGTCATCTTTCCAATGATTGGAATTAAGAAGTTTCTCACAGAGTCTCCTGCTGCTTGAGCAGTCATTGATCCTGTAACGAGAGGTTACCCTGCCATGATGGTATCAAACTTTTCTGCTTCCCATGGTGCATTCAGAGGTCAGCTGCAACGAGAATACAGATGTCTGCTTGACAGAATAAAAGAGAAACTGCAATTTTATAAATCATCATGAACAAGGTAAAAATTGATGTCTTAAGAAAATGCCATTTCTTTTTTTGTTCAGATAGGAGGATAAGTGCAGAGGTTATATTTTTGAACATCCTTGGGAAAAGGAAGAGGTAAAGGCTCTGCAGAATTTACAGTCACAGAGAGTAGTGCTGGTTTTGGCTGGAATTGCCACAATGTGAAGGTTGAAGGGGAACTTTCTTCATGCATTCACATTTTTAAAAATTATTTTCACCTGTGCTGTAATTCTGAGATGATTTTAGATAAAAATAATCTATGAAGCTTTAAATTAAGGGTCAGTGATATCGAATAAAGCCTTATTTTCAAATATGGTAAATCCATATTCAGGAAGGAAATGGTTGTGCCATACATCTAAATTATTTGATAATTTTTATCTTGGCTCCTTTGCTTCCCTCCAGTTTGCTTCCTACCAGCTATTTATCATGGAACCTGCTGTCACAAAAAATATTGCATGTTATATTTTACATAATTATAGATTTCTTCTCTGTATATATTTTCTTTCCCTGCAGAAATTATCTACATTGTTATTATTATTTGTTGCTATAAATATTACCATGTATCTGACAAAATAAAATCAGCATAATCTAAAGTAAATTACTACAGATTAATATTTCATACTGTTCTCTGTAACAGAGAATGTTTTAAAGATACAACAGGAATTTATTTGGAAATATCACACAGAATACTTCAGGCTAATAATAAACAATATTTAAACCTTTAAAAATGAAGCTGCTGCTGAAAACCTAACAAATTAAGAGTGTTTCTAGGTGATTAGTCACTGTGTGTACAGTTCTTTGAAAGGAAATGCTCCATCCTTGGTTAATTATGAGTGTCCTTGGAATTATTAGATGCAGTCTGAAAAAATACGAAAACATATGGATGTTCATTTTAATTGCTGATGCCCCTCTTACCCTTCTGGGTCTTCCTTCCCCCCATTCCTTTTCTAAAACGTATTTTCAAGAAAGCTGGATCACCTACCCTTCACCAGCAGATGAGGATTCATTTAGTACATGGTCTGTCTGTACATGCTACTGCTTCTCTCTGTTGCAATTTATCTTTTCTGTTGCAGTGGGATTTAGTAATGCCTCTATTTTTCACTGTTTCAATGAATTCAAAGCTAGAAAAATAATGGAGACTGGCTTCCTGCATAACATGTGTGAGTAACTCTTGCATGATGCTGTCACTTTTGAAATGTATTTTTTAGATAAACATCCAATCTTGATTTAAAGATTCCAGATTATGGAAAATCTAACACCTGAGTTTCATCAACAGGTATCTTCAGTGTAAACAAGTTCACTTCCTTTTAATTCAACATGTTGGTTTTTGCTGTCTAATTTACTATTTGAAATCTTCTCATATAGGCTCAAAGAGACTGTGATTTGTTGCACAAAACTTTTCCTGATATTACAGAAGATTTTCTCTCTTCCTGTAAGTAAGGAAATAAGAATTTGATAGTAGGTCCACCAGGTTTTTATCGTATTTGTTTTTTGGGAGTAATACTATAAGTGTTGCTGTTTTGCAGGTAATGAAATTTAATTTTTATTGAGAATTGATATTGGCTATCTATGGTAAGGTATTTCTAAAGGAATCATCCTTTCAACTTTCACACATTTTTTCTTTATTTGCAATGTTGTTGTTTAAAAAAAGAGAAAGCAACAGACCCCAAAAGCCACACCTCCAAGCTCCTTTCCCCCCCATTTAATGTCTCCATATGTAGTTTCATCCTCTATTCAAATCTGAATTTATCTTAATCCTTCTTTGACTGACTGCTCCATATCACTTTGTCCCTCCTTTATGAAGGAGTGGTGAAAGAAAATATATTCTTCATAGTGTTTTCAGCTGGTGATTAAACTTGTGTCTTTACTGTCTGGTCTGAACATGATTGGTGATAAGACAACATTTTCTTCTTAACTCTGGTGTTGGCTCTTTTCCTGATTTCTTGGAAATTAACACTTCCAATCTCTCATTCTAAGAGCAATGATATCCTTTCTAGTGATACTCACAGGAAGCAAGGGAAAACACCTTCTACAGCTACAGAATCAAACTATTTAAGTTGCCATCCATCTGTATGAATTCTATACATATAACATGCACAAGTTCCTCTAAACAGCTGGGACTTTTACATTATCTCCTTCCATACTTCCTGCTGGTTTACTCTGATCTTCTTTCAGCATGAACAAGTACTTTTCTAGCATTCTCTTGATTAAAATATGCATATTGGTCTTATCTGGCCTCAAGGCAGATTTTTCAGGTGTCAAAATATGCTTTAATTGACTTTTGAATATTTTCAGTTTTTTCATATGTTTTTAAAAATTAAAACCCCAGATTAAACACAGTGTTCCAGCATTGGTGACATCAGTTTTTGAATTTGGAAATAATCAAAAGAATCTACTTCTTTTCAATATCCCTTTACTCTCTCAAGGATCAAATTAGTTCATTTAGCCACAGTGTTGCACTGGGAGTTCACAGAAAGTTCCTTACCCCCCCACAGTTTTAGAATCAGTTTTTTTCCAGTGTTCCATCCTGTAACTATGACCTGCATTCCCTGTGCTTAGATTTATGTCTTTGCATTTGTCCTTATTAAAATTTATCTTGTTCAAATGAAGCCACCTAGCCAACTGAGACAGGTCATTCTATAGAACATTTGCCTTATTACTTGCCACTCCACCAATTTTTGCATGCTCTTCAAGTTTTACCAGCAATCACTTTGTACTTTCTTCCAGATCACTGAAAACGATACTTAAGGTTTAGATGCTGGCTAGTCCACATTCAAAACACTGGTTGTTTAGAGAGGCATTCCTATAGATTCCTTTATGGCTGAAGAGGAATGCAGAATATATTAATAACCCTTATAGGTAATAACAAATTTATCATTTTAAAAATGTACAATTAAAAAAAATTAAAAGTATCATTAAAAAATAAACCTTAATTATTTAAATGCCATTTTAGCCCATTGTGTTTAATACAATTCATTTTTTTTATATGTATTTAATACTCCTTACTCCGAGAAATCAGCAAGAACGTGTTAGCTCAGAATGTGGAAATATGCCAAATGCTTTACAGTCATGTAAGTACAGTATATTAACCAATTTTCTTCTCTCAAGCTTGCAGCCAGAGTGCTCAAGGTACAATCCTCCATTTCCATAAAATCAATTAAACTTTTGGGGAAGATAAGAAAGCCACATTTCACAATTCTTTTTTCTAATAGCAGGATATAAGCTGAAAAATGTAATTTAAATTTTAAAGCAGCAGTTTATTCTAAGCTTGCAGAAGATTAGTGCATTAAGATGTCCCTTCTGGACTGTGAAAAAGGAAATTTGGAACTAGAAAATGGAGTCAGGTGCTCTGGTTATGGGGATGGTCGCACCTCTGTCTCCTTGTTGGTCTGTTCCTAATGAAGCAGCTCCAAAATAGAGTGAGCTGACCTAAGACAGAGCTGACCTAAGACAGAGTGGCTGCAGTCCCTTGTCCCTCACACTGCCCAGAGCTCTGTGCTTTGTGTCAGTGTTCACCTGTGGAATGCAGGCCTGGGGCATTAAACCAGCTGAAAACTAGGAGGGTGGTGATGATTTAACATCAGATTTAGCAGCCTGTGCAATTTTTTTAGTCTGCTGTGACTCCCCATTTTGTAAACTGAGTCACATGATTTTTCAGTTCTTTGACTGGCAGGGTCTTAAAAAGTATTTGGGTTTGTCTAGCTCTGTTTTCTGCTGGAGCCAATGGGACTTACCTTCCTGCAAATGATGGGAGAGGAAGGAGTTATTTACTCAACTGCAACATTTCCTTATGGAGTTTGTGCTCAGAAAATAGCTCCAACGCAGAGGCAGCTGTAAGGAGAAGAGATAAATCTTTCTTTATCGTATTGCACATTAATTTTGTCATGCAAGCACCATCTTGGTGATAAGTTTTTATTTGTCATCAACAAAACTAAGCTATGTGAGCAAACACAGAAATTATGCAGAGAAGTGTGATGTAGCAGGCATTTACAACGGGAAGTGACATGTATTCACAGATAATTTTTTCTGCAGGTAGATGATTAGAAATTAAATACATGTTGTTGTTTTCCATAGAAACCTAAAAAGAGTGGTTCAATCAGATTAAATCATTTATAGATACTATGGGCCACATAATTACCTACACAATACCTCGAGCTGCAGGCAAGTCTCCCTTCAGTAATTTTCACTGCTCTATTTCTTTAAAAATCTAAATTCATTGGCTCTGCAAACAAGTATTTAAGTCTTTTCTGTAACTACATCTTGAGTCACTTCTAATCAGCTTTCAGTCTCAACATTTTCCTGAAACTCCTCTCAGCCAGCCAAATCTTGGAATTGCTTGGAATATCTTCCACTCTTTTCCTCTCCTTTATTCCACTGACATTTTCAATCCTATCTTTCCTTTCAAAATACTATCCCTTGCAGAGTTTGGTGAAATTTCTTCTAATTTTCTGCCCACCCCTCTGCTTAATTCTCCAGCATCTCTTTCAGCATGTTTCTTTTCACACTGAGAGTTCCAAGGGCTTTCTATCTGCTCCCTCTGCACTGAATCCACCACAATTTTACTGCTGACTTATCTCTAACCCATCTCCTGCAACTACCAGTCTTGGTTCTCGTCACCCATTTTGGTAGGATTCCTGTCTCCAGCTTTATCGACCCCAGACTGTGCATCTCTCCAGATCACCTATATTGCCTATCGTATCCTTTCAGTCCTTCTATTGTCTCTTTCCTTCTTGCTAAATTAAATTGTTTCTATTCATTATCTCTGAGTTTCTTCCAAAGCTCCACTTTTGTCCTGTGTACTTTTACCTCTGCTAAATCTTTGGTGCTCTCTAATGAAAACAAATGTGATGAGTGCTACTTTTGTGCCTCTCTTATGCCTGACAAGATCATATCCTTCTTGAGACAAGCTACATAGGAAACTTCTCCCTCTTGCACATGCCTTCTAGAGCTGGTGTCAAATAAAATGTCTCACATAAATAATTAATTTGTAATGTTCAGGGAAAAGGCAGTTGAGCATGGCTGCATTTTCTTCCTTTTCACTCCTATTTCATGTTGCCTGTCTTTGATTGTAGGTGCCTTGAATTTGGGATTGAATCTCTACCCAAGTTTGGAGAGTGAATAGCCCAGTATGGAGATAATACTTTTAGAAGAGATTCTCTTGGCTTACGAAGAACAAACTCCATCACAGTATCTAAATATTTACTACTGCTTGCTGTGTTAAGCACATATACCCAAATAACTTCTAGCTGCCTTATCCTGAGTGCAGTGTTACAGCCGTTTCTACTAAAATTCCTGAAAACTCACATGGCTCTCGTGATTTATGTGATTCTATTGATTTGGCATCAGTAAGCCAATAAAGCTCTTGAAGTGTAAATATCACCTGGCACCTGTAATTTACTAAGCAGAAGACAACATTGTTTCTGACCATTGAAAAGATTTTCAGCTGGGCACCAAAGAAGGGATAAAGGAAGGATTGTCACCCTTTGACAGAGATGAAATCAACAGAAGAATGAAAATCTCTCTTATTACATCTTGAACAGAGCATTGGTGGAAAGGAAGTCACAAGCTTCAAGGAGACTATAAGAAATTCTGAATAAGGATAAACCTCTTGAGGGAGGTCTCAGATAAGCTAAGTTGTAAAAGACCTTTAGGATATTCTCTCCTACTTAAGAGTAATTGAGGCCTTGAAAATGAACCCCTCTTTTGTGGTAAAACAGCCTGCAGCAAAACCAGGCTCAGTGTTTAGATGGATGAAGGAGTCTAAAATATGGTGCTAATACTATAGTAATTCACCTCTGCTGAACTACCGATAGATAATGTCTGTAAAATGATTGTCAATTCGACTTTTCTTCATTAAATCTCTAGTAATTTTCCCTGTATGAGCATTACAAAATGCGCCAGTACAGTGATCCTTGTTAGAACAGGGACCTACTCCATATGTTTTCTAGATAAGACAGGGATCTCTGTACTTCATATCTGTGAGCCACTGATAGTGCTGCAGGTGTGACGGAATACTAAACAGCAGTAACAGATTTGAAACATAATTACAAGTATTTGATGACATTTATCCATAGCATAATGGGGCAGCTGTATGATTAGACTGTCCTTAGAAAATTGAATTACTCTAATACATGAAAATGACTGTTATCTAAATGGAAGACTATTTGCATAAAATAGGCCAATGTTAAGTGACCAGCTGCTAAATAGGTATAAAGTCTGATCTCATAGTTCTGGGTCAGAGATGGATGGGTTCTTGCCAAAGACTTTCGGGCGCTAACCCTATAAATACAAATTTGGTAGTCAGAAGGAGCTTCCAGATCCGAAAACTGCAGCTCAATTTATTAACTTCTATTTTTCTTTTTTTTTTTTTTCTATGAGAACAAGCTACTGATTTTCTTTACAAACAAAATCAACAATTTCTCATAAATGGAAATAAAAAGAATAAAAAGTCAGGTGATGACATTCCTTTTCATAATGGACTTGCGACATTCCTGAGATAGTTGTTCGATTCACTGTTACCTTATTCAATATTGTGAGCTTGGAGATAATTCAGTGTAACAGAAATAATTAAAAACTATAAGCACCTTAATAAAAAATACAGTCACTTTATCAACAGAAATGCAACAGGCCCATTTCTTCCCTGCAACTTGCTGTACCTTATTGCAGCTGGGAATCAATTCAAACTGTTGTGAGAGCTCCTTCTATTTTGGAAAACAGCAGCAAGTCCTGTGACATTGCCTGAGAAACCTGTCAAGGTTTGCAAGGCTTGCACGTACCTATCTCCAGAGACAGCTGTGGGCCAAGAGGTGAAAGGCTTTTTCTTTCATATATAAGTTTTAAACACAAGGAAATTCAGTGCTTTACTCTTTGCCCACTGCTGCCTTTTCTGTCATGAGGCCACATTCTCATGTGGCTTGACATTGGGACTTTTCCATGTCCATTAATAGGTTTATGCAGCTCATGAACTACATCATAATCTTCATGGTCTGTAGGCTATAATATAGATTTGTTTATGAATAATAAACACTAACAAAACTGCATTCTTTTCCCCTTAACCTTTGGAGGATTGCACCTCATTTCAAATGCTCTGTTTCAAACCAACTTCACCATAAGTACCCATGTAGATATAAAACTAAATATATTTAACTAAATTTAGAGATCAAAACCTAGAAGTCAAACCTCAGCAAATAATAGTAGGTAGAGGAGACTAATACTGTGATGCATAGTTAGATATATAAGTGATCCAGTTAACTATATAAGTGATCCCCTTGTAAAAGGTGATAGTGATGTGGAACTTGCACTGGTTCCTTTATTTAGCTGAGTTTAGGCCCAACAAGGAGATGTTGACTGATACCTGCCAACTTATTGTGTGGTTCGAATAGTTCTCTCCAGGAATAACACAAGATGAGAGCTTTTCTGGAGAGAAAGTGTCTAAGGCAAAGTTGTTTCTACAAAGAAAATCCCTAAACAACAGAGAAAAGGGAAGAAAAGAATTGCTGAACAGCAATGGGGGGGAAATCTGAAATTTCTATTTTCATGAGCTTTTACTTTCTTCCGGTTTTGGTACCCTAGTCCTTGAGTTAGAAATATAGTGGTAGCTTAAATTATCTCTTTTTCTGCGTGTCTTTATCCTTGCACTGGTAAAAATGTAAAACAGACAATTAGATCTACTCTACCTAGTTAAAATTACAGTTCTTTAGTAGCTAATGGGCCAAGATCCTCTTAGAGATTAAACTTTCTCCCCTAAAGACAGCTTTCTGAAACCTTGAATTATACTTGCCAAAGTGAACAGAGTTATTAGGTTGCATCTCTTTTAATATTTTCTTGGTTTGAGAGTCCTTTCTTCTGTAATACAAGGGTAAGGTAACTACAGAAAGGTTAGCATGAGTGTAACTATATTAGCACACTGTGGTAAATTGTCATGCTCATCATGAAATCTCTGTTTCTACATGGTGGAGTAGGCTTGAGCTGCTACTAAAGTGAACTCAGAAAAGGTTCGGGGACTTCTGAAAAAATCAGACCTCTGGAGTGTGTTCCCTCACCTAACTGAATATTTCAGTAGACTCAATGCAATTATTTATCAGGGCAGGACTGGCACAGAATATGTGAGTAGTCTCCCCTTCTTAGCTATGTTCATAAAACTGCCCAAATTCCATTAAATAAAATTTTCCCTTAAATAATCAGTTTCATATCTTCTGGTAACCTTCAGTACCAACCTTTTTAGATACTTGTGAAATTAGATCTCCTGAACCTCTCATGAAATCATCAGAAATGTGTAATGCATTAGGATTGTATTTGTTTTACTGCATAAATACAAGCAAGCAGATTTATTCATTTCCAGAGTGCTCTCCTCCCCATTAAGATTTTCTAAAGACACTGTTGTTTTTTTCCTAAATGTGAGTGGCAAAGAAAACTGTCCCAGGCATGTAATTTTAGTAGCATCTTCTTCCCTTATGACTCATTACTGCTGAAATCAACACAACTTGGGATGTGCTCAGGAACTTTAGTAGCTCTTTAATGTTTTCAAATAGTAACATCTGTGCATGTTTATGACTTCATGCTCTGCCTTAGCATTGGCCTTGGCCAATGTTTCTGCCTGTTAAGTGGTTGTACTTTCAGAGAGCAGGGTCCCTGCACTTTGCAAGAAGCAAGAGAATACAATTATTGAATATTTAATTGAGCAGAACAGCAGCAATGCTGCAGAAACAGACTTGCTTTTATCAGAGTTGTACATGCTTGTTTAGAACTTGCATATATTCAGAGGTAATTGATACGCTATTTTATTTTAGTTTTCCCCACAAGTCATGACCAAATCCTTCCTTTTACTTTCTACTTTGATTTTGAGACAATGATGCTTCTGGATGTGACCACTCCTCTGCTTATTCTTGCAGAGAATATTGTTATTATTAATATTTCAGCTTGCCATCTAACATGATGGCTGGCTGAAGGGAGAAGAGATACAGAGAGAGAGAAGCAATGCAGGTGAAGTAAAGGCTGCCTTGAAGATGTAGTGAGAAAGGGACAGAACAGATCTCAGGGACCAGTAGTGACTTAAAACACCCTTTTGTTAGGAGGTGGCTGAAAAGAAATCTAGCAGTGGAAACCTGCAACCATTCTTGCTTGTACTTACACAGACAGTATCAGCTGGAAATGCCATAGAATTAATGCTAATATTAAGTCTAATAACAGTTGTGTACCTGATATTTGGAACTGTAGTTTACTGCAGTTTATCCAGGGGAAGTTCCGTATGTCCTGTAAAGCTTTTCCATGTCCTTGATGATACATATAGAAATCTTGAAAGGTTTATGCCAACAACAGAAGTTTTCTGCTTGATTTCCACTTTTGAAATTCAAAGTCTCCAGGGAAAATTCTCTGTTGATTGAGGAGCTAATGACATGTTACTAATCACAAGAACTAAGAGACTGAAAATTGTACAACTTGTAGGAGAATGGGTTTAGGATAACTCTATTTAAAAGAGATTGAAAACCTGAAGAAATATAGGAAATAAAGAGACCAAAAATATGCAACCTAACTTCCCCTGTGGAATGTGTGAATTTACTGATGACACTGAAACTAAACAAACTTTTACCTGTGTTAAAGAAACATGAACACATTTTGAATGCAAAAGAGTAGTATATGCTTTACTTTCAAATTACAGGTTACACCTGTATTTCACATTCCATTTTACTGAAATTAAGGGCCTTCATTTGTTTTCTTCCCAGTATTTTTTATCTCTGGCAGTGTGCTGAATCGGCGTGATGGGGCATCTTCAATTTTTCCTTGCCCATGCTGTAGTTGTGGTATGATTATGTGGATGTTAAAAGAAATAGAAAACTTCCAAATTCATCAACATATTACAAGATAGAAAACATTGTTAAAGCTAGAATATGTTCATTTGGGGAAGTAAATGGGAAGTAAGCACAGAAGGAATAATTTTATCGTTTAAGGAAAGCTTCTGAAGGGAGCAATGGGAAAGAAATGGTACTTGCATATACATATTTGAAGGCTATTAAATGTTTTTGCTATCTTTGGTACTTCTATAACAATTGCTGAATGCATACATTCCTAATAAGATCTTCTCTAAAGCAATTTTGGTTCTTAAAAGTGGTCCAGCTTTCTCTGTGCAAGTAAATATAAACCAGACCTATGTGGAGTGTGCAGTCCACTTGCATAATGGTTTGGAGCCCAAAATTAAATGCAGAGTGACACTGCAGAAGATGTGTGTTTGCAGTATTTTATATGTTTTCCTGAGAAATGTCTCATACTTTTGTAGAAAAACATGATGTTTTAATGTCTCTTGAACTGGTTGTGCCTTTATGTTGCAGTGGGGATCCTGCAACATGCATATATCAAACCAGGAGTCCCGTGGAAAGGAAATATATAGGACAGACAGATTCTTGGTAGATGTTTCAGAGATGTTTATTTCTCCAGCCGCATGGCCGGAGCTCTGCCGAGGAACTGTCACAGTCACCGGACCAAGGGTCCTTCTGCCCGCGCAGGGAACACAAACCAACCAATGGGAACGAGGCTGAGCAGGGGCAGGGAAACCCCGTGTCTGTGCCCTCAGGGCCCCTCTCCCAGGGCTACACGGCGGGGGAGGGACCCCAACACCTCACCCATTTTATTTTAATAAAAGGAGAATGAAAACAACTGGATAAACATAACAAGAACAGTTTCAAAACAAAACAAGCCACCCTCCTGAGTCTTTAAATGTCCAATCAGATTCTGTGGAACATCTTAGGGCTGACAGAAGGGAGACAGAACTCTCTGAGCATGCTTTGTGGGGAAACTCAGGCAGGAGAGGGTTTAACTTCTTCCCTCCCCCTTTTCATCCCCCACTCGGCATTGGAAAGGGATTTTTGGGGAAACAATTGGCAAAGGTATGGTTTTGTGAGGGAAACCATGGGTGAAAAAACGGATTGGGAATACACTGGGGGTAATAGGACATAGGGTAAAAGGGAAAGGTGGGATTAGGAAAGGGAGACTGTAGGGGGGGTTTACAATGGAGATATTGTCTAACATGACTACGATTTTTTGCATATATACTGCCTTTCACAGAAACACCATCAGGCCCAGTGACCTGCGATGCTTGTAACCCTTTTCTACCTCGTATAATTTTGAATTCCACCACCTCTCCATCTCCCAAGCTTGGGATGCATTTTTCAGGGTTATTCTTTTTAATAGCAGTTCTATGCAAGAATATGTCTTGCTGGTTGTCACGCCTTGTAATAAAACCATAATTTTGCTTAACATTATACCATTTTACTATCCCTAAGATCTTAGTTACTATGATCTTTTCCTTTTTCCGAGTGGCTGCTGTTTTCTGTCTCGCTGCGTCTTTGCTCTCTCTTTCGGTCGCTCCCGTGTTGGAATTGTCGGGGCTGCTCGTGCCTGCGCGCTCTTCCCGGGGTCGCGTTCGGGGCTGTGCGGGCCGGGCCGGGCCGCGCCGCTCAGTTCTCCGTGCGTCGCCTCCTCTGGTCGCAGCTTCGCTGCCAATGCCGGGCGCTGCACCCACGTCTCGGCCGGGCCCCCGAGCGACAACTCCCCCACGTCCTGCTCTAGCGCGCGTTTCGGCTGGGCGCGGCTCCGCTCCACCGCCATCGCCGCCAGCCGCTGCCCCCACGCCGCCCCTCTCGGTCGGACATTCCCGGGGCTCGCTCCACCACGCGCTGTGCGGGGCCGGGTGGGCACCGCCGGGTCCCGCTGCTCCCGCTGCGCCTCGCTCCGCCACCGACACTGCGGCTCGCGTGGCTCCGCCCACGCGCGGGAACTGCCTTGCTGCTGCTCACAGAGCGCTCGGTGCACGTGGCCTGGGCCGCACGGTCCCTGCGCCAGGCTTCCCTTCGCCAAGACACAGCTGACATTGCTCAACAGTCTCGGTAACTAAATAATATTCACGAAAATATTCTTCCATCGGCATGTGTTTTGACTCCAATATTAACTGTGTCCAAACGGTTTTCCAGAAGCCCTTGGTAAGAATTAAATCCCAAGAAACATAGAAAAAGTTCTTAAACAACCATGCCAGGAAGTGTTTCAGTTCTTTTTGAGCTTGAATCAAGCTAAAATTTACAAATCGTTGTTCAAGAATCATTTTAAGTTTAAGATAAATGTCCATATGCGGCTCTGAGAGCCAAGAGTCTTCCCACCGTTCCTCCATAGTTTAGATATGGAATAGCAAAGCAAAACCAAGAAGAGGAATCCAAAGTTTCCAGGGTTTACTCACACAAATCAGTCGCTTAGGGATCGGGGATCGTTCCGCTCACAATTCTCCACCATTATGTTGCAGTGGGGATCCCGCAACATGCATATACCAAACCAGGCATCCCGTGGAAAGGAAATATATATGGACAGACAGATTCTTGGTAGATGTTTCAGAGAGATGTTTATTTCTCCAGCCACATGGCCGGGGCTCTGCCGAGGAACTGTTCCAGTCACGGGACCAAGGGTCCTTCGCCCGCGCAGGGAACACAAACCAACCAATGGCAACGAGGCTGAGCAGGGGCAGGGAAACCCCGTGTCTGTGCCCTCAGGGCCCCTCTCCCAGGGCTACACGGCGGGGGAGGGACCCCAACACCTTTATGTATAAGAATCAAAGTATTTTAAATCTTTGTTATATCACTGGCTTTTTCATAGAGAGATTAAGTTGTTTTCTGGGATTGACTCTGGGAATAGAGCTTTGGAGAACTTTCCATCTTTCAGGTAAGACCTGGGATAACTGGCTGGACTATTAATTGTTCTTCATTTTGAAACCAAATAAGAAGTTGACTGCTTTTTACAGGCAATATATTGTATTTACTGTACCTTTCTTACTGTAAACTCTTTGAGTAATCATAAAGTTCCACAAAATCTAGGAACAGGAGTTCTACTGGATTGGATTGGTTATTTGCATTTATTTTTATGGAGTTCCCTACTTTTTCTTCCATATGTAGATTATTCCCAGGATTTCACTGAAAAATGCAAAATGAGGTATCTTGGCAATGATACATTTGAGAGACTTACATTTTCATAGATGAACTGAATCTTCCTTTCTATATGTATAAACTTAGTCTAAATTCCTGGGGTTTTTTTTCTTACTGATTTAGTGGCCAGACTCGTATCTAATTCTGTGATCAAGCCCTACACTAAAACATTACTGAAGTGCTGTAAAACACTATTGAAAAGAAAACTGGAAAAACCCCAGAAACAACACTCTTTTAAAATTATCAGTTATGCAATAGCCTACCATATCTACAAAACCCAGCAGGTTCTTTGGTTGCCTTGACCTAAGCAAGGTGGTGATAATTTACAGCAGCTGAAAAGCTGAACCTTTATGCTTTTGATTATTTGAAAGATTTCTCAAATGTCCTTCCAAGCCATTTAAAACACGTTTATAATAATGTTTCAAAATCGTTGACAAAAACTTCCTTTTATCATCTGAGTTCTAGCACTTGAAGAAACATTCTTAGTGGAACATTTTCCATTTCAATTTGATATTAAAATATCAGTAGGAGAATACAGAGGTCTAAGTGTGTGGTTTTAGAGACTTATCTGTTTAGCAGGGTAATTATATTTGCCTTGCATGAGCGCAATGAAATGGCTACTCAGAGAAAACATTTTAGCTGCATCAGGGAGCTTTGGCTGCTTCTTTCAAGATATTCTTAAAAAGAGAGAAAATTTTAGTTTATGTAGCACCTTGCATTCGCCCCTGCTTCCATCCATCCAAATGGCACAAACATTAATAAATTTACTAAAATATTTATTTGATGGTTTTGAAGGGTTTCCACTGCTTATTATCCCTTCTTTATTCTGCACTTCTTGTGTGGACCTGGACAAACAAGAGAAAGGGAACCACAATGAGGGGAGGAAGTAGGGAGTAACAAGGAGCACTAGAAAGCAGAAAAAGCAGCAGGGGAGGACAACTGCATGCAACTCTATTTTGCATCGAGGTCTGTAGTCCTGATTTTTTTTTTGGCTTCTTTTTTTGTTTACATTGAGTTTATCTGCACCTTTGTGACAACATTCTTTTTCAGACACAGCCCTGTTTACTTAAAATTCCTGCAACGGTCTGTTACAATCTCTTTGGAATTTCTCTTTTGCCTTTTCTTACATCAGGCTCTTAAGGTTCTTCAAGTATTCCAGGAAAGCTCATTTAGTCTTCCAAAATCCTTGTGACTTCATGGAAGGTTCCAGTGGTGACACTCCCAAGGAAAAACAAACTATAGCTCTACTTGTGAATTCATCTTGTGTTACATTCAGTGTAACCTTTTTCAGCCGACGATTCTCATGTAACATTTCCCTCTCACAAACAGCTTAAGATCAGCCTCCTGACCACCTGCAGAGTTCATTGTAAAAAAAACCATGAGCGATTTAAAGCTCAGGTTTTTAATAATAATCTGGATTTTTGTTTTGGAAGTGTGACATATCTCAGTAATAAGTGGAATTTGGTACCATGCTTCTGGAGGACAGCTATCCTCAGTGGGTGTCACAAGGATTTGGGGTAAGCAAATGATTAAATACCTTTATCACTGATGAAATCTGATAACCCTCTGCTATCTTCCTATACATATTGTATCCACGATGGCCATTAAATTAGTAAAATAAGGGAAAAAACCCATTCTTTAAAATATGCCATACTTAAAAACCAAGCTCAATTACATACATAGGCTGTGATAGTGATTTCCTGTCCGTGAATTTCCTGTTATCTTTTGATAGCATCAGGATCCTTGTGACCATGGTTGCACAGCAGGTGTGGGAAAAAAAGTGCTCCAGTTTTAAAAGCAGTTTGTGTTACTGTTGACTACAACACTTCCCTGTAGTCTTTCTTCCAAGCCAGAGCTGAAACTAAGCTATGTTTTTTCCATGGAGGCCCCTGCGGCTCTCGGCTGCTTCACAACAGTTCTAGAGGCTGTCCATGGCAACAAAACTTGCTCCCTGGGATGAGAATGTTTTACATGTCCAGCATTATGAAAAATTAACCAGCAAAACCAAGCAGCTAGATTAAAACACGCTAAATGAACCTATTTATGTTATTATAATGTATTTATATATTTAATGGAGCTTCAAAGCACAATCTCCATGACTGAATTAAAATTCAGCAAATATGGGACTGGTACTCATGACCAGTGAGTAGCTCTCAGTTATTGATTTTTCAAATTGAAAATGCTTTTTTATTTCTGAAAATTACCCAACACCACGGCTACAAACCGCATTGTTTTAACGGTAAATTCAATGAAACATCTGGAACTGACAGAATTAGTCTGCAGAGCAGCAAGTGAACAGATGAGACAGATTGGCATGGCCATGAAGAAGCAAAGGCCAGGCCAGTCTGCTCATACCCATCCAACAGAGAATGAAGCTTCACAAAAGTGATTCTCCTGGTCTCGCTGACACCCATGATTCACACAGCAGCTACAGCATCTCTGTAGGCAATGCCACTTGCCCAGTGTTCTTTATCAGTATGGACAAATCGGTGGTTTGCAGTGCTACCATAGAAAATACTTGTTTACTTCCATTCTTGGACATGCCAACATGAGCAGCAGATAATTGCAGTCACAATGACAGAAGTCAGTCTGCAAAAACCAGAAGGAAGCCACCAATTTATTTTTCATTCTGACAAAGCAAATTTTAGATTGTAAGGACTTTAAGCACATTAATAAGAGCAGTTAATTTAGAAATTACAGACTTTAGCATTAAGAAGTCACAAACCGGAGAACTAGTGCTTATTCAAAGGGTTATTTTTGACTTTCAAGCATTTAAAAACGTAAGTTGATATTTTACACAGAAAGAGACTTTAACTTACAAGGCCAAGAGACTTAAACTTTTAAGTTTGTAGAGATAGATAAAAATAAAATGTTGCTTTGTTTTTATTTTTATAAAGCAGATCTTGGGACTTACTCTGTGCTTGTTCTAGACCGTATGGTATTCCTGGGTTTCAGATCACAGACAAAGGTAAAGAGAAATAAATTCTATTCTGCTACAGAGAATAGATAGAATATGATTAACCTATAGTTAGTATCAGAAAAGAAAAGTTATCCTGAGTTTTTTGTGGGAGAGATATTTTTATAAAATTCCTCATATTGATTGAATTCTTCCTAATGTTCTGCAAAACTTCAACAGGTTTACAACATTGATGCTAGACAAATTTATGCATATATTTTTTTTTATTTCAGATGATTTTTTTTTGGTAAATCCATGAATCTCAGGGGCAACACTCCATATTTATCTCCTAATGCCCTCCTACTGAGCAGGCTTTGCTAGTTTACTCGAAACTTTTATGCTGTGCCTTTCAAACCCAAAGTGCAAGGTGTCTGTTCTCCTGTGAGTTTTTACACCTCTTTCTTTGTATGCATGAACATGTACCAAGATCTTGCCTGACTGACATCACCATTTCTAGCATGCACAAAATCCCTTCCAAAACTGATTTGGATAACCTGGGGACTCCAAGCAGCAGTCAGATCCCCTGGCCACAGTCTGTCCCTCAGGATTTAGGTACTGGGTTGAAAGCTTAACTGATGGTTTTCCCATTGGCCAGGTTTCCCCTCAGGGACTTGGGTCTGGTTCTGGTCTGTGATCCTGAGACCCAACATCTGCTTCTATCTGCTCCAGCCCTTGATCCTGACTCTTGGATAGGTATCCCTCTGGCCTGCCTGCTGTCCCAGCTTATTCCTGCAGCTGAACAGTCAGACTAATCCTGCTCCAGCCTTCTTTGTTTGACAGCTCCATTTTGCAGGATGGATCTTGTAACCCTCAGCTGAGTCTCCCCTTGCCAGCATTTACTGCTTGAGTCCTAAATTTAGCTTGTATTAGCTTTTCACTGGCCTCAGGTGCTGTAGTATAAGGGACAGCTGAGAGCCTGAACTCCTCTTCCTCCATGGAAATTGAGTAAAATTATTGTGACTGAAAAGAGATCTGCAGTAAAAGCTCCTGATGCAAAATTTGAGATGTAATGCTTTTGAGACCTAAGGAGCTTACTCAGTTCTGTCTCTTTCAGTCAAAGCGCATTGAGAAACAGATAAAAAGATCTGACTCCTGAGAAAATAAGACACTTATCTGACCCAAGCTTTCCTTGATAAACAGAAACAATAATAAAGTTTTGTTTGCCATAAATTCTTCTTGGGGCTTTCACAGATTTAACTGGGCTTAACTGAATTATGAAAGCCATTAAACATTTTCTTAATCTACTGTACTTAAAAGTCCCCAGATAGGCCGTTGCTTGCAGAAAAATGATCTGTCTGCTCCGAGCTTCTCTTTTCTCTGCACTCCATAATACTGGTGTAAAGAAACGCAGGGCTGTGAATAGCCATTGGATTCTGAAGTGATCCGGTAATGAGAATGAGTTAACATCCGTTCTGTCTTGAAATGCCTCTGTTTAGGTCTTCTACACATTTCAAAACCTGAATTTTCATGCAAGCAGACAAAAAGAACTGTTTTAATCTGCTATCAATAGGATGCTTCTGACTCAATAAACAGGAATGTTTAGGCTATATCCACACTGTGTTTTTCCAAATATTGTTTAAAAAGGCAAAGAAAGGCTCTGAAAACCTGTGCTTGATTGTTCTTCAGGATAAATTGCAGCATGACATTTTGCCTTAAGCTGCTTCAGCAGCAGCCTACGGTTGTCCACCCCCAGCTCAGAGCAGGCGGGGAGCTCGCTCTCAATTATGGTCTGTGCTTTGGTCCCTCATTCTTTACAGGAGGAAGCAATCTGTTACAGTCTGTTCACACGGGATTACTTTTGCTATCTGGTCCAGATCTGCTGGCCAACAAGTCTGCGAATTCTGCTCCCACCAGTCTTGCAGCACACATCAATGCATGCAATGAAGGGGGGAAGAAACCTCTGTGGAGTCACCGGGAGCTGTGGTGCCACTCAGAGGAATAGCAAAAATGTGACACAGTCTTGCAAAAAAATTGCAACTGTCCTTTTTAAAGGACACAGTTGCTTTTAGTTTGTGACTGTCTTCTGTTTGGTTCAAAATGACTGACTCTTACGGGTACTGCTTATGCATTTGTACTATAGGTAGAAGAAACGGTAGCTGAGCATTGGCTGAGCTGTGACATGATGTTTATTGCATATCTTCATAAAAAGCCCTTATAATTATGTCCTCACAGTGCTGATTTCAAAGAAAAAGTGCTTTTAAAATCTGCTATTTAATACATTTAAAGCTTCTAAGCTCATGCATGTGTAAAAATATTATTATTTTTGGTATACTAAAAGAACTCAAAATGGCAAGTTATTTCTCTTACTTGAGGAAAAAGGGATTCTTTCCTTAGGATAAGCGGATTTTATCATTAAGAGCTAGGAACTGATAAATAGGGGTGAAAATGGCTAGGGCTGTGCAAGAAAGATATGTTTTCTAATAATTTATTCAATGATTAGTGCCAATATTCCTCAAAATATATTCAAGGAACTGTCAAATTAGCTGAATACCTAAGTCTTCAGTAAAAAAACCAAACCACTGTATAATTCTTTGATTAAAAATGTCAGAATTCATTCTAAAATGTTTCTAGCAAATGACATTAGTTCAGCTGTCTTGTAAAGTAAGACAATCAGAGCTTTTTCCATATCTTCTGAGAACAAAAATTGACTAATTCTGTAAATGGTTGCACGGATTTGGTTGTATTCCTTTGAGTCTAAACTGCATATTAAATTATGAATATTGTCATTCCTCTTGTAGTAGAGACGATATACTGTTGAAAAAGCTAAATAATTCATTCAATTAAAAAGATGAAGCAAAATCTCTAAGGCTGTGGACAAATAGCAATTCTTCTTTGTTAATAGCAATATTTATGTGTTTATCACTAGACATAAGCAAAAATAAATATAAATTCCTAAAATCTACTGAGCCATTTTTCTTACAGATACAGTGAAGTTGATACAGACATATCATTAAGAATGGATATGATCTCTTTATTTGTTAATGCCAAATAAATAGCAACCTTCCTTTTAAAGAAACATTCATAACAAGAAGAACCACTCTCACTAATGTTCTGGGTTTATTAAAACAGTTTCTTACTTGGCCCTCTTGAAGCTGAGGAGAGACTGAGGGAAGAAGAGTAAAGTGCTTCTTTTGCTGTCTTCTACCCATTTTTTGGAGTAAAGTTCATATGAGTAAGAGGGTACAGAGGGACTAGAGAGGTTTAAGGTGGAGTAAACTGTAGAAAACCCCTGATTCTTTACTTGTAGTCCACTGTGGCCTAAGGGTCCTGCAGGTTGACCTGGAGACCATTTTTCATTCTTTGTCCTCTCAGCAAAATCCTTTGAACAAAACTTTGAGGCTGCTTCTTTCTCTTTATTTTCTGCTGTGAGTTATTCCTCATAAAAAGGTGATAGAATGCGGAATGTTTCTCTTTCAGTGAGTGAGATAGTTCAAGATGTGACTTAGTTCAAGGGTCTAACTTATTTCGATCAGCCAAAAACAATCCAAGCCAAAGGAGCTGATGACAAATACGTGAGAAATCAAACATATTTGATGATAAGGACATAATGCCAGAAACCTCTCATTGACTTGGTTCATCCTTATTCATGAACAGAGATGAGTCACAATCAGGCACTGGTTTGAACTCAGTTCAGCTTTTTTATTTTGTTGCCCACCTCTATTTCTGTCATATGGAATAATGATTTTCTAGCAGAATAATGAATTCAGTTTTTGTCTAGTAGTCTGTTTTTGACTTTTTGATTTTTAAAGTTTCCTCAGTTGGGTTTGTTTTTCTAAGGATGCATTTGCTCAGCAGAGAAATTGTCAGATTCAATAGTTGCAGTTTCTCAAAGCAGCTGAAAACAGACCATTGTAAAGGAAAATCAGTGACCAATTTTGATGGGAAGGGCTGGTAACAACACTCATGTTGCCCATTCATGTAAAAGCATGGTTGAGGAATATCTTAGTGTTGAGTGAAGTGGTGCAAATTAGGCAGCTGATTTGTACTTTGAAAAAATAATGCTATGCTGAAAACACTTGCAAGACCACTCATCTGTTATTGGCCTGACTCAATAAGAGAGTATTGCTCTCTCCAGAATGGCTCATTCTGCCCAACAAGGCCTAATTCAGTTTGTCCAAGTCAGTGTTAGTATATATATTTTCATAGTTAGGCTCTGACAGATATGGTGCTGGAAAGAAAGAGAATCCCAGAAGCCATCCATCTATAAATATGTGCCAAACCCATATTTTCTACAGATAGGTCCTATGTGAAATAATACATTAGTATTAGCACTTCTGAATGCCTTGATAAAAATTAGCTTGCACCAATGAAAGTCAGTTTTTCTCCCATGGCTCAACAGATGATGTTAATAGGAAATCTGTTTTCTGAATTAAAGACTTGGTGCAATGGAGGCCAGAAGCTGAAAGGCCAAGTGTTGGATGGTACTGCTTTATCTAGGACAGCTGAATGGTTTTGAAAATGTGATTTTCAGAGCTGAAGGACTGCCAAAAGCTGGAGGTCTTTGCATGTTGCTCAGGCTCATTACTAAATACAGGGATTGCAGAATCACACTCTCTCTTGAGCTCTCTCGATATAAAAACATCTGCACCCTTTTTTCCTCTCTAAAGGGACATTGGCAAGTTGCTGAGCTTCAGCAGAAGCGTAAGTCTTGCTCTAATTCCCTTTTCCATCACCATTTTTGTTGACCTGTAGTCAGTCACACCTGGGTAGAATGGAAAAAATCAAGGCTGGGATTCAATTTACGTCCTCAATATAAATGGGTTTTTAAGAAACAATCAAATTACTCCTGTCTGCTTCAGGCACATTTACCTATTGTTTTTTCTTATTATGTAAGAGAAATGACAATTTTTTCTGTCAAAAAGAAAAAAAAATAGCATCAGATGAAGAGATGTTACCCTTTTTAGATTCCAGCATAACTGGTTTCAATTACGTTCTCCTAAAATAGTTGGGCTATTGGTAATTAACAGTATAACAAGTGTAATTTCAAACCATTTAGCACAATTTGTGGGGGCTATGTTTTATGATGGCTCACTTCCATTCTACAACAGGAAACTCTGGAACCGTTTATTTTTCTTCCTCTATTCATCACAGTTCATGCCTATACGTCTATGAGAAAAAAAACCCCAACCCCATACTCTTTTAGTAACGTGAAGATAGAGAACCGATGGGGCTTTTTTTGTGGGAAAACATGTAAACTGTTTTGTTTCATAAAGGACAGTATTAGCTGCAAAGAAGATCTGCAGGAAGGAAAGGAGAAGAAAGAGCTGTAGCACTGCAAGTAAATGGTATATTTTCAAATAAAGTTCGAATCATAAAATAAAAAAAGGTGAGGAGATTTTGCTTTCTAAAACAGGAAAACAATCTGAATATGAATCATATTCACACTACACATTCTCAGGACCTTTGATGCTTTGTTGATAGAATCAAAAGCTGTTTAGAGCAAATTAGAGTTATCTTGATTTTGAAGCAATTGAAAAGAGAACAGTTTGCAGAAGTGATAAAAGAGATTTTCAGTCTCCCAACCAAGGGCTTAGTTGTTTGAACTACAGTCTTTATTCCTTTCCTCTGTTTCTTCTGACCCAGTATTATTTCTTCTTCTTCTTGTATTTTTGCACTACAGCTGAACAGAAAACTTTGCTGAATGGAACAGGGTTTGTTTGGGACCACAGCTTTGTATTTCTGAAGGGATTTGTAGGCAATCTTTATGAGGGCTGCTATATTTTTAGAAGTCCTCTCACTTGCCTATTAAACACAGGGCTGAACAATAGTAATTACTGCACAAATACCAAGGTCCAAAAGTGGTACCATTCACTTCAATGAGGAGCTGCTGTGAAAGCACATTTGAAAAATAACCCATGGTGACAACGGCTGGGGAAGAAGGGAGAGAAACTGCAGTTCAAAGGGCTTTTTCTGAGGGAGCATAATTCATTCATATGTGTACAAGATTCTTTTCCCTGTAGTTTGCTTTTTCACTACAATAAAACAGGCCCATGGAAGTGCCTTGTGGGCAGAAAGTGAGTTCTTTAATGGAAAGGTTTACATGACTGAAATAAAGAAAGGCTGTGAAACAGGGTATTGCTGGGAGGCTGGAAATGAGCTGGATCAGCTAAGAAGGGATCAGCTACACAAGGAGTTTAGAGGAGAATATTAACTGTGGGATCAGGAGAGAGTAGCAGAGGCCAACAAGAGACCTGAGAGATGTATTAGGAGAGATGTCAAGGAGTGTCAGTGAAGACACTTTTGAAGTGTCTTTTCTGAATTGGAGATTTCAGGGCTATCTTCTATCAAAGTCCCTGTGCCAGGGCAATGACAGTAAGGGACCACCAAGGGATTCACGTGTGTGCTAATAGAGCCTCTATTTTGTTTGTAAATCCAATATTGCTTTGGTGGAGGTGAGCCCTTGTAGGGGCATATTTTGATTATTTGCAAGCACTAGTTATACACTGCAATGGAAATCTCTGTATTAATTTATTTCTTAGTTTATGCTTCTTCTCTTTCAAGAGTACTGCAAACTATGGGGTGTTGGTTCTACTAAACTTTTTTAAAAAAATTAATATTTTCTTGACAAGTATCGCTCTTGGTTTTGCCAAAAAAAATTTCTTTTCCCTTTAATTTATGGAGCTCACTGTCATTTTCTTTTAGATTATAAAAAGAGTTAGTAAAGGAAGGAATGAAAGAGCAAAAGGAATATGTGTCCTTTTGTCCCAAAATCTTAGGAATGTAGAAGACAGGACATTTGATACTGTTTTCACTCATTCTAGCATTTCACATTTTGTCTTTCTTTCATACTCCACATCTAGGCCAAACTTTTGTGTACATGCTAATACTGTCTCAAGACAGGGCCACTTGGCTTGCTAGACCATGTCATCATTGATGGCAGTCATGGCATTAGGAAAAAGAAAAGAGTCAATGGCTTTGCTCACATTCCTTTTTAAGTAGGATAACTTTGTAGATCTGCCTTACGCATGTTTAGGCAGTGAAATAAAACCCATCAGACATTAAAAAAAAGGAAAAGGTGCTAAATGGGAGCCCTATTTATAACGAGATTTCTGCCATTCGGGCTGAAGACTCCATTCTCTCCCCTGCTGAGGTGTGGGTGTGTTAACCAAGCAGCTGAACCGGGTGAATGAGACTCTGATATTACAGGCACTTGAAAGAGATTTCCAGATTTCTAATGCACAAAAATAAAGCTGATGAGACTGTCATGACATAAACACTTAATTTCATTCTTAATACAAGCAGGAAATGAGACCAAATTTCAGATGTATTTCTGGAATTACTGTGGTTTTTCTAAGTGCCCTTGAAAAGTGTTGCATGTAAACAAACATATCCTCTGGGTTGGATAACCAGGCTAACACATGCATTCTTGATCCTTCCAAAGAGTTTCTTGCCAATATAAAATTAAATTCTAAAGCCTAGGAAAAGCTTAAGAACATATAATTTCAACAGATCTGCCTTTTCCCGCCCCTTTTTTAACCAAAATGAGAAACGCTGTCTGAATTGTTTATGATTTTAAACTTGCTTGGAAAAACCACACAATTTTAATTGAGGGTGAGTTTATTCTAACTCTAGTATGGGCCTGCTCATCTTTACCACAGGAACTCTTATCAGAGTTAGTGCTAAGCAGACAGCACCATACCAGAAACTCAGTAAACAGAGAGAATTTTTATTTCAAGTATTTCATGAATGTAGATGTTTTCAACATTAGCTGGCAAAATCACTTCACATAAAATGTGCAACAATGCTACTACCTTCTCTAAAGAAAAAAAAGTTTGTTCTGTTTGCCTGTTAAGTTAGCTTTAGCAGTTCTTAGAAATGTCATTCATTAAATGTCAAGCTAATTACTTGTAATATCAACCCTGAAAAGCAAACCTTTGTGGGTGCACTTTCAGAAGCCTTATTCTTCTCTATTCACAGTCTGTCTGGTACATTTCTAGTAAACAAAATGCATGTTTTTCCAATGATATGAAGCTATTTGCTAAATACGTATCTTTGTTGAAAATATAGAAGGTTGTTTCACAATACTTTAATGAAAGATAATGAAGAATCCATTTTTCATTTTAAATAACCACGTTTTTAAAATGTGACTGTGATGCACAACAAATGAGTTCTACAAAATACTCTGTGTCTGGCAGTGACCAGTTCCACTTCTGTGGGTTAGCAGGGATTGGTTTTGTTGTTGCTGTTGAACCTGACACCAAAAGTACAATTACTGCTGATTCAATAGCTGTTTCTATACCGTGAATCATTGCATCTCACATTGGCTGCTTGGCACTGCAAGTGTGCTACCAGCAGTAACTGCACCATTAGGAAGAGTAACAGACCTCCCTTTGCTGAGAAAAAGAGGTTAGAGTAAAGAAAACAAATTTCAGTGTTCCAAATCCTTTGTCTGCAGCAACATGTAAATCAATAAAAATGAAGTGAAAGCACAAATTTCATAAACCAGCAGACATAAAAGAAATGGACTGAGAATTTCTATACTATTTAGATTACAAAAAGAGAACTCTTGCATTTGAAAACTCTTAACAAGCCCTGAGGTAGCCCAAGTATATATCTGCAGGAGAAAATGAAGATGAGCACTGTCATGGTGTGTTAGTTAAATCCAGTTTACATAGGTAACCTAAAGTAAAATTGCAGCAGTCTAGAGGAACTAGGATAGGGTGAAAGCTGGATTAGAAGTGACAAAGAGTGAATCTGGGAGATGAAAGGGTTTGGGAATAGTAACAGTAATTTTTGCATAGGTAGCTGCTGTACCTACATGTGGGTAAAGGCAGTTCCTGTCCCAGAAAGTTTGCATTCTACACATAGAAAACTGGTGAGTAAAACGAATGCATTCACAAAATAGCCCAAAAACTGAACATAAAAACTCAGAATTTAGTAATAATTTGGCATGTCAAAATGCAGTCTAAGCACTGGGTATTTTAGGAAAACCCATGAGGTTTTAGTTGTTTTATTTATTCATGTGGGAGTTAAGGTTGTAGGTTGCTCAAAATTCCATTGGATGAACACCTAAGTTTTTGGTATACTTTAAAATTTCCACCAAACAAAACGAAAATATCCTAATTCTGTTGACTTCAGCCACTGGAGACATTCAGAAAATACTTATGTCTAATTTCTTGTGCAGCCTTATTTAAAATAAATGTAATGAGAGTTGCAATCCAGACAGGGAGTTCAGTCTCCTATTTTGATGCTTGGATGAAACACAGTCTCATTTAAAATACTCTGGCAGTGTAAAAGACATCAAAGTGAATGCAAACTTCAACCTCTTTCTATGACTGTTTTATAGTTCTAGATCCTGGCTACTATTTTTCCTGTTCACTGTTTAAAGCACCCATAGACTGACTTTTTAGATAAAATTGAAATTATTTGAATTAATTATCTAACACAAAGGTAGTAAACATACAAATAAACTATGAACCACTAACTCTATATTCTAGCTAATAATACCATCAATTAAAAAGAGTGTCCTATTTTAAAAGGGGCATTAGCTAGCTGTGATTCTTCATCAACTTCTTTCTCTTCCCTCACTGCAATCATTTTTGGAGTTAAATGGTAACTGGTAAAGAGGCTTTTTAGAGAAGCTTGGTTTAAACTCTGGCTTTTCTCACTGATTTATCAGATAACACAGATGTATGTTTTGTGGTATTCCTGCAACAGCCTTTGCCTTTAAAAAGGTTAAAAGCTCACCTGGCTGACCCTGCAGAAATCTTCTTTATGAAAAAGAGTTAGATGAAAAAGCCTGGCATAAAAATGGAACACGATGGCAGTTCAGAGGGAAGTTAATTTGGACTGATAAAGTCCAATAAGTGTCAGAAAACTTGGAAAGGTATAAAAAAATATTAATTTACCTATTTTTAAAATTAGATTTTGATTTGCTGGCACCTGGAATTTCAAAGGGTTATAAACATTTTTTTTTTCCCCACCGACTTACTTTTGATATTGCTGAAATTTATTAAGTTCCCAGGCTCCAAGGTAAGTAGCGTTGTGCATAGTGGAAAAGCATATTGCTAAGGTGTGGGAATATGCAATTGGAGCAGAGAGCCCAACATATGGGGACCTCTGAATGTCTCTGCATTAAGATATTTACTTGTGATCAGTACACTGTTCCTTTATCTTTCATACCTAAGTGTCTCAGATATTTTTCAAATATAATTTCTCATCTTAGAGGAGGGATTAATGCCAATACAGGCAATAGCCAACATTCTAAAGTATGTCCTGAATGTACAAGGTTTTTAGAAGTGACTCAAATAGCTGAACTTTTCAGTGGATTCCCTGAGTTAGGCATTCACAGAGTTAGAAGTTGTAAAATCCCTCCCACCAAACAGAAATGTGCTTAACCAAACAAATAAAAAAGAGCAATAGGAAGATAAAGCTTTAAATCCCGCTCTCCTTTGCATGTAGAGGCTTAATGCAATTTATCGCCATGATTCCTGATGGTATGGTGAGACTGCTCTATGAAATATAGAGCAGAATTTCCTGTGGTGCGCTTTGATTGTTTGTTTGTTTGCTTTTTCAAATATATTCTAGGAAGTCATTCAGTCCTAAGTAACAGTAGTTAGGGAACTCATCTCTCCTGGTAGCAGCCATAAGACTCCCATCAGTTCCCTGCAGGAATTACAATTATGTTACATTAGAGAGAATGTTGAATCTAGCAGTCAATGAAGGAAAATCCTACACTGGAAGAAGTTGCAGAAGGCATCTGAAGTAGGAAAATTGATGAGCACAGCCTGAGCCTTAAGCATTTTATCACAGAATTCTTTATATGGTCATTTTTCCCTAGCGTTTTTCATCTTTTAACATTAGTGAAATACTTGACAGAATTTTTGTTGAGCTTGGGTAGAAGGCTGAGCTCTTGTGTACTTTTAAACCTAAGTGCTGTGAGCAGTAGAAAAAGGGAAAGTATAATATGTCAAATGTAGAAAGAATTAATGAAGTTTCTTCATAAATAACCAAGGCAGCCTCATCTGAAATATTGTGCAGTCCTGGTCACAGCATTCCAAAAGCACGTGGCAGCACCAGGATGGCCTGTTTACAGTCCAAGGCCTTGACAAAATTTACCTGGATAAAGCTTCAAACAAAGAGTACTGACTATACTACTAAAAAAGGACATTTAAACAGGTACCTATGGCTCAGTGTTGTGGTTTATCTCCACCCAGCAGCTCACTCACTCCCTGTGCTGGGACGGGAAGAGAATCAGAAGAGTTCGAATAAAGAATGTGAAGTAATTTGGATAAATAACATATTTTCATACTTTCATAGTAATTTTAGCAATTATTTCATGAAAAATACTGAACAGGGCAGAGATTACAAATTCTCAAATTCATATAGTTAAAATGAGGTAAAGTTCAGAAAAGAATAGAAAAATTTGACAAAACTTTATGCATTTTCTACAAGGTTTAGAAGCTGTATTATTTTGAGGTAAGATTAAATGTTAAGAGTAATTTAAAGTAGCAAGCAGCTGGTGGAGGTAACTTGCCTGCTAAAAGTTTTCTGTTTGATCTTAGAGCTGCATAAATCTTACTATTTACTAAAATAACTGTAAACATATTTTAACCTGTTTGAAAACACTTGTGAAGACTGAAGGGTTTGCAAGAAAAAATTGGAAAATTTATTTTCTATTTAAATAATATTTTTTGTTCTCAAAAAATAAATGTCTAACTCTGTCTAGCTTTGACAGAGTGGAAGTCCTCGGGAGCCTAGATAAAACAGGTTACCTCTTGCCTAGAGAGGCACCTGATGATTAAGCCCAAACTAAAACTCCATTTTTGATTTCTTTGAAGTATATTATTTCTAATCTGACATCAAAATGCCTGACCTTAACCTTTCATTAAATAAAGAGTTTCTTGATTTTTAATTTTGCTTGATGTTAAGGATGAGATAAACATGGAATGCTACTTCCATGGAAGGAGGAAAGTGCCATGAGCAGACATTGCTGAGAAGCTACATCCCAGGGTAAGTTTATGGAATTTAGGGATTCAGAGTATCTCCTGCTACACTGCAAACACTCACATCAAGACATGGGCTGACTATACTGTGCAGTGCTTATTGAAAAGTGTTTTTAGCAGGTAAAAGCTACCACTTCCTCAACAGGGAGCAAATGACTGAGAAAAATATGCTGACTTTATGCAAATCCTGAAGCTCTACAGCTGAAATGTTCCAACACCAACCCCCCCCCCCTCGCCCCCCCCCCCCCCCCGAAATGAATTTCAATGGTATTTTTGTCAAAAAGAGTCTCTCAGGCCTAAGGTAGAATTTGCTGTGGGGACTAGAGGAGAAAACCAGAAATTCAAACCCTCTCAGGAAACCAAGCATGCAGGGAGGTGTTGTATAGGGAGTTGAAAAAGTGAGGTTGAAATCTCTTTGCTTACCCATTCAAGGCATTTTATTCCACATCTGTTTCTGATGACACAAGTCGTGGCCTTTGCCACCAATGTAGAATCTCTTGATTTTGTTCTGCAGCAAACCAAAACTGAACTTCAAAATCTTGAAATTCTGTGTGAAGTTATGAGTGAATCTATAATGGGCACATCATCCAGAGGCGTGACAGCACTCTTTATTTGTGTAGTTAAATGCCTGCTCAAAAGAGGAGTTGATGACAGGCCTGTATTGCCATGAATTTAAAGTGTTTTCATATCTGAACCTGGTGCACATTCTTTTAATTACTTGCAACTCCAACTCAGCTATTTACAGTACCCATCTTCCTGGTAGGTAAGTTACCATGCAAACTTTTGTGCTTGCATCATGGCATTTCTATGTCATTAAAGCCAGCTACAAAGTCTGAGCTACCAAGAAGAAAAGGTAACCAGGATTGAAATGCAGACAAGAAGTGGGGAAGAAGAAGTAGAAAGCATGTCATGCACAAAGACATCTTTGTTACTGAGTGTTTCATGTGAAAGAAAATCACCTTGCAGAGTATTTCCATGTCTGATTGCATTTCCTTTAGTGAGAAAAGGCAACAGAGATCACATAGCTTGTGAATTTGAATAAAACAGTGTGCTCAGAAGATGCCTATAGCTTTTCTTGCATCTACACACAAGGGCTATTGTTGTTTCAGAATAACTTTCATGTATTTCCTGTAAAATTAACTGAAAGAAAAATGTGAAAATGGTTTGTTAAACTTTAAAATATGCTTCATAAAATCTTTCCCCAAAAGACACATGAGGAGGAATAGGTTATAGACAAGGTGTTCCATTGCCAGGATGCCATTATTTTGAATTATTGATTTATTTTCTTTGGGATGAGATAGAATATATCTATGGTGTTTTAAGAGCTGAGATAGCTTTGTTTGCTTGTGATTTGAACTTTAGTAGGATTTTGTACTTGACCTAAAACAGATCATTATTTAAATTGGAAAAGCTTTCAAAGCTAGCTGTGAATTACCCATTTCTGCATCATGATTCAAGGCTGATAGAGTTCTAATGTTTATCATGCAAAGTGCTTTCAGAATTCAAATTCACCAGTTTAGACAGAATACCACAATAATCTGAATTGAACAAAATATGAAATATCTTTTCCCCTCTATCATCTCTGATTCACAACAGAATGGTCGGCTTCTATTCTTCCCATGCCAGTTTCAATATTCTGGCATGGAATTGCAGGTGATTTTTTTCTGTGCTACCTGGTAGGCTTGGGAGAAACAGATGGTCTAAACCAACCACTTTAATGCACTTTATGCTCATTCTTAAGCTTAACATTTACTACACTCTCTGCTCTAAAGTAACAACTATTAAGCTCCTGGTGTACTGTGACAGCTTTGTGTCATGTCAATTGAATCCACTTCATAGTTTCCTTGTATTATTTTATCTGTCTGTGTTCTGTGATTCTGTTGTCTTTTGATCTTTGCTGCAGTTGTGAATTTTCTGGGATATTAATTGTTCTATACTTTATGTATTCAAGCCATGTCCAGCACTATGGGACACCAGGACTGATACTAAAGTCCTCAATTTCTGTGGGATGGTACCACTAACCATAATAGAGGAGTGGAATTTTTTTTCTCTGTTTGAAAACTAGTCATCTCTTCCAGTTTTTCATATAACAGTCCAATTTCTGGGCTGTAGTGATTTCTGGTTGGTAGATTTTTTTTTTTCTTTTTGTTTGGTTTGAGTTTTTTGGTTTTGTTTTTAACAAATTTTGGAGCAGAAGTATTAGTAGTCTTTGAGTAATCACATTCCTGCATTTCAGCCACTCCCCAGTTTCAGAAATGTTTCAAATATTACTCTCTGAAATTGCTGTAAATTTTTAAGTTCCACTTTGAGTAATTTTCTATTCTTTTTGTAGATTAATGTAATTATTATATCCATATAGAACCTGTCTGAGTAAGAAAATTTAAGGTAGTCTTGGACCCTGCACAAAAGAGGAAGCAAACTAGCAGAGTTGAATAGAATAAATTAGTTTGCTATGCCTAGTTCTGGAGTAGTTTTTCCATGCAGACATTATACTTAAATGAAACTTACTCTTATTCCAGAATAATTATTCTGCTCACAAAGCAGCACCGGCTCAGAGACAAAGCTGAGACTTCTAACACTTGGTAAGTTTATCTCTGAATTCCTGCTGTGCAGATGGCACAGTGGGCTGGCGAGCAGCAGGACTGGGAAACAGTAGAGAAGTTGGCAGGTTGGCGAGGAAGATAACAGGTGGCTTGTGAAGTGGAAGCAAGGTCTTTATTGTAGGCTACCCTTGTCTACGGCAGGATTACGCTGGGAACTCGAAGGGGGGACGTAGCCTCACATGAAAGCGTATCCAATCCATTGGACCACATGCTGGAGACTTGAAAGACAGTTTGGGAAGTAAATGGAAGGAATTGTGAACTTTTGGATGGCCATGGGTAAACATTGGAAATGTAGAGGGAGGAATGGCTGTTTGAAGAGTCACTACACAGTTAGAGGGGTGGTGGACCAGCAGAGATAGAGGACTGTGGAAGAAATACACTCTATGAGGTCTTCAGCTAGATGGTTTGTTGCCTTCTTTTTTTTTTTTTTTTTTGTCGCTCTCAGAAACCTTATCAGAGTACAGATTGCTGTTAGAGCCAATTAAATTCCTTTTGCAAGTGGGAGGCAGGAGGCTGAACTCAATTGGCAAGTGGCTCATCCTGGTGTAAAGTGGGAACAGCGCATTCCAGGTTAAACACATGCTTCACTGCACTGTTTTACATGGAAGATTCTGAGGAGATAAAGCCATTTGACTCCTCTGTTACAGCAGAGTATCAAATAGCCTGGCAGTGCAAATTGTAAAGGACCTTTGCACGTATTTCTCAACTCCCACTTTTCACAGGTTGATGATATGATTTTCTTATTTTTAAAGGAGGACATACTTCAAGTTATGTGGTCGACTTTAAGAAAGCAAGATACAATGTACTTTATTTAAGAAAAAATACTTAAGAAAGTAAGGTGAAAATTACTTTTCACTCAGTATTAAGTATTATGTGTGGCAATATGATGATCGAAGGTTTATTGTAACAAAACGTTCATTTTTGAAATGAACATTATTTTTATGTGTTTGAAACTTGAGTCATGAATATCAGAGATATTCAGAGATCTGGCACATGCTGGTCACTTGCATAGCAGCATTTTAGTTTCTATTGTCAGCTCATAATCAGAATCTTACTGATATGCACAGTTGGAGGATCTAAGACTGCCTCAGATGATGTCTTCACAGCATTTGGGAAATTTCATGTGAATTACTAAGATACTCAGTAACTCTTTCTATTACTTCAAGTGTCTATCCTTTCCTGAATTCATACATTTAAGCTTACAAGTGCAAAAGTCACTTACTGTAGTGCTGGATCTTTGCACAGAAAGTAATTTTTGGAGAATGACTCTTGAGGTTTTATGCAGATCATATGCCTACTGCACCTCTATGTCCACTCTTTTCTCATGTTTTTTTTCCTCAGACAGCTGGTGTTAACATCCAGACTTCATTAAATAACTAGTCACATCTCAATTGCACAAGAGGCATAATTTTGTCTTCATATTAAATTTTGGAGGGTGACTTTATTAGGCATTGTCTTGACTTTAGACCACATGAACTAAAATGTAGATAATCTTTCAGCATGTACCTTACATGGCTGACAAGGTTTCCAAATAGATGAATGAGGTTGATAAAATGATAGGCTTTAGCCACTCTGGTTCTGGGAGGAGCAACGTCAGGACTCAAATCCCTAGATCACAACCAGAAGCAAAAACCACTATATAGCTAGTTAATATAATAGCCAACTAAATTGGACAGGACTACTCAGTGGTGACACAGAACTTACTAAATAAATGACCCAAGAATTATACACCTATAAAAAGAGGTACTAAATAGGGCTATTCCTGAGCATCTGCATGCATGTTTGCTCTCCTACCAGATAAGATTGGTGCCTGATGATCATAAAGTGTACAAGGTTGTGGAGAGACAGGTCTTCTATTTGCAATAGCAGTTGCTTGAATTGCATGGTTGGCTTCCTGAGAAGAATGTTTTTCTCTAATAGTTGAGTTACTCATACCTCCCTGTTGGAAATCTGTAATAGATGTCAGGGCACTGACTTGCAGCCTTTAAAACCTGCACTGTTTGATTAAAAAAATTATAATCAGCATCTAGAATTCAGACTCAGTGTGTAAACTTGCTAATGGAATGCTTGAACAAATGGTTTAGTTGTAGTTGCAATGTAGTTGCCTACATTAGTCTAGCATGTATCATATCTGACTTTTTAAAACAAAATCATGTTATTTGTTCATTAAAACATGCTGGTAATTGGAAAAGTGACGAAAATGTTTGGTGGAGAGAAGCACTTTGTATATGCACACCTGAATGAGCCCTGAATTCTGCATTTTCACACAGGCAGGAGCTTAAAATCACCATTTAATTGTATGCACCTGCTAACCCTAAGGAATACAAAACACAGTAGGAGGTTGGATATAGAAAGGAAAATAACTTAGGTCTGAACAGAAAACATCACCGTGTCTGTGTCCCTCGAGGTGGTGTGGCTGTGCTACAGTCACAAATTAGTGACAAAGTACAATGTGCCCATCATACTGCCCTAAAAAGAAAAGAATTCTGGGAGGTAGTGTATGGAATTGCCAGCGGTGTGGGATAGCTTCTGCCATAAAACAGAGTAGAGAAGCTGGGAATAATCAGGTAGGAAAACAATTATGATAACGGATCTCATATGCCAGTCTACCATTCATTGATGGCAACAGAGGTAATGGATGAGGATACCAGATATCCATTCTTTAACATGCTGTGTTTAGTGTTGTGTTTCAGGAACACAGCAATTAAAAGGGCAAGGACATGCTTCAATTATATACTAGGTTATTTTGTTGGGTTTTTTCCTCCCAGTTTTGTTTTTTTTTTTTTGATGATGTATCCTTCTTAAGAGGTAGCTAGATCAAAAATACATCACAGCAAAAGCCGAACACCCTGATCTATGAAACTAGAGCAAATGTTTGTGGGGTTTGTATTTTCATAATTCATTAAATGAAAACACTGTTAGAATTATTGGGTAGCAGGACAGAGATTAGTCACTGAGGAGATGGAAAGGGGAAAACAGTATTTTCCTTTTTTGAACCTGTACATTGAAGTTTAAAGCAAAGTATTGGTAAGTTCATCCCTAGCATTTGTGGTTACTGATTAAGAACATTTATTTCTCTGAAATTTTTTTAGTCCTGTCTAAATTTGGAAGCTTTTAAAATGTATGTAGAGTTCTTGAAATATATGGCAGTTATGAGCTGTCTAAGATTTTACATATCTGATTCACGAGGTCTTTCTTCTGCCTTTTCAGATTACAATAGTCTTCCAAGCCAACTAAAAGTAAAGCTCTGCATCAAATGCTAAGTCAGAAAGGAGGACTATGAGGTACAGATGAAACTGAACTAGTTGTTTTTAAACTTATTTTTCAATGTTTTTCTTTCAGTAATTAATATTGAAAGCTGACTGAGGAATTAGAAAGCATAAGCAGGCTGTAGTCATACATTTACACTATTTGCAAGTAGAACCCTTAGATTCTGAATGTCATGAAGTTGCAAACTCCAGAATGATGATTCTGGCTTCTTCTGTGTGATGAGCGAGGTCTGTTTGTTTGATGTGCATATCAATATCCCTTTAACATCACAGCAACCTTAGGAAACCAGGCAAGTTTCAGTATCAGGTCCTGAGACCAACCGAACTGGTCCCATAGAGGTTTAAATTGGTGTCTACAACTGGAAGAAAAAGCCGTTGTTGTTCTTGTCATTATTGCTTGTCCTTATGCCTCCATTTTGTTTTACTGTCATATTTTAATCTTCTGTGTGCATCCCAAGTGAATAATTTGGGATGTATGTTTGAGTTTAAGCAGTGTTTCATCCCCTTATTAATCTATGTCCGCATGAATTGTAATTAGCTGGTCATCAAAATTCTACTCAGCCATACATTGATTATGTATATGCGTATCTTCAGATTTTATTTGTAAAGTGATAATATCTGGATTGAGAACATACTGACACTTATGAGTAATCACTGGGATGCAGTTCAGCACTCCATCTGTATTCAGCAAAATACTTAAGCATATGCTTAATTTTAACTTTAGCTCAGGTAAGCATGAGATTGCCTCCATCCAAATTCAGCATAGCATTTTAAGTATGTGCCTAACTTTAAACATATCCTTAAATCCTACTAAAGCTGAAATCAAACACATCCTTAAGTGTCTTCATGAATATGGATAACAACTGAATGGGGTTTGATGAAATGAACTCTGTTGGCCATTAAATAACAAAAAATGCCTGGCCACGATTTCATTAATATCCTACAGGCAGGGAAGATATAACAGAAAAATAAAACATTTTTTCATGTCTTGAAATTCTAGAAGCGAAATTGTGTATTGTTGAAGGTAAAGTATTTTGCAGACTGTGGGAGGTCTTTCTGAGCCTCAAAAGAGCTGTATCCATAGGAAGTCAAGGCTTCATTCTCAGCATTTCATTAAGTTCAGAATGTTCAATAAAATTCTCATTCTTTAAACAAGACATTTCAAATAATGTAACTAAATTTGCCCGAAATTACAAATGATAATGAGAGTGCAGGGGTCACAGATACTCACAAAAGAAAGTGTGTATACAGGTGTTCTGGATGTTACTGCTTACAGAATGTTTTCTGTGATTTTCTTTTATTTTCGCTGCTGATGTGTTTGATTCACATCCCCATTCTTCATTTTAGTCCATTTTCACTTTTGCTGCTTCAACCTCTAAGAGTCTTTCTGCACTATTTATGTGAAAAGCTCTTTGCATTTTTATTTCAGATCCTCTCCTATTGCAGTTCATTAAGTCTTTCAACAGTAGGCTGTTAATCCTTTGCAGATTAATATGATTTCAGTGATAATCCTTTCATTTGTTGAATTTTTAAGACATATAATCATTAAAGAAAGTGCTAGACAGATTTTCCATTAAAGCAGTTCGAAACAGGTGGTATGTCTTTAATGTATGTCGTAGCACTTCATGTTGCTCATTTATAAAATTAAATTTGCAGATGAAGAGAATAAGTCTAGAGTTAGTTATTGGTCTTTTCCCTTTGGTATTACAGTTCAAACCCAGTCAAGAAAGAAGTATTCAGGGGTTTGCAGGTAAACCAGGGTTAGAATATGTGTTTGAATGCTCTTTTCACAACTCCATTGCTGCTTTTCATCAGGATTAAGGGTCAGCTTGGCTTCTGTCCTGATACTGCATTAAGTTAAATATATGTAGAAAAAAAGAGTAAAATTTAAATGTGAGCTTTGCCTTCAGGTAGGCCATAGGATGTAAATTGTATATGGGAGTTATTAAAACTCTCTGTACAAGGCTAATTCTTCTCTTCACTAAAGTTAAGCTTATGACTGAAATACTCTTCCCCAGATGGAACAGAAGTTTACAATTATCTCTCAGTAATGACACCTATGAATCTTGTACCATTAGAGGTTTTGATTTTCTGTTAATTCCCAGCTCAATGTCCATGACTTGTCAACCAAATTCTGTATCCTATTTTTTGTCTTCTTTTTCCTCTGGTTTTCCTTCTCTTTTTTGCACACTGATGAAATGATAGACAGGAAGAGCAGGCACAGGTATTAAAATATAGTGATGCTGAGTACTCTTGTAAACCCCATTTTAATTAAGCTCTCAGAAGCAATGCTTCCAAGCTAGTAGACAAACAGGAGAAATGCTAGAGATCTGAAAAACATTTAAAGTTCATTAAAACCTAATTTTAAACAAGTAGATAGAAGGTGTAGCCTGCCATAGTAGGATGAATTTTTGCTTTTATATGCTGAAAGCTCAGAGGTACTTTAGGCAGGAGGGAAAGGAAGCAGACACCACACACTTAAAGAAAATCAGGTCCTGAACTTGGCAAACCTTTAGCTGATTTTGTCACATATTTGCAGCTTTAAAATTATTTGGCCTTTGCAACAGCCAAAATAAGTGTCCTTTAATCACTTCCAACCTATTAACAGATGGGCAAACAGCTTTTATAAATGGGGCATACAAAATACTCCAATATCAGCCAAAACTAATTAGTAGCATTATGTGAACTGAAATTTGTAAGTGATGGAATATACATCAATGCAGATAAATTGATAGACATTCCTTTTCAAACATCATGCTTGGTATTTGTTCTGCTTTGGTATATTCTAAACACTTATTAAATAAAAAGCACTTGTTTTTCCTGTTTAGTGATATTCTGCCATTAAAACAACACATTTTCCTGTAAAAGTTCTCATTAGAGATATTGTAACTGAGAGAAATTACATTAAGCAAAAGGTAGTTTAGAATACATTTTTTGTGGCATATAAGAGAAAGAGTAGTTTAACTTGAATACAACCTTAAAATTAATTAATCTTAAAGAACAGCACAAAATACTGATATCAGACACTATTTGTACAGCAGTGCCAGAGCATATTAAATATATCTTTGCACTGCACTATTAATCAGAATATGTAAATTTCATGAAATTAAATTGTGATATTATACAAAAAAAATTGCCCCATGTATAATTCAGTAGGAAGAGCCATTCAGTGCATTCCCATCAGATCTGCAGCACGAATTTGATTTTACAAAGACATCTGTAGTGCAGACAGCTGCTGTACCTAAGTGAGGGTTTGATTGTACACTTGATCTTTCAAACAGCCACTTGTCCATATCTTTCACACAAATTTTTTTTTATCATGGATCTACAAAAGAATGTAACAGTAACTTAATCAGAACTGTTCTGCAATACATTTTCACTAAATAAAAGAAATAATTAAATGTGCTGATTTTCAGAAGACTTTCTCTCCTTCTGTCCAAGTACCCTGCCATCCTCAAATAATCTATCTCTTCCTCAACTTACATATTGATTTTAGGATTTTGTTTGAAGAGTCAAACTTTAAGCAGAAAGCAATATTATGACAACACTTCAAGCTTTTCTTCCTGCAAGACCGCACAATGGGCCCTGCCCTCCCAACACAGATAATTGCCTTGGATAAACTTTTGCTCAAAATTTGACAAAAAATAATCAGTAGAAATGCTGTTTATACTCTATATATCCATGTAGATAATCAGTCAGGTAGTTCCCTTCTTGTCCATCTCACATAATGTTGTGCCTTGGTCTTTGAAGACAGTGGGTTTGATCAGGCCAGAGATGTAGCTCTTGAGTGCTTGGCACATTCTCCTGTCTTAGAGCAGATATACATCACCTGGAGCTCACTAGGCTTGTCTAGAAAGAATTGTGGTGATGGGTATTCCCTGTGCAACCCAGGAAACTGCAATTTCCTTGAAACCCTACAAACAAATGAAAATGTTGTTGTTCTCTGATAGAATCTCTAGGGAAAATGGTAAATGCATGGTTTCTGCAGATATGGAGCTGAATTAAGATGGTAGAGGGTTCAGCACCTTGTTCAGTGAGAAAGGTTAGAGGGTCTATCAGAATATAAGTGAATGATGAAATTGTGATCCCATATTGTGAGGTTATATGGAATACCTGGAAGATTTTTTAGCCAGTAGAGAGATCAAGATTGATGGAACAGATTTGTCTTTGTGGTATAGAGGGGAGTGATGAATAAGTGCTAATGGTATTTTTTAATTTATAAGAAGATGGTATGATGAGAAATCCTGCAGGCTTTTGATTACATGGAAAAAGTGCCATAGAATACCAGAAAATACTCAGTTTCAGATTAAATTAATCATCTAAGTAATTTTCTTTTTAAAAAACTCAATATATTAAAACCTCAAAAAGAAAGAAAGAAAAAAAACAAACAAACTAAACCACCAAAAGACAATATTTTGAGAAATACCCAGATCTCCATTTTGCAAGAATTTTATCTTACTAGCACCTTGCTTAATGAAGACCAGGCATAAAACTCCATTTTTCTCTTAATTCAAAGCTATTTGAAGCAGATTGGTTTAGTCTTGGCACAATCTGGATGTGTTAAATAAAATTACAACTGACTTTATGCACACAGCTGTTCATGACCTTAAGTATAAGATGACTATTTCTATTCACAATTGTACCTTCAGGAAAAAAAGAAAATCTAAATGTCATTGATGAAAAATCCTCAGCTATGGTTTGGTTTACATTTCTGTCAGTTACACTGCTTGAAATGCAAAATCTAACATTTTTTTGTTATTTATCATATATATTGTGATCGTTTCCTCAGCTGGGGCATAGTCAGGTAATCACATAGGAAGACTGTAGAGAGGAAACTTCACAGAGTTTCTTTCTAGTCATTCTATATCAAGATAAAATTGAGACCTTTCAGGGTTTTAAAATTACTATTAGTAATTTTACTCTAGCAAATACACGTATAGTCCAGGATATTGAATAGCCTCACTTTTCTGGTATTTCTATTATCTTGTTTTGACAGGCAAATCTCCATTACAGCATTTCCTGGTGTGTTCTTATGAAAAGGATTGGTTTCAATACATTTCTCTTGTCGCCTAAAATACATATATATATTATTTTTTCAGTGTATGTGTGAAATTTCCTGGAAATTTTAATGAATACACATTAATAAAATCCATGAAAGTTTGCATTCATATGGAAGAGACACTCAAAGTTCCCAATGTCTCTCAGCTACAGCTTGTATCACCAGTTCAATTTTAAGAGCTGGCAGGTAAAATATTTCTTTAGTCTTACTCAAATTACAGTGTATTTGCACACAAAAATATGACTTTTCATATTTTGTTAAAAAACCCAGAAACAAAACCAAAGCTGTACAGTTGAGTAGGAATTCAAAATGTTAACAATTTTGAAAATAACTTAATCCTTATAGTTTGCAAAGCCATGGGCATTGTGCAGATCTACCAGCTGCAGCAGAACACTTGGCAAGAAGATTTGGATGCTAGTTCTGTAATTGTAGATGGTAAATGACCAAGATCTCCTTTTCAATCTTTTCAAGCTATTCATGTAAATAAGAGGACTCTATGTGATTCTGTAATTATTTTAGGTGCTGTAGTGGGTTGGGTTTGTAACCGGGCGGAAACACCAATTAGTGTAGTGGTTTGGTCCAAAATACTCATTACTGTTTACCTTCTGTGAGATAAGAATTAGGAGAAATGCAAAACAGGCACCAAACTTGAAAGAATATAAAGAAATTTATTAACAGACCTAAAAGAAGAAAAAAAAATTATACCACACCTTCAGAACTCTCCTCCTCTCCCCACCTTTCTCCCTTCTCCCACTGACAATGTAAAAAGACAACCCTTGAGATGTTCAGTCTGTTTACCACTTCCATAATAACCTTGTTCAGTCCATTTAGAAAGAGAAGTCTCTTCTTGCTCATGCTATGAAAACATTATCACAACGAGACAGCCGCCCACTTCCAAATATTGTTCAGTCCATTTAGGAAGAGGAGTCTCTCTGCCTGCATGTGAGTCCCTTCCCCCGATTTGCAGCTTTTCCCGCAACTGCTTTCAAGGGTCCACTCTTGAAGTTTTTGGGGTACAATTTTAAGGTTGAGCCATTCAGAAACAAAAACAGAGGCCCTTCTCCTTCCCTGGGAGCAAAGGGTCTTCCTCATCTTCATCGTTAGGACTATCTCTGGGAGCATCTCTAGGAACTGAGGTTTCTCCTTTCCCATTTGGAGCAAAAGTCCTCATCAGGTTCATCTCTAGGGACTGAGGTTTTCTCCTTTCCCGTTTGGAGCAAAAGTCCTCATCTGGTCCATCTCTCCCTGTCCAAACTTCTCATGAAATTACAGCTGCGTCAGCATCTGCCTATCTCAGCGCAGGTGCTTTTGCTTACGAGTTGAACACTCCACCCCCCATATCTTCATGGAATTACAACGGGATACTCTGATATATCATAGCTTCACAACAGAATTTCAGCTTTAAGAATCTCCTCTCTTCCCTCAGGTTTTCAGCTCTTCACAGCAATAAAAGGGTTAATCTCACCTCGGCCTTGCAGCTTTGCAGCTGGAATGTTGAATGTTTCTTATCGAAGTGGAGAGGGGGGAGAGCCCACGGCAAGGCAGTGGGGGGGTTCCATGGCTGGAACAGGTCCATCGACTCCAGGATGGCCGTGGCCCGGCCCGGCCTGGCCCAAGCAGGGCCTGGCCGGGCCCGGTGGCCCCCCGCACGGGGCCCGCAGTCACCTGTCCCAGCGCCGGAAACGAGAGAGAGCTTGGGGGAGAGTTTGTCTATTCTTAAATGTGGATCACAGAGGCGGTCACAACTTTAAGTGGCTTAGAGAATTGTCCATATTCAAACTGGCCAGCTGATAGGTTCTATCAGGTCACAGAGGAAGCTGTAAGCACCCCTTAGCAAGGACATCCCTTCCGGGACTATGCTTGCTAACCTATGACAGGTGCACATTACAATTTGCCTTCTAGAGTTTTTATCCATAGTCCACCAAACTGAAAAAATGAATCTGCTGTCCTTCAACTTCTAGTGACCAACACCTTGACCTTCAAACTCACAAGAAAAACGTAACTCACTTGGAAGTCTTCGAAGCTTCTTGAGATAGTAGAAAGAATCCTAGCAATAGAGAAGTACTTAAAGCTGTTGTTTGCATTCAAAGATTCATGAGAAGGGGCTTTGAAAACAGAACATTCAAGAGAGTAAAGATTAAAATATTATCTTGATTGTTTAATACATTCAGCAATTACATTTTAGTAGTGTCAGAATTCTAGATTACTGTTATTTTGCTATGAAAAAACCCCGTGCTCAGCTAGTCTGACTGTCATGGCTGTTCTGCACCTTCAAGGTTAGGGAGAATTCATTGATAGTGAGTGCTGTGCTGGTGCCCATTCCCATCACTTCATCTTCTCTGTATCAGAAGGCTCTGTATCAGTTTCCAGAAGAGAATACCCCATGTGACACTTGATCCCTCTGCCTCCAGAGAGTCTTGCTGTGCATGACTATTGTACTGTTAATGCTGGGGCTTGCAGCTTTTCCGGTGGAGAAACAGCCTGTAACTAACAGAATGTTTATTGCACTCTTCTTCTCCCACTTTGTCTTACATCTCAATTGCTAAAAAAAAATATAGTGTATTCGATAGAATAGAAATATATATAAGTGGAGACAAGGGCTGATATATAAGCAGAGAAGTGTTAAAAGAAGAGGAAACAGTTGCCTGATACCAAACCTGCCTGTTCTTTAGCTCCAAGTGCTCTGCTCACTTCCATCTGCATTTTTCTGAATATTTTTGTTTGTGTTGTCTTTACCTCAAGGATTATATGAAGATACTAAGGAAAAGACAAAAGAAAAGTCTAATCTAAACTTCCTTTTTGTCTCATCCTTTGCCCTTCAAATTCCTCTTCCAGTATAAGGGTGGCCATCTCATCACAGAATATGATCAAGATTAGCCAAGTGTGTACACTAGAAAATAGCTTCCCTCATGGGAAAAAAACTGAGAAAAACACAATTGGTATGTGATTTCAACCATGCACCCAAACACAGCACTGCAAGTTGGACTTAGGTGACCATTTATTCACACCTAAGATTTAGAAATGTGCTGAATTTTTTTAATCTTCTTTAAAAGACATTTCAGAGAAATATAAATGTCCCACCCATTAAATAAGAGGTTGCAGCCCAATGTGAAGTCTTTTTTTTTTTTTTTTTCTGTTTCTCCTTTATGGTCTTCAAAGATTAGAGTACAAACTCTGCCTTAGAAGGCAGATGCTGTTTTTCTGAAATGTTAAAGTGACATTAATCTTTTCTGCTCTGAAGACAGAAAGAAACATGTTATAGATGCTCATGCACAACATGGAGCACAATATGATCTAGTGGTGTTAACCCTTAGAGGAAATCTGACGGTTTTGTTAATCAATAGTACATCAGCTAGATCCCTAACCTATGCCTCTCAGGGAGAAAGGTTTACAGAATCTCACCAAATCTGCAAAAAGCTGTGAGTTAGAGGTAGATCACCTGAAATGTTTTGTGAACATGAAGGTATAGGAGATTGTGAACCTTTTATATTTTTATTTTGTACTTTTCCTTTCCTGAGCAGTACAAAAATAAATCATTCAACAGCTATCTCTGAGTTAGTCTCCTTGACTGAAGCTATATTATTTAATACATTAAATTTCTCAAGAAAATGATTGATTGTTAGCCTACTGCTATAGTTCTCCTTGTTTGGTTGTTTTTTTTAAATACCTGGGGAAAGGCATCTCTCAGCATTTCCATTACAGTAATACTAGGGAAAATTGCTTCCACTCTGAATTTTCCTCTTACCTTTTACCCTAGGGGGAGAGGTTTCGTACACTGATTTAGGTTGAGTGTATCTGCCAAGTAAAAAAAGAGCATTAACCACTATAATTTTTTCACTTACCTCAACCTCTTTCTACCAGTACTGCTGACCATCACCTTTTCATACTGAGAGATTCTAATAAGGGAAAGAGATATGTTTCAGCACAGCTGTTCTCCTTTTCATCAGCAAGGATGATGCATGACTTTCCCTTCAGTGCAGGAGTAAGTCAGGACCAATGTATCCCATCATGTAACCTCTGCATGGGCCTATGTTTTCATACAAAGCGTTTCAAGCATGCTAACTTGGTTTTGAAGAAGTATTTCTACAGAAAGAGAACATATTTTTGAGGAATATATTTCTAAAAAAACCCATAAGTGCCTTATACCTCATTGTAAAGATGTATCTGACAAAAGCTTTTCTTTTTCAGTTTGTGAAATCATGTTTTCCCAAAGAGAATTTGACAAAAAGATGAACAGAAACGATCTGTCTGAAGTTTTGAGATACTGTGGATACTCAATGCTTCCTAGTGGGATACAGTATGTCCTCCAGCTGGCCTGTTCAGGTAGGTGGTTTCTTGTAAATACTTTACAATGGCACAAAATTTTCACCTTCAGGTGCTGCAGGCGTTGGGCTTTTTGCTTGTTTGTTTTTTTCTTTTTCCTTGCATGAATAAGAAACTACTATTCTTAGAAGTATAGTCACAACAAACCTTACCTGATGCTGATGATCTTTTTCAAATTGAACATTTTATTATTATACTTGAAATAAAGTACATATTTTCAGAATTCCACTGTGTCTAAGAATGCTGGACAATAATCTCATATTATTTACAAATATGCTTAAGAGGGTACAGGTCTGCGCTTGCAGATGTCTTCAGGCAAACATTAACCCCTTTGTACATTCAGCGGTGTTTGTGGTGTTTGCCTTCCAACACCTTTAAATAGCTCAGTGCAGGAAACTTTCAGAAACATTCAGAGATGAAAACATTCTTAGATGACTGTAAATAAGGCAGGATGTGGGAGATGACACTGGCAGCTTCTCCTGTAACACACTTTATTAGTCCACTTTTGGGTTGTAGTGACACATGTAGGCGCTGTGAACCAAAGCTGGTCTAAACACGAGTTGTCCTAAGTTTGACTGTCACAACTGGGGGATTCTTGTGGATAGCGATCTTCTTTGGAGGTTATGGTTAATTTTATGTATTAGCAGCTCCAAAGAATGCTTTTGGAGTCCAACTTTATTTAGTGAGAGAAACCCACATGTAATTGGTGCTTTTGACTTGTTAATGATCTACATGTGGTTTCTTTTGATCATAATTTTTTGCATGCCTTGTCCCAGGGAGTTTTCTTTCCAAGATGCATCTTTGAGAAGGTGGTCTCTTTCAATGTCTGACAACACATGTTTCTTGCTTTCCAGTGTTAGCTCCTTATAAATGCCATCAATTTCTCATGGAAAATCATCTATTACGTGTCATTTAGGTCCCATTCCTAAGACAGCATGAATAAGACCAGGTATTTTTAGTCGTTTGCTCAGTCCCCATCACTATGGTAACAGCAGATTTTGTGACTGTGAGACAGATTTTTGTCTTATATCCTAGATTTGGGAGACTTTTCACCATGTTCACAGACACACTAGGAAAGGTTCATGCTTCCCTACTAATAATTTAATTTATTTATCTCTTAAGTGTGAAGTGTTATCAAGACTTGTTTGGTCACTTGAGGCTGTGTGTAGGCTTCTAATGCATTTTGATTTTAAAACTCTTCTAAATTGTGAACATGTAAATGATGAATAATTGCTAAAACATGGAGATGCACCTGAGTCTAAAGGGCACCCATAAAATGATTTTTAACATGGAAGCATTTTGAATAAATTCCACTTATCTGCAAAGTGCCTCTCTTCCTCAATTTTATAATACAGATGTCATTATTTCTGAAGACAAGTTATGAGCAGAGTAAAACCTTGCTAAATTGCTTGGGAGAGACACTGCAACTGGTTGAATGTTTGGATTCCCTGAATACTGATTTGATGCAACCATATTCCGTGGAAGTGCAAAAGCATCCCATAGCATCAGTCTGCCTATTCAGGAGTGGAAAGATAAGTGAGAAGAAGAGGTCTGTGTGTCTAGACAGAATGCTACAGAGATCTACACTGGACTTTTTCAGGCTGGCATTGCATCCTGCATAGCTGTGGACTGATCCATGGAAGATTAAAACAAGAAAAGGGACCGTGTGGCTATTTAGTCTGAGCACGGGTCAAACAAAAAATATTCAGATCTCTTGAAAATTTTCCCAACTCATTTTACTCTTACTAGTTTTGTTGTTGCTGTTTTTTTTTTAATTGAATCTAAACATTACTGAAGAAGCAGTGCCCAGATGTTAAATGTCCTGTTGATTTTCCATTTGCAGTCATTAACGAACAGTGTCTTTGGCCAACAGTAATTAAGATAGGAAAAGCTTGAAGACTTTTAATTTTACATATTCTCTAGTGAGTTTTAATTACATCAGTACCATTCATAACTACAAAAATATCTGCTTTTTTTTTGTAAAGGTTAGACACTGAAGGTAGTAAAATTATCAGAATAATAAAAATATTAATTAAATTAATTATTTAATAACTGTTAATTATTTAATAAAAAATATTTGCAGCAAAATGCAGATGTTCATCATTAAATAACAAATATCTTGCTGTCAAAATAGGAAAGAAGACTATATGTTATAAAATACTGTGAAATGTGCATGAGAAATAATAGCTGGGATTAAAAAAAAAGGGGGAATATGGGATGCTGTCCTCACACACTGTGAGCTGGTACAATAATTTGACCAAACCAGACTATGCAGTGCCATCACTGTCAGGAATTGAAGAAAAGAATGATACTTAGAGTGGACTCAGGAGTGCTGAAAGGAAGCTTTTACAGACAAACATGTTTGTGATTTCCTTATGAAATCCGCTTTTCAGCTTCTGGGAAAGCAAGGGAGCTTCCTTTAGGTCAGATGAATGTAACTGAAGACTATTCTCTAGATATATCTATACATATCCTGTTCCCCACAGTGTGAGGGAAAATCAGTGGCTGTGTTACTACCTAACACATTGCTGGTTGAGGAGTTAGGAACTGACTACAAATAATTGAATGAATTTCCATCAGTGGTGAGGTTTAGCTGCTGGCTTCCTGAAAAACCCAATTAAAATTAAGGCCATAGTGCAGTGATTTTGAGATTTCATACACAAGTAATGATGCTATTTCATCATATTTCAAATCAATTTGTGCTGCTACTCCATTCTGCTGTTGAAAAGCAGAATGCCATGCACTGTGCAGTCAGGAGAAATCCTCACTGCAGCACTGCTGTACTTTGTTTGAATATAACAGAAAAGATGGAGGTAACGAACCAATCTATTTTGGACAAATTCTTTGCAGTATCCATTGACATCGTAGCTAATTCTCATGAAAAATATTTCTTTAAACATTTTTTTGGAAAGCAATATTGTAGCCCGTGTTTAACATACTTTTTTTCCCCTCTGGTTGATTCAAAGTCCTGCATGTTCAATTCAGGTTCACTTTTACATTGAGTTCAGAGGAACCATACATGCCGGGAGGTTAGGTATTGGGAGTGCTAGTTATTTTGCTTCAATATTTGCTGAAGAGTCCAGCCACAGTATCTTGGTATTTGCTTTATTCTGTAGTCACTGAAATTACTGCTATTAATGCTGGTTGGGACTGGATTGGGGAAATAGTTGTAGCTGTTTATATGTTGTTAAGGCGAACTGTTCACAGTTGCAGCATCCTGATAATTGGATTGTTTTCAAATAACATGTAAACACAGTAAGAATTTTCTCTGCAATTGGCTCTTCGGAGTTGCCTCTACTAAAATCCATATTTTTTTCATCTTTGTGTTTGTGATCTTGATAACTAGCCCTGTATTTACACAAAATATCTGGTGTTTAGGCTAAGAACATGCAATATTGCATAGAATTTGAATCACTGGCTTTAAGCCATCACAATTTATACTGGCCTAGCCTCATTGTAGGTTTTTCTGTATTTACAGGGAGGCAGTAAACTATCTCTTCATTTAAGCACAGAAGTACCCAGATTTTTCATTTATTTAAATTTTCACACATATTAGTGGAAGGCAAGGTTTTTATAGGAGCTTTTAGGTTGCAAACTGGTCTGGCTTGAACTGAAACAACAAATGAAAGTGCAGAACAATGATCTCTAAGAGACATTTCAAAGCAACGTATCCCTGTTAAAGTCAATGCCAATTCCCTCTCAAGCTGCAGAGAGGCAGGGGAGGCATAGGAGGTCCCCGGGATTTGGTCCTTTGCATGAAGCCAAGAGAGGATATTAGAGCAGTCCCTTGTCACAAGTTCAGAGCTTGACTCATGCTGAACTTTCATCAGTTTTCAGTCTCACTGGCTATTCCATGATAACTGGCACTCATTACTGGGGCTTTTGGGAAGCTCTTGTGGTTTTGGAGGTTCAGCTCAGTAGTGGCACTGGCTGACTGCAGCTCTCACCAGTGCGCCCTGCAGTTATTTTCTCTCTCTGTTCTTCCTTATTGTGGATTACATGTGTAACTATGCATAAATAGTTAAATAAACAACACCTAACAGCAATTTCTGTTGCAGTCATTGCCAGAAAAGCCTTATTTATAGAGCAGGACCCTTCTGTGTTGAGTACCCTGCACTTTCTGAAGAAAAATATGCTTCCTGCATCACTGGCAGAAAATTGCCTCCTAGAACTGTTTATTTTTCATTAAACAAAATCTTAAAGGACAAGCAGCAGAAAGCTGTGCATTCTGTAGTGGGAACAAAGCTGTAATAGCTCTCATGCATCTGGCAGAACACAACACTCAGGAGTTTCTTCCGTTGTACTGTTGTTTAATAATATTCTCCACACCTATGCAATAATGAGCCCTGAGGGAGATGAAGGTTATCCTTCTGACCATTTAAGCCAAATATAACGTCAAGAAATTTAAATTCCACTGTGTAAAAACTCTGCGAGAGCGCTAGTGATAATGAATAGATGCATTAATAAAATGTCTTAATAGAGCTATTGTAAAGCTTTGCATTTCCTACCTAACGGTTTCTGGATCAAGGCTAAATGCAAATCTATCTAATGATTCCTTCAGGTCTTTAAGACTACGAGTCATTCAGTGTCAACTGCAGCAAAAGGAAATAAAATACACAGAGTATACCCTTCTCCTTGACTGCTGATCCTCTCCCGAAAGAATTACAGATTAATGTGGGTTTAAAAGGTTAAAGAACTCCCACAACATCTGGAATGTTTGTCAACAAGCATGCAAGAATCCCTGCTGGATGCAAAAGCTATCTAATCAATGTTTGTTCTAACCTTCCACATATATACAAACAAAAGCCTGTGTTTCTCTTTCTGTTGTTTCCTTTTTAAAGAAAGATAAAATTCGTGCTTAAGAACTTAATTTGCTTGAGTACTTTGCTCTTAGCTTATGATCACTATGCTCCTCCTGGGAGTGGCAAATAGAAACAGAAAATGCAATTTGGGTCACCCACACAAGCCAGAGTACCCTAGTCCAGCCACCAACCCTGCTTTAAACATGGCTAAAATGTAATTTCTTTTTGACAGTAATATCATTCCAAAGCATCATTATGGCTTTATTAATAATATTCTAAAGCACCATTATGGCTTTATTAAGACATTTTGATAAGAAGTTGAGAACTAAACAAAAAAAAATCCTTCTTTGTTGATGAAGAGAGTTTTTTCAGGTCTGTTCATATTTTGTATCACATTTAGAATTAATCTAAAAATCTACATCAGAACAACAATCTGAAAAGTAAACTTTCCCCTTAAAATTCTCCTTTGCTACAATGTCTATAGAACAGTTGACAACAGTTGAACTAGCAGTGTGCTGACACTGCTGCCTGTCATCCAGGCTGATGCTGTCTTTTTTTATTTGTTTATTCTCCTGTGCTGTCTCTTCCTGCTATACCTAAGCTATAAAATCTTGGACTGGCTTTTTGTTCCAACTGTGTTAGAATCTGAGGGCACTGAGGGTCTTCTTCTGTGCCTAGGGCTCCTGAGCACTATCCTAGCACCTGTAGATTGTACAAATAATGATGCAGTGTCAAATCTGCTCTAAAGAAAGGTGGGGAAATTTTAAAGGATGGATCTTCTCTACACCTAGAGATAGGGTGTAAATCCTTCCATCTGACTACTTTTCTATGTCAATTGCCTCTCCCTACCCCCAAATACAAGAAGGATGATTCCTATCACAGAGAATCCAGTGGCAGGTTGTGAGTGGGAAGCAGAGCAGGCTTCCAGTACTTACCCATCAGCATACGGCCTGTGGTGGAAACAGAGCAGTTTTCTTCTGGGACCATCTGACTGCAACTCAGGGAGAAAGGACCTCCCTTGGACCAGCATTCTTCATTACAAAGGCTCATCTCAAATCTGTGGGGAGTAACCTCCTGACTGAAGCAGTTGGGATGGGTTTTTTTTCTCCTCTCTCCAATGACACCATTTAGGATCACTGCAATAGGGTGGCTTGATCAAATTTCCTGTGTCATCCTTTAGCCATTTGGTCTTTCACATGTCCAGAAGGAGATTTCTCATCACTACCCTTCAGCACTTGAAGGAGGTCTACAAGAAAGATGGGGACAAACATTTTACTGGGCCTATTGTGAAGGAGTAATGGTTTTAAGCAGGAAGAGGGTCCATTTATATTGAATACAAGGAAGAAGCTCTTTTTACAATTAGGGTGGTAAAACACTGGAATGGGTTGGCCACAGAGGTGGTGGGTGCCCCATCCCTGGAAACATCCAAGGTCAGGTTGGATGGGTCACTACATGACTTGATCCAGTCGAAGATGTCCCTTTAAGGGGCCCTTCCAACTCAAACAATTCCACCAGTCTGTGATTCTATGATTTCCTGTGCCACATCCTTTTTCACCTGGCAATTTGTGTTTTCATTAATGTCACTACATTTCAGGGAAATTGTATTTTTATATAAACATTAGTGTCTCAGTTTGCTAATACATTTCATGCAATAGTAAGTGCAATTCATTCCCTTGGTATGATAACGCACACATCTAAAAAGCTTTTTAAATGAATAAGTAAATTAGCATATGTGCTATGCTGAAATGGTTAACAAATAACCATAATGCTGCTGTGTCTACTTTGCATTTGCATTTCACTTGTGTCTTAATGGCACTGCCTTTTTAAACTTGTTTTCATGTAAATTTTGACTTTAGTCCCTTAATTGGAGGAACTGCTCTTTAGGACTCACTGGTGCTGATAGAACAAGTTCATCACTTCACATACTTGAATCGCAGCATATCAGTTAAAACACCTCAGGATGACACTTGTTCCTTTTGCAGTTGTGTTGTTGACTGCTCTTCTGATGGTTGTTCTCTATAGCACAAGTCTTTCCTGCTGCCTAGACAGTCTTCCACATTTTTGAGCATTTGATTATTTCTTTCCAAATTTACTACTTTGCACTTGTCTTTATTGAATTTCCTCTTATTGACTTTGGGCCATTTTTCCAATTTATCAAGACAATTTTGAGTTTGACTGCTTGTAAGTGCTTCCAGCATGGTGTCACCTAGAAGCTCTGTAAAGTGACTTCTCCATTCCATTATCTTAGTAGTCATTAATGAAAATATTGAATAGAACCGGACTTAGGACAGACCTCTCCAAGACCTCACTTTATATTTCACCTCAGTTTTGACAGGAAAGCATTTATCTTCCTTAAAGTAGGATATTTTGATCCGTAGTAAGAAAGAATGGGTCAGCAGAAAATATGAGCTTAAAGATTTGGTAGCTGTTAAGAGATTCCCAAATTCCAGAATAGAATAGCAGCATGTGGGATAGAAATTAAATGCTCACTATTTTTTGCAACAAATATATCTTTTACATGATTTAAGAAGGTTTATTCTTCAATAGTACATGAAAAGCTTTATCATTGCAGTGTTCTTGGTCAGAAAGATATAAAGTAGGATTTAAAAGTTTGAAGACCTTGCTGGCTGCAAGGATATGGAAAATAAAAATTGATTCAACACCACCCCTATTAAAGAATGTGTAGTCATATTTATATTTTGTATTTCAGAATATGCACAGCACAATGCATCTACACAGGTACACCAATATGTATTTTTAGTACACATAGAATATATAAAGTTGAAAATTTGCATAATGTATCTTGAAATTAAAAAAAATAAATTATCCAGTGAAAGAAATCCCTGGTTACACAGCAGGAAATGGGAATAATCACGAGTTCCCATACTCAAATATTTCTTGACAGGGCAAGGAATGTAAAGAGTTTAAGCATATTTTTTGATAACTATGAAGAGAGGATCATTCTAATATCCAGTTTATATATTACTCTATGGATTATTATAGAGTTTAATATCTTTTTTAGCGATTTTTAATCATACTTTAAAAGTGCAATAATATTTCCTCTACTGCTATGTTGTAGACAAGTATATATTATTCTCATTTCTTAAATGGAGAAATAAAGAAGAGTTTAAATTATTTGTCTCTGATTGTATACTGAACTAGCTTTAGAAGTTTGGGCTGAATTATTTAAAATTGACTTCAAACTGGTTCTTATACCCATACTGAACAAGTAGGTGCTGTCTAAGGGGCAGCTTATTTTTTTGTCTTTCTTTCACACGTGTAGCCACATACACGCTCATGCTTAGTTCTTTCCTCCAGGAACTTACCTAACACACATGCTCTCAACTTCTTCTTGCCTCTTGAGACAGGTACTACTCACAGAAAAAGGTCCTTGAATTCTTTCTGTCAATAGTGAATATGTGCAAGAGATTGGTTAAGATAAAAGGGTTTTTCAACAAAATCAGACTTGTCTTTAACAAGGCAAGATATTTGTCGAAGTAGAGAATCTACCCAATTTCTTTAATAGAACCCTAAAATTGTAACACTGGGTTGTTTTTCCTTTTTTTCTTTTCCTGCTAGGTTTTGATAGTTTTCTGCATTTTAGGCAAATTCCAATCTATCAGTAGTAACAACATTCAACTCTTTGTCAGGATTACAAAAGCAGGAGCACAGGGGCTTAATTTTAAGCCCCATTAAAATTACTTTGCTGATTAACTCTATGATACTACACAGATTTTTTTCCAGTTGAAAGAAGTGGCAAAAAACCCCCTTCATGTTGTAAAATGGAAAAACTAATATTTGTAGTGAATTATTTTAATTGTATAATTTATCTGTACGACTTTAAAATAACAGGATTGTTATATGCCATCATCTTAACAGTTTGTTAGCAATATTTTCATGCATTTTTCCTGACTTCAGCAGAGGTAGTCTTTGTTTTATGTTGCTATCTAAGCTATTTGAGTAACAGAATTTTGTTACTTTAAATGTCCTTTCACATGTTCCTGTAATCCATTGTTGCATTTAAAATTCTCTTAGGTATACGGCATAAAATTAATCAATTATTTGATTTACACAGCTATGCTTCCTTTTTTTTGTACAATAGTCCTCTATAAAGCCACTCATCCAACCTTGAAACATAAGCCAAAAAAACCCCTCCAACTTCTACAACAAATTTATGTGCAAAATTGTCGAATTAACCATTTGTGATATCAACAACTGATTTTTATGTAAACCATTTCCTTTAAGCTCATGTCCAGAAGAATATTTTATAGGCTGATTCTGCCCCCTTTCACACTTGGTTTAAAAATGATACAGCTACAAAAAAATCTAATTAGAGTGCCCTATAGTTATATGAATTCCAGCATTTGAGCATTCTGTGTATCAAGACTTATCAAGAGCTTTTTTTTCCTTTTTGATTGTGGTCTTTTTGCATTCTGTTGTAGTAACTCTGTATGAAGTAGTATTACTTGATCTAGTGAGTAATATTTTCTTTTTCCTCTAAATTGTCTTTTTGCGTTCTATTCAGCAGAAGGATTGAATACTTGTCTTCGTATCAACTGTTAGATCTGCTTGATCAAAATAAACACAAAACATTGTCTTTAACACTGTAACTCTCCTAGAAATTTTCCAGTCCTTCTACCAGTGTGGGATTTGGCCATCAGTGTTTGTGTTTCTCCTAAAGAAAGCAGATTTAGTTGTCAGTTCTGATGATGAGTAACTTCTAGGTTTTCTATTATTTGTTTTGCTGGGATTACAGTTTTCTCAGTTCTGCTATTCTATCTGAAACTAAGTTTTAGTGTATGTCCCGGTTTGAGACCAACTCGGAGGAACGTCCAAATTTGAATGTCCTCTGATAGAAGGCAGGTCACAGCCACCCTCCCCCACCAGGTTCGGGAAGAAATTCCTCGGAGGAAAGTGAAGGAAAAAAACCCTATTTATTTAACAGACACACAGGAAAAGAATAATAATGCTAAGTAATAAAACCTCTCGCTGTGGAGAGAAACTTGGGAAGATTTTAGAGTCCTTTCTTTGGGGGTGGTCTCTCTCTCTCCTCTTCAGAGCTGGGTTGGCAAAGGCACCCCTCCAGGCCTACGGTGTAGGGTCTCCTGGTGTGTTCTGGTATTGTTGAACAGTCCAGAAGAGAAGAAGAAGAAACCAAAGTCCCAGGGGAAAAAAACCAACTCTCTTGCCTCAGCTTGCAGACTAGCTGAGAAGCAAAGGGGTTTAACTCTCTGTCTCTCTGCTAAGAGCTGAGAAAAGCAGGAAGGTGCTGGTCTCCGCTCTTGCTGCCGCAGAAGCACGCAGAGATAGAGTGACCTTGGAGCACAAACTGCTTTGAAAAGTTCGTCTGGCTTTTCTTCTTTCTCTCGCACCCAGTTTTAAAGGCACAGAAAGGCACAGGAATCACGTCCAGGCATAGAGCTGCGATACGGGATACCCATCATAAAGTCACCCCAAGACAGTGTATTATTGCTAATTTTGTCTGTCACCCAGCAAGAAGGGGACATCTCTCATCATGACCATCATTGCTGGAGTTTTCTCTTCTGGTTCATGGGTTATTATTTTAATTTCTTTAAGTTGTTCTGAAAGCTGCATATTTGTGCTAATTTCTTCTGAATCCAGAGTCTGAAACTGCACCCCGAGCACTGGATGCCTTTGTGATAACCATACAACTTCTTGAAACAAAGTCTCTAGAATAAGATATGGAGGACAAGATCCAAGATGCTCTCTGCTGTAGTTCAAGACTGCACCTAATAAATATCTGTGTGGTAGACGATTGAATACTGTAGAATAGCCATCAATAGCCTGCATTCTCTTAAAGAAAGCTATTAACACTGTAGGCTAGAAACTCCAGTTAATATATTTCTACCACTTAAAAAGCTATGAAAAATGGTGGGTTTCTGTGTTTGTATATCAATAAACATTTCTTGTTAAATGAAAAATAAAATGCTATTTCCTATATCCTAGTTATCCTAGTTTCTTATCCAAGAACATGCAATAATTGCTGTAGCTCTTTTGTTAGAAAACATTCAAAACTAAATAGATATTTCCTTTGAAATGTTATTGTCTTCTAAATATACAGACAGGCCCCTGCTTGTAGTGTTTAATCCAGAGGCCAGTGACATAATAGAAAAACTGATTTGAATTAAGCTCATCACTCCAAATAATTGTTTTAGTCATAGGATTAGAGACATGAGAGCAGCTTTCATTTAAGTGTTGGCATAATGCTTTCACGCTGAGTTAAATATTTGTGTGAAAGTAATTAAATAATGACTTAAGTCACTTATATCCCTGTTTTGAAACAGTTCAAGATTGAATCTCTGTAAAAATTGAAAGTTTATGCTAACAGAATGAATACAGTTACTAAAGATGCTTTTGCCGTTTTGTTTTTCCAGTTCTGGAAGGCTATTTGAATGTAAAAGAAAGGGTCTAGGTAAAATCCTAATAATTTGAAATGAAATTTTTTAGTAATGTCTTTATACTGAAAAAAAAAAAAAAGGAGCACGTGCATTACACAGATTCACTTATGCTCCACTCCATCAGATTCTGTAGAAAAAATTGCGAAGTCTCTGCAAAATTCTTGCATCTTATTGTATTGAATTACTATCTCTTGTATCTGTTGTATTGATGGTTTCAGCACTGCATTTTCCAGAACTTCTATCAAAGTACTGGGAAAAAAAAAGTGCTACTATACTGGTTCTCCCTTTCCCTTGAATATGGAGTATTTTGAACAATACATCATGCAAAGGAAATCTTCTTCTATGTTTTCTGTTTTTAAATATGTTGTCAGTGATACCTTAACATGAAGTGTACTGGCCACAGATAAAATTATAGAAATGACAGGGAAAGGGTAGAATGTAGAGAATGGAGATAACTACCCAAAATTGTCTGAATATGAATCCTAGTAAGTAAATAGACTTTGTGGTACAAGATGTACAAAAGTTCAATTTGGAACAAAATGAAATTCTTTTATTCTTCCAAGTTCAGCCCACATATAATTAAAATTTCCCAAGGACTATCACCTGCAGGAAATTTCATTCAAACAGTGAAAAATTTGGCATAGAACTTATCTTCTGACAGTTTCAAATGTAGACATTTCTCTAAGTTTAGGGGATCACTCTTCACAACCTTGGTTCTGTCAAATACAAGCATGTATTTATTTACAATTTCTCCTCAGACTTCGCCATAGCCTACACAAATTTGAAGGCACACAGTTATCTCTTCACCCCAAAACTACCAATAGTGTTTGTTTGTATGTGGTAGAGCAAACACACAGAATTTTTATACTTTTTTCCTAACTGGTGTAACTCCTCTTTCCCTTTAAATGAATATAAAATTGAGGTAAATAACTGCTTAAATGTTCACAAAAAGTAATGGGACATGGTGCTTTGTGGATAAACTGAGATGGAATAAAATATGTAATAGTTGAGCCTTTATTGCCTTAGGAGATGTAGCTCATCTTTGTTTCCCATTTACCCCTTCTCCAAAGTGGGATACCTTCTAGAAAGAATAAATTTCAGCTTGCACAGTGTTCGAAATACTATACACTAGGTGAAGTATAAATATGTAGGAGTGGCTTAATTGCTGCAAGGTGTTCAACCTTTCAGGCTATCAAAATGCCCGTTGTAGAATATGGTGAGGTTTGGATGATTTTACAGCATATTAAAGACAAACTCATATTTTAAGATGTATGCCAGGGCCAGCATTAGACCTTCCTGTCTTCAAAGGCTGTGTCAAAGTTCTCATTAACTGATAGTGGATGATTAGGGAATAACATAGGAGACTCAGAGTCAACTCCCCTATGCCATCTATATGTTCCCCATCACCATGCTGTCCTCAGTTAATTTTGCATGTGAGATGAGGTCAATGTATGTATGAAGTAACAGCTGAAACTTTGAAATTCTGGTGTCTTTTGTTGGTTCGTGTCACAACCTGAGTGTTATTTAAACATCTATTTTTTCACGTTTAATACCGGGTAATACTCTAGGGGCCTCTATAAAACAGCTAATGTTCCCTTTGGCATCGAAATCCACTTACCTTAACTGACTTCTGTTATACTTCAACCTGATCCTCAGAGTCGCAATGGTAATATTCATTTTAATGTCCCAATAGACTCTTAGTATTCATCAAATATTTGATTTACATTTCTAATAAGGCTTATGGAATGCAGAGACATGAAACCCATACTCTGCCATGATTCTAACTACTGTCTCTTTCATTAACACTGCGAATTATTTCTCCAAAATAATTAAAATCTGTAATTGAATATACTAGAATAATTTTGGAAAATTAGTTTAATTATTCTAGTGCTTCTATTTGGAAAGATCACATAATTTATAATGAGAGAATAGGCAAATACGAATTTACTCTCACAGAGTCTCCTTTTGTTTATACTTACCTTTAAAGAAAACATATATACTTGAAATGCTTGCTAAGCAATTCAATGTAGATGCTTTGTAATCCAGAATTCTACTGGAAAAGAAATCAGTCTCAGAATTATTTCAACTTAATAGGCATGTTTTTCCCTTCAGGAATTTGGGCTTTTTTCTCTATGCATCCTGTAACATAAAAACTATTCATTACCTGGGCTGACTGTTGCATATAATACCAGCCTCCCAGTACCAGAAGGGAGCCTATGGGAAAGATGGAGAGCCTATTTGCAAAGGCAAGATGTGACAGGACAAAGGGGAATGGTTTTAAACTGAGAGTAGGTTTAGATTGGATATTAGTAAGAAATTATTTGCTGAGTGGGTGGGGAGGCACTGGCACAGGTTGTCCAGAGCTGTGGATGCCCTAGCCCTGGAAGCGTTCAAGGCCAGGCTGAGTGGGGCTCTGAGCAGCCTGGTCTAGGGAAAGGTGTCCCTGCCCGTGGCAGGGTTTGGAAAAAGATGATCTTTATGGTCCCTTCCAACCCAAATCACTCGGTGAATCTGTGATTTGTATTCAGTAAAACTGAATACAAAAATGAAGCATATATTCTAGATGAATAATTACTTATACACCAGAAACCACTACCTTACGTACACAAAAACCAGAGTGCAACTGCAGTAACTAGGGGATGAATTGGAAAGGTTAAAAATTCCTGGCATATCCACACTTAACCAATACACTGCTGTTGTATAGGCAACAGCAAACCCTTGTTAGGGTTCATCAGTGGCTGCTTGGGCAAGAAATTAAGGAAGTTTGTGGTTCATCAGAGGCATGACCACAAGCTCTGAAAACTGGCCATAAACATGTGGACAGTGCTTTCCAGCTGCTGCCACAACGTACTGAGCTGTGGGACTGAATGACGTTTTGACCATTATAAACATAAGGAAGAGAACAGAAAAAAAATGCTGAAAGAAGACCTGAACTAGAAAATTTGTAGGGAAGAGAACTGGATTGAAGGATTCCTGGTTGCTCAGATTTCCCACAGTCCCAGGAATCCCAGTAAGTTCTTTGCCAAGATGCCAGAAGTTTTGTGGCTAGGGACCTGATCCCAGCAATGGTTATATCTAAATTCTCTGAGTTATTGGACTGATGTGGTGTGGGTAAGCACAGGGCAGCCTCTCATCCATAACCAGCGGTGATTGCTGGGTTTTTTTCAGTATGGGTTATAGCAGTAGTTCGGACTTGCAAAGTTTTAAAAGTCTTGTGTGTGTTACTTTAGGGGCTGCTCTTGTTGTGTGATGGAATTTAGTTTGTAGCACTGCAAAGTTAGCACTGCTAAGTTAGCAGTGGTTAGCTCTTCAAGCAGGACAATACCACCATGTCAGCACACATGTGGAACCTGGACTAATTAGACTTGCTTGGAGAAATGGCTAATTAGTCCAGATTTAACACGAATCTCATCATGTTTCTGGAAGCTGAGCTGGTAATGCTGCATGATATATGTCAGCCTACTAATTCATTCAGAGGTCTCTGTGGGCTCTCTAAGCAGACTGAGTCATCAGCTACGCCCTCAGTTGGCTCTCTTTTTGGGAGACCTTATGGCACAGAAGCACTTAGGCTTTCGCCAGCTTTAACCTCAAAGGACTGACAAAGGTGTCCAACACATTTTCCTTATTCTAATTTTTTTTCCATACCCAGTCTGCCAAGTTTTCTGTTCTTTAGTTCATGTCAGAGGCTTGTTTGCTCATCCAGGCTCCTTAGTTTTTTGTTCTTCTCCATCTTACTGGCTCTGGCAGGTGGATCTTCAGTGTCAGAGTCCTCTTTCCGGTCCTGGCAGAGCCCCAGGCTCTGTGCAGGGTGCAGGGGACATTATTCATTACTGCTCCTACGTTTCACACTCTGGAGCAATGCTGAGGACTGCTGAACCACTCAGCTGCTACGGGTGTCCTTTACAGCACCCTTTACCAACCATGCTTTGGCAAAAGTGGGAACAGATCTTTTTGTCTAAAGGAAATTATTTCCTGCAGCAGTGATACAAGAAGAAAGGGATAGAATTTGTTTGATTCCACCTAATTTCAGTCTGTTTCAAATCAACGGCTGGTATTTTGTCACCTAGCCATGCTTAGTTTCATATTTGTCTCCTGCAAACTGCATGAAAATGTCGCAGAGTGCATCTCAGGAAGAACAAATAAAAGCCATGTGAGGGGAAGATGGAGTGCATGGCAGGGGAAGAATAGTAGACTATTTCCCTGTATTTGTCCCTCCAAGCAATGTTAAGTGGTTGAATTGCTTAGTAAATGTTATTCTTTTCATCTGGTCTTAATCCATACATTTTACCAAAGTGAATAGTGACTATTAATAATAAGTGAGATTTTAATAGGTATTATAAAAATAATGTACCATGTAAAGATTGCTTTAATCCAAAAGAACTATTACAACAGCTGTGTATAATTACTTTTTTCTGAAATACTAGAGTTTGGACAGCTGGGGCTTCATGTGTACATGGGGGGCAGAAAATAGCTTTTATTGTTGTCCTATTATTTCAAAAAAGGAGATTATTGAGTAACCTGAGAACTCTTGGAGCTGTTTAGTGCTTTCCCTGTTCATGCCAGAGAGAATCACACATTTACTGCTAATGAGCAGAATGCAGCTTTATGACTTTGTCTGAATATTTTCCCTGAGATGACTTCCTTTACCACTAAAATCATTGGCAGGGCCCCTCCTGTTGGTTTTAATGAGGAAGAATTGGACCTTTAATAAGCATCATGGTCACGTAAGCTTGGGGTTTGTTTTTTTAGCATCGTGCTTTTTAAGTGTTTTTAGTTACTGCCTGCAGTGTATACAGCTGTGAACTTGGATAATAAATAAGGATTATTTCTATGAAGAAACCTTTGGCAGCAATTTTTGCTTTGCTGAGGTAAGCTGTTAGTCATCTGCCACCAAAGGGTAATCAGCTAGATTTTAAATATTGCTGTGTCTTTCTACTTTTACTGTATTTTTGATTAGTCAATAAGTACATGTTCAGTTTTTTTCCAAAGCCCAGCAATCAGTGTAGATGCAAGATGCATTGCCGAAAAGGAACAAACCAGCACCAGCTAATTGTAAAGCTTTTGCTTGTTCTAAGAGAAGGTCGAGCTCACTTGGAAATTAGTGGAAGGTGGTAAAGCTTCATTTTAAAAACATCACAGCCAAAAAGTGGTGTTGACAGGTGGTAAAGTGCATTCTCGAGACTGAATAAGCTTATTCACTGATGGTAAAAGTGAAGCCAGAGAAACTGCACTCCCTGATATGAAGGGTGAATTTGAGCTTGGGCACCCTGCAGGCAAATACATTTCAGATTCAAGAGCCTAAATTTAGGCTTTTAAACCCATGTTTTGGAACATGGCAGAGTTTTGAAAGAGCTTAGTATGGAGTCAAGGAGAATGTCTTGTATATTAAAATAAATATAGAGATAAGAGAGGAATCATAGTTTTCTATTTTTGTTTTTTGATGAAATAATTCAGATCTGAACGCCCTTGCCAGCCTAACTCTCCCTCCTGAATCCCCAAACAAAAAGTGCTGTAAAAATCTAAGAAGTTGTAACAAAATGTACTGTGTAATGGAACTTTTTGGCATATTGAGTAAATAAAAATGCCAATGGCCCGACATAGTTAGGAACCAGTAGATATATCCCGGCTTCCAGGTAGAGGGTAAGGAAATTAGCTGTTTGGGTCCTTACTTACCCCACAAAAAAGAGAGTTATTAGTTGCATTACAGGCAAAATGGGTGTGAGCTGTATTCAGTCATTGGATATATTGCAACAATACACCAAATAAAAAGTTGTGATTCAGCCATATCTAAAGAAACTCTGCTGATAAATAAAGAACATGGTGTATCAGCAGGTGTTTTTCAGCATCTCTGCTATTTTTTGCCTCTGATATGGATGCAGAGAAGGATGTGTGCATTATGCATCTGCATAATGACTTCTGGTTCAAATTTGGTTTGAATAAACCCCTACTTGGTATTTTTGCTTGTAAAGCCTTTAGGTGATAGCAAAGGATTGGGTTGCATAAAATTTCTTCACCTCAATAAAGCAGTCCTTGCTCTAAAAGACTTCATTCCTTGGAGTAATCAAGATCTTGTTTGTTATCATGTAGCAAAGCCTTTCTCTTTTCCAGCCATCTCAGTAACAAGGAATTTTCAGTTAGAAGGTAAATAGATAACATAAAAACTGCTGTTACACAAAATAATCAGATTTGACTGTACATTTCTAAAAGATATGAAACTGTGAGCATTTTCAAGCCCATTGATAAAGCTGTCAAGAGAAACTGCTTGAATATTCCACTTCCCAGGTGTCATCCAGGTTTGTAATGTAGGAATGCCATGATTTTCCGCTGCTGTATCTTCAACGGTGCATTGGCATGTATGTCCTACAACATGCCAAAGGACAGAATTGAAGGTTTCAATCATCACAAGTTTTTCTTTATGCCTCATTTTGTGGGTTTTTTTTTTTTAGACTATGCCAGTTTTTAGGAGAAAGCTGTCCTTCAGCTTTTTTGGGCTATATTCAGTCACTGGCTATATTTCAACGATACAGAGAATGGATTGTGCAAACTGAGCACAGAAGACAAATTTATTAAGATTGTGCACTACATTGTTCATTCTGCATGTCCCCATTTGTTCCTTATCTTTGGGATATAGTAGTGCCTTAGAGAACTCTGCTGGTAAATGGTAGGTCAAACTGAATTTTAGAACTTTCACAAAAAAAAAGTGAAGTAAAATCCTAAAATTAAGAGGCATTGCAGAAAATCAAGCAACATGAGTAATTGTGACACATGGCAATAGTCTCAGGAAAACTGTAGCACCTACAAAGCAGGAAAATGTGTTGCAGCCAGCCAGTGCTGAGCTGCCATGGATGGCAGAAGAACACACAAGTGGATTAGTTTGCAGTCAGGTCTGGGAAGCAGGGCACAAAAACAGAACTGTGGAGCCTTGGGAATTATGCCCAGCTCTGCCACGGTCTTACTGGGCAACCTGAATAGTTGTTTCCTATTTTTCTTTCTTTCTAACACTCTGACTACTCCTGTCCTGATGTTATAACATGGATGTTGAGGGGAAATCAGGGTTTTGACTGTAAATCCCCCTGGGCAGAGCACCATCCTGTGTGCCTGTACAATGCCTGGCACAACAGAGCTAGTGTCTCTGGGGGGGACTGAAGGCATTACTGTAATAAAAGTATCAATATTTTAATCATCTGCCTTATTCCATCCCTTATCCCATGGTTGTTTAGAGTAATTTGGACATTTGTTTCCTTTGCACATTTAAAGTGGTCCCAGGGAGACTTCAGTGGATTGAGGTTCAGGGATCGTGTGGACCTGATTATTCAAATTCCCTGCACCTGTGGGGGTTTCTTTAGATATTGCAAGTTTCAAACTGAATGCTTGCTAAATACAATGAATTTAAAATATGGAAAAATGAATTAAATGAAAACATTAGAACTGCATCTAAGTTTGTAATCAGCACTATGTGGGGGATGGAAATGAATGTGGAACCCAGCTGAACAGTGTGTTGGCATAAGAACTCTTGACTTACAGCTGTTCCTTTGTTCTTTTTTGTTGGTTTTACAGCATTTTTTTCCAGAAAACCTTACTTTGCATGAAAGACAAATTCATATGAGAAGATTGTTTAGCTTTGTGCATCATAATTTAAACAGAGTGAATTGAAATCTGTTAAAGTTGCACAGGATTCTGATGGAGTGGGCAGTTTAGGCTAATAGGTGATTTCTGTCCAAAATTAAAAACTAGTATTTTCTGAAATGTAAGAATCAGCTTAGACAGAAATATTCTCATTGTCTAGTAAGGCTAACAGGTCTTCAAAAACAGAATTACTGAGATAAAAGAATAAAATAAAAATCCATTACAAAATCTGTGCATGGACATTGCCTGTAAATAGCTTTTCTAGACATTGTGAAAGAACGAGACAGATGGGTGAGAGTGAAGGGCTCTGTCTGGTGAGCATTCCCACTCTGCTGCAGGTAATTCTGAGGTCCTCATTCAGGCTTGGTTTCAACTGTTAATTTTTCCACAGAGTAACTCATGAGGAAGACCACCAACCACTTCTCCCGTGAGAGCACTTTTCTTGTGAGAGAGAATAATTCTCTTGGTTGGAAGGAACCCCAGGATGTCTCTGGTTCCACCTCCTGCTGAATAAAGGCTGAACTGTGAGGTCACATCAGGTTGCTCTGCATTTAATTCAGTATGATCCTGAAAACCTGAAGGGATGGGAGATCCACAGCCTTCCTGGGCAGGTTCTTCCCCTCCTTGACTGCCTTCATGGACAAGTTTTCCTTTTGCAAAGTTAATATGTTTTGTTTGTGTTGTGTGGTTTTTTTGTTTGTTTTCCTCTGTGTGTGTGTTTGTTGTTCTTTGGTTTTCATGTGTGTGTGTTTGTTGTTGTTTGTTTGGTTGGTTGATTGGTTGCTTTTTTGGATTTTTGAGTTTTTCTTTTGCCCGGAACATGGAATTGCAAGTAAGGGACGAGGAAGAAGAGGCATTTGTTTTCTGGTCCATACTGTAACCATTGTTATTATGCATTTCATGCTAAATAGTCACTGCATAAAGTACATGAACAGAAACACAACCCAGGATCCTTGCCACTCACATGAGCATCCTGTTTACTGCATTAAAAAGTCATATCATGGTGCTGGATTTTGTTTTTTTTCCACAGGTTCCTCTAATGAAACTTGAATACATTTTGCTGAGGTTGTCCAGCTTAAACAGGAAAGGTGTCATATCCTGTATAGCCAGGTGTTGAGAGATCTATTCAAACAGATGGACCTTGAGCCTCCTCCCTCGGAGGTGGTTTAACCAATGCTTTAGCATCAGTGCTTTGATCACTTTCATGTTCCAGAACAGTGAGCACTTTCACTAACCCCTCTCCTGGACACCGGTGAAAGTGCCCTGTTCGTAGATACTGTCAGCTCCCCACTCACTGAACAGCCACTGGCTGCATCACCACAAGGCAGCTTTATTCCCTGCCTGGACTGTGATTGAGTTCAGCTATAAATACTTAAGTCAGCCTTCATTACTTTTAATGGCAATGGTGTTAGGTGAACAGTAGAAGAGTTTTTCCCACTAACATCTGCCTCCAGGTTCTCCAATTCACAAGGAAATTAGAAAACATAATAACAAAAATTTATCTGATTTCTCAGGTTATCATTTTTCTTTTTTCCTTCCCACCCTTTTTGATTGCATCTCCTTTTGTTGCAGAGATTGTAGCATGCAAGAGGCAGAACTGTTCAGGCTGAGGGGTTATCTCATGGTTCAGGTGGCCAAATGCCACTGTGAGGGACTGAGCACCACTCCTGCCTTCACCACCATGTTCTTAACGAGATCATCTGCAGATTTCTTCAACCAGAGTTTTCACTAATTTTTTTACAGAAATTTCCTGTTTATGGACATGCTAAAAGCTCATGTGTAAAGTACAAGTGAATAGGGGCTGTATTTTAAATGTGTGCACTGCTGCATGAATTACAGCTTAGTTGTATCAAAGCAGGCACCCAAATTACTGAATATTTAGCAAAGAGGCCTTCATCTCTCTGTTCTTCAATTATATGATTTCTTAGAGGTGTTGGGAGGATAGATTAATTATAGTGAGAGCTGAGAGCACCACAAAAAAAAAAAAGCTGAGAAAACCACAAAAAAGCCTATGGAGAAATTGGTAATTTTGTATTCCGTGCAGGGTTTTGATGATGTGTGCTAAATAAGGTCTGGAATCAAACATAGAATGATGAAGATAAAAAGAAAAACTAAATAGCTCCCCATTCAGTTAGTGTCCATTTTATGCACTGAATCTTGTAAGGGGGGGAAAAATGCAACATTCATTCTCATATTTTATAACTTTTGAGTTCTTGAATCTGCAAATTTAATATTTGAGTAGCATGAGATTAAAGAAAATGCACACCAGAAAAGGCACAAAAGAGTGCTCTTCCATGAGGACATCTCCCAGGTTTCATTTAAGCTAGATATAAGAGTTTGTGCAAATTTTTATGTACAAAGAGCTTTGGTTATTGTTGTTACTGCCGGAAATGAAGCTGCTTGTTATCAGTAAACTTCCCAGCAGCTCCTAGCCAAGAGGCTCCCACGTTTCCTTGTCCAGCAACACGGTGCCGTGCACAGCAAGTATGCCTGGGGGTAGCAAATGAACTTGGAGGAGATCTCATGCTCCTGAGATGACATGATGGCGCTGCCTTTGTGTGAAATGGAATTGAAGGGTGGGATTCAGATACATGGGAACTTAATTTTTAAGCTTTGTGATTAGAGGTGGAGTCTTTACTGCCCTCACCTGTACTCCTAACTATTTAAGTCTCCTCTGTGAATCTCAGTCCTCTCTGGAATCAGAAGGCAAAGGAAGCCTCAGTTTTTAATTTCTGCCTGTCAGTCACTCGAGCAGAATTGATGACCCATCGCAGGGATTACTAAAGCTACACAGGCAGGAACCCATTTGACAGGTAAAGGATAACTCCCTTTTTCTTGGGTACCTTCGTGGCTGTAATTAACATTTCTGTTTTGTTCTAATTATAGTTTTTGTATCTTAGCCATTATGCAAATGGTGTTGTTCAGTAGTATGTGAGATTGCATTCATTATCACTGGTGAATTAAACCTTTATTAAAGAAAAATTCCCCCAGGCCTCATTCTGAAGTTAAGTAATTATTCATTTGGTTTTATCCTGGCAATTAGCTTATATACTGTAGCACTCATGACTGGGTTTCTATACCTCCCCAGATGAGATTAACCCGCCATAGTAAATAAATGCATAACAGTGCCCAACACGTTGTTTCAAGTGCACTGTTATAGAGGAAAAATAAACCCCAAAACCTCAAAAAAGCCCAACTCAAAAAAGATTCATTGTTCAGTAGAAGAACTCTTGAGCTCCCAGCAGACTGTGCAGGCAGAAAGAGATTGTGCTGGACAGTCGGGGCTCTGTGGAGCAACAGTAATAACAAACGAGTTTATGAAGCCCTCCAACAGAGCAGTTAATTCTTTCTTCAATTGCAATGACTTCCTCGGTCAATATGCTTCATATCTGAGATATGCACAGTGCTCAGCCACACTCACAGAGTAAATCAAGCCTTCGGAGAGCCTCCAGACATAAATTTCCTGGGTGATGTAGTCTAGCTCTCAGTCATGAGCGGGGAAAAAATGTCAAGGAAAACCTTATTTGCCCTCCCCTACATACTCGTAGTTTGTGAATGCCTCACAAACACTGTTGGACTCAGCAATACTTCCTTGAGGAAAGATGAGGTTTTATGCCTATTTTTCTACTGGAACATGGAGGCATGGGAAAATTAGAGATTTACCTTGCCACACAAGAAATTGTCAATAGAAACAGATTCTGACTGCGGTTTCCTCGTGGCCTAATCAGATGTTTAACAGTGTTAACAGGTTTTTTTCTCTCATATCTCTTTTAGCACATATTCAGTTTACAAATCTCTCACAAAATGCGACAAACGCATTTGAAGTCTCTTTTCACCGATGCAATTCATCTTCTACTTCTCTATGGAGAGGGGAACCATTGTCCTACCTTTAATTACAGCTACAGTTTTCAGAAGTATTTTTAAATGGAAACAACTTAAAGGCATTAAAAGAATCAATCAAGCATCCTTGATTCCATACAAGACTTCACTGACACCTCATATATAATCATTGCAGAAGGTGAAACCTAACGTGCTACCACAGCCAAAACATTAATCAACTACCTGAGAGTTTTGCCTCAAGAAGTAATTTAGGATTTGACCTTGAATTTGGGTAGCTAGTATATATGAAATGCAGGCATTACCTCCACTGCGTTGTGAACCCAGGAAATTTGCAAAGATAGGAAAAAATTAGTATACATTGATTTTTGATAAGCATCATTTAATCTCTTGTATATTCTGGCAATATCTACCATATACCCACAGGATCTAGGAACAACCTTAAACATCTCCACTTTCAATTCCAAATGCAAGCTGCATGTCATTAACCTTGCCTCAATATCAAACATGTGAAGCACAGCAGAAATAAAATAAATAAATGAAAAATAATTTTGAAAGCTGCCACATAATTTTCCCATTGGGAAAAAGTACTGAGAGAAAGAAAAGGGGAAACAAAATGCTTGTCCTGTCCTCTAATGCATGTCATGGAAGTATTTGACTTCAGATTCTCAGAGGTTATCTGCCTCACCTGCACTGCTATCAATGGAAGTTGCATACCTAAATATATTTGAGTTTCTGGGCTTCAGTTCCATGCAGCTGAAGGTAGAATGAAAGTCTGAATAGAATTCAAGGTCATTAGTAAATCTTAATAAATCAGGTACTGTATGTGGACTTACAGATCACATAACCCAACACAATACTGCTAGCAGTGGGTGTTATCCCACCTCACAGGATAATAAAGAGGTTGCTTGATTAACATTCATAACGTGTTTTAAAATAATAAAGTGATCTATAAGTGACAAATATTATTGCACTGTACTGTATCTCATCACTCCAGCCAGTCTGAGCTGTGTCCCGCAAGCCTCCCACACGGAAGTCCTTCTCCTTGGAATGTGCTTTTCAGCCTCTGCATCCATTGAGGGCTCGGTGGCAGCATGGTACAATGATCAGGGACGTTCCAATTCCAGACTTTGCTCCTAGGCACTCTGTGGAGTAGCAATTACATCACTATGGAGAGAAAGCTCTCATCAATAAAAAGAAAATTGCAGATGTGACCTGTTGTTCAGTGCGATAGTGTTAACTGCTGTTCAGGAGCAAAGGGAGGAGTAAACGGGTTTCAGCTGAAAAATCATCCTGTCACATTGCATTAGGAAGGTTTCCACGTTTAATCATGTGTCAGGTATTTTGCAGCAAAGCTTTGCTGCTTACCAGAAAATCTATTTTTATTTCCCCAACAGCAAAGGAAGTCAGGCTTGGGCTTTATCCGTCCTGCATTATTAGAAATCATGCTCGCAAGGTAATGAAAATCATGAGGAACAAATTCTTTTTTCATTGATATCTATTCAGGTGAAAAGCTGCTGTTGGGGTGCCAATAGATAATGCATGTCCATCAGGACATCCACAGCAGTTGTGCAAGAAAGAACATGGTATCCTCCATATCTAAATTAGCCACAATAAGACAGACCTAGCAAACATGGCCACTCAGAGAAAGTGGAAAACAAAAGACAGGAAGAGAACTAAACCTCCAGAATTTTCCGCTACTCTGACTCTTTTCTGTTGACTCTTAAAGTCCCTTGAATGAGGGACCTAAACCTGCTTTCTTGATTGAAGAGAAGAATTAGGAAGAAAAGTGTCACATGTGACATTCACCTACCCTTCGATGGGGCATCAGACCAGCTGAGGAAGGCACTGCACTGTTAGGTATAACTTCCCAATATACCGATTCTGTTTCCAGACACTTTTGCCTTCATTAGCTACTGTACATGCTTCTACTATATAGACTTAGTTTTACAATCTTATTTAGTTAGAAAGGCTGATTATTTTTCTCTTTTGCATGGGGAAAAAAGCACTCCTGTTTATTCTTTCGAAAGTCACTTTCTTATTGAAATGCTGAATTTCCGTTATCATAACTGTACTCAGTGTAAACAGGAAACATTTGCACATTAAATCAGGCTATCATATAAAAGCAGAAGGTATTTCAGTGGGAGAATTTTGGAGATAGTACTAGGAAATTGTGATAGGAATGAGGGGGCTTTGGTTTGAGAAGTTTATTGCTTCTGGTAGACACCCCAACAGTGAAGCCTGCGCAAAATACTTGAAATCATTATTATAAGGGAAGAACTGCAAAAACTATATCCAGCTGGAGAGAAAAGAAGTTCTAAAGATGTTCAAAAGTTGCTGATTTCATTTATTGGTGAGCAGCATATTTCTCTTAGAGGGCTTTGTGTGTTTAAGTGTTCAAATAGATCAGCCTTGCATTAAAGCGATGTCTAATGAAGTTGGAAAATGGTGCAGCTCCAGACCGTTCTCTGCTCTGCATCACTGTCTTCCCTGGTGATCATAACAACACATACAATAATAGCAACAGTCTTTACTTTTAAATTAGCAGAAAAAAATTCTTGCCAAAAGGAGATAATGTTGATTTTCTGTTGGGCTTCAAGTCCTTGAAGTGGCAAAATGTGAAATGATTATTACAGAGGTTGATTAAGAAAACAGGTCTTGCTTTACAGGGACAGGTCCCCAGTGCTGTTGCATTAATGAAATCTGATCATCTTGAGGAAAACTCCCAGATTTTCCAGCAAGAAGGTGCTAAAAATATATTTATTAATGGTCTTTAGAAATTGTTAACTTCACATTTTATATGCCATTACCTCATTCACATCTCAGTCACACCAACTCTCTGAACTGTTAAGAAAATAAATGTTAGCCCATTAGTTATTTTCACAATTCTCTGTACTTCTAGGTAAGGATTTCCTAAAATTTCAAATTCAGGAGTCTTTTCATCTGCAATATATAGCAGTTTTTAAAAGAAAAATTAGTAAAACTAACAATTTCAAGAGTATTCCAGAGTTTACCTAGATAGAAAATTTCAGGACTCCAAGTTCATTTGGGTTTTAGAACCCTTTCAGGAAGATGGTCCTTATCCGTAGTAATCTTGAAATGTTTTGTTGGCCACTATAAGTCAGGGTTCTTTATTCTGCAGGATAGCAATCTGCTATGAACATTTAAGGCATAATTGATAACAGTCAAATATTCCTTTGAAATTTCCTTTGCAAATAGAGTAAAAGTCAGGATACACTCAGATTCTGCTGTTATAACTCTAGAGAGGTGTTGGCTTCTCTGGGCACCATTATAATATGCTTTAGAAAACCTGCAAGTTTGTTTCACCTCCATTTTGGCTCTGTCTCTTATGTTTCTGGGTGAACATCCATGCCTTTACTCCCACTGCAAATGTGAAGAGAGTAAAGTTTTAGTAAATTATCAAGAGTAATTTTTATAAAATTTGAAAGGTGCTTCAGATTTCTGCTGACATCTGAGAGCTAATCTGGCAGTAGAGATCTCAACATGCTGTGCATATGAGCAGAAGGGCCTGTTTGTACTCCTGCCTGGTACCTGTTCTTTTCCAGATTTCCTTAAAAGGAACTGGGCAGAAATGTTCCCATTCTTATATCTTACTGAAGCACATTTGAATTCCATTGTAGTAATGACCAAATTAAGCTTTTCCATATTGACACTGGGAATGGATTTCCTGAAGAAACAGAGATAAAAATAGTTTCAAATCTGCACAAGCTTTTCCCTACCCTAAGAACAGTCAGGTGAAATAAGACCTCAGAAAGTTCAGAACCAGGAACACCAAACCAGCAAATTACTTTTCTACAGTGCCAGTGTATAGCAATGTTAAAATATTTTTTAGAAGATTTTTGTTACATTATTTCAGGAGGTTGCAGGGTCAAAAATAGAATTTTCAGCAGGTTGGAATATCAAGGAGTATTTTAAAAATCCCTTTGACATATTAGTGTTTTTATTGCACACAGCACGATAATGGCTTGCTGCCAGTCAGACACATTCTGCTTGCTTTATTTACACATTGAGGTCAATGAAATTCTGAAGTTGGATTACTCATTTGTGCCTAACAAATTTAGATTTGCCGGTGAAATGACCTCTGGTTGTCAGCAGGATTGTCTTAAACCAAAGATCCTGAGTCTGTGCTACCCGAGTTACAGGGGTTATGAGTACAATGGTGATGAAAACATCTTTGGTAGATCTTCAAACACTTCCATTCGTTTAAAGAGTATGGGTTATTATGAAAAAATGATATTGTAACACTGGTACTGCCTACAGCATGTAAGGTTGTTGATGAGATTTTAGTGTTCTTCTATCCATTTCTTGAACCCTAGCTTGTGGTTATGAGTGGTCAAGCATCTTGCATTGCCTGACTGTGGCTCCAAGCTCCAAGCTCTGAGTGACTTCAGATCCTTTCATGATTCTTGTCTGCTTGTCTTTTCAACCTGTGTTTCAAGATTAGTCAACAACAGTAGGAAACACGAATTTTAGATCACTTTGGTAGTTCCCAGTCTTGGGTTTGGTAGTTCCCTAACATGTGGGTTAGATGTTAGAAACCCAAGAGAACCCAGTGTATTTATTTTCTGCATACCATAAAGGTTTTCTTTTCACTGTTTACCCATGCAAGGTAAATTGCTTCCCTTTCAGAGCTGGGTTAAAATAAAATGTATATTATCATGAAAGAGAGAAATTCCTTAATGTAATTCTATAGCTACAGTCTTTGTCATACTCAGAGGCTTGCTATTTACCCATCCAATTGTATAACCAATTGTTCCCATGATCCTCGGCGTTTAAGAATAATGTTTCCATGGTAATCTTAGATTCTGTAAGTGCTTATCATTCTCTAAATGGGTGGCTTTAAATAAATAAGTCATCAGTTATCTAGTAGCCAGAATACTCTTTATTGGCTTAAAAACCTGAAATATACCTCTGTTGTAAAAAGAGACCAGTTTGTTCAGCCATAATAAGTTCACAATCTGCAGAATCATGACCCTACTGATAGTGTTAACAAAAGCTTGCTCCTTAATTATCTGCCTTGCATTCAGCTGCTGTTTCCCTCCTAAACTCAATTATAATTCTAATAGCAGCTGTGCTGCCATTGTTTGTTGCAATTCATTTTAAGGGACTTTGATTGGATGTCATTGGTCTTTTTGACTAAATGTGCAAGGTTCAAAGTATCCACTGCCACTAATAGCCCTCATCTCATCTCAAGATTATACTAATTATTTACATAATTATATATTATACATTATAGAGCTATTATGTATTATTTCTAAATAATAGTTCTCCATCAAAGATGTTGAACAAAAGAATATATATATAGTTTTATTGTCCTTACACATATTTCAGTGTTGATGGAGATATGCTTATGATTACTATCTGTTTCTGTGTTAGCCAACAGTTGAAGTACCCTTCCAGTGCACTGCAAATTTATTAGAGCATTCAGGAGTCTCTACAGCTTTCAATTTTGACTCCTCATTTATTATTTCTTCTGTACATCTATGTCAATGCAGTTGATGTGATAAGCAATTACTTTTACAGGAACAAAAATGTCCTCATATGTCCTTCAAGTTTTGAGGTCTTATTATATGATAAATCTGAGTTTGATGCAGTAATTGCAACAGCTAGTAGAACTACACTTCATAATTGCCACTTACGTAATTGTAAAAAGCCAACACATGTCTAGTGTAATATAAGAGTTTATATGATGGAATATTTTAGCTGATTTATACAAAACGAGACAAAAATAAATTAAGAAATTGCTGCAGGTCTTGGATTTTGGATTGGATTCCATGTGTAGAGCTAGATCTATTAACTTGATATCACTACTACAAATACAACTTTATTTCAGGATAACTCATATATGTCAAGGAAAATAAAGTAGTAAAAAAATGAAAAGTTGGTTATCTTAAGAACAGCCTGTTTAAATACAGAACAGAATTTACTTGGTGTTTATAGATGAAATGAAGTGACTTGAAGTGACAGTTTTCTTCTGATGACTCTGGAATCCTGAAGCTGGGTTTGAGCACATCTACCAGAAAGTCAAGACCATGAATTCTGCCTTCTTATCACGGAATATGATCAAGGTCACCTACATTTATGTGGGGCAGCAAATGGCTCGTTGCCTGCTAAAAACTCCAGTCTGTCAGTGCATTAAATCATGAGGGCACTTTTGTTTGTATGTTCTTTGATATCTAATATTTGAAATGCCACCAAAAAAACCCCACCAACAAGTCTGCAAAGCATTAAAAGAACCCTGTTGCAGTTTGAAGGGCAAGTGATCGGCAGTTTGCACATCAGCTGCACTACATATGCAAATTGGCCTCTATGTATATACACAGAGTAATGGTCTTCAGTTGCACAATCATGTATATCTTTGTGACAAATTGCTGCCCCATCCAGTACAAGAGGTTCATAGTTTGCAGTGAAAGAGATTGCAGCCAGGACTCCTTCATTTTGCTGCAGAAGCTGGAAGGTATGCAGCAAATGATGATGAGAGTTGCTGGGAGAGAATGGTTACTCAGTTAGAGTACTAAAAAATTGCCCACAGCAGCTCCACAGAGTTTCTTTTTGCTGATAGTTCATTTATGTAAAAGTGTTTGCAGAGGTATTCAGTATTTTTGGATGCCTGACTTGGGATCATGATGACTGATATACAGAAATGCTGAGGATTCAGAGCTACAACTGATATTTAGATTTCTGCTGCATCTTGAAACTTGTGTTTCAGGCATACAAAATATTAGTAGAATTCCAAACACACTGAAGATGAGATCCAAGATGTCAGAGAGCTGGAACCCACAATTCATTGATGCCCTCATCCTTAATCTTTTTTGGTCAGATTTTAAAATGTACTTATTTGCATGGCTAGTGATGGGCATAGTGTCATGGAAGAAACTACAAAAGCACCCCTGTGCCATAAATGAAGTGTTTTAGCACTTTTGGGAAAACTATCAGGCTCCTTCATGCATTTTTTGGTACTTATTTAACTGTAAAAAATCTGATCCTCAGTGCCTTAGCTCCCAAGCAGTAAAATGGTAGTAATAAAACCTATTCCTCCCAGAGGCTTTCACAAAGGTAAATTTTTTAATGTTTCTGAACATCTGATATTTTTGTGATGAGTCCCGTAAAGAAGGAGGAAATTGCTAATTCTGTCTTCAGCTCAGAGCATGAGTACTGTATGGTAATCAACCCTAGGAAAACACTGATAAAAGAGAAAAAAATCCTGAATAACTGCTCATGAGGTGAATACCATCAGTTTGGTGCAGTGAAGGAGACAGGACTGTGAAATTAAGGACTGTCTCATAATGCACATGCAAAAGGAGTCCTAATGCTTGAGCAGTACTTGACTTGGAACCTAAGTATCAACATGAGAACACAGTTCTACGTGTAGTATTCTACAAAGTTTTGGTTGACAGTTGTTTGGGAAAATACATATATCTAACTTACAGCTCTGCCACCTGTTATTAATAGAGTTTTCCTAAACCAGAGGGAATACAAGCTTTATTGAACCCCAGGCTCTCATATGTCTATATTAGGGGAGTGATTAATACACTCTTTCTTTTTTCAGAGTTGGCTACCAAATACTTACAATTGAAATCTTCTGGAAAACAAATATGAATCTCGTTAATGAGACAAGGCTGCCATGTTGATGAAAATAAATGTAAAGTTTATTCTACCAGAGTTTCAGAAGCAGAATCCATTTAGAGGAGTATGGTATATCTGTTCCTACTATCTCATTGTATGAAATATGAAAATGTATTTCAGTTGCACATTGCATTTCGCACGCAATGCAAACTTTAATCATGGTTTAAGATTTAAAGAGTAATTTTCATAAGAAAAAAAATCCACCTTTTCAGTGTGAAATCTGTGTTCCCTACCTTTTCTTTTTAAACTATGTTCTTGGTAACTCTTCGTATCTGGAGTTCTGGTCTGAAGTTGTAAAATTCTGTGGGTTTCCTTAGATTTCTGTTCCAATGCTGTCAGGAATTTATTTTCTTTTTGCGGAGTCCTTCATCCTATGAATGTATTTCTAAATACCTACAGAGGGCATCAGTATGTGGGATTCAGGGTCATTTTAGTGTTATTTCTCCTGCTTCATTGCCCAGTGGATGAGGAAGGGCTAGCAGTTGTACTGTGCTGTCCCATTTTGAAGCAAAATCTCTGAAAGGTCCTAGTTTTGCCCCACAAATGAACATTTAAAAGTAATTTAAAATTAGATGAAGAATCTGTTTGATTCCACACATTGTTTACATTTTTACTTGAAAAACTGAAGGAAAAGAAACAGAGGGGAGCAAAATAAAACCCCAGGGAACACCTTTAATGTCACTTTTGCGATTTCAGCCTAACCTGCATCTGTTTTTCTTGCAAGTTTTTCAAATTAGTTTGGATCCCTCTTACATTCCTGTTTACATTTCTTTTTAATATATCTTTCTGACTCAATATTTTTTCCTCCTATTTACAAATTAAATGCAAAATGGCATGTGGTGTGAGGTGCCAGATGTGGGTTGCTTTCCTGCCTCTGAAGAAAATAGCACAGAATAAGTGCAAGCATTGGGGAAAAAGGGCAACACCTTGTATGTGATTGGAATCAGAGTTCAGTTCCTAACATCAAGGGCATAATATTTTAAGAAAAAATAAAATCTGGGATGAGAATGATTATAAAATTTTAAAAAGTGAGCAACAGTGGATTATTTTTTTTCTAATACAAGACTGTAGAGTTTTCAAAACAGATGCAGCACTAATAGTAAGAAAATCAATCATGCATTCCTGTGGTTTTTATATTATTGGTCTTTCTAATCAGCTCTAACCATTCTAATTGACTATTTTATATGATATTAAAAATATTATTTATTATTATTATTATTATTATTAAGCACATATATCTCTGCACTTCTTTAGGTATTCTCACTGAATGCAGGATGGCTAACAGAAGTGAAGTCTTCAAAAACAGTTATGGCAACTAAAAGGTTTCTGAATAACAGTAAGAAGTAATGTGAGTAAAACATGCTGCTGTGACTTTTATAGTCAGGCGATATAGACCTGGTTCCAGGAGTACAAAACATTTATATTTTATAGAATTACAGAGGAAATGCTCCAGTTCTTGCAAAGAGAACACTCACTGCTTATGGAATGGGGTGAAAGATGTTGAGTTAGCAGCAGCATGATTCTCCCTGGTTAAATTTGTACTTTTTAATGGCTTTAATAGGTTTCTGTGTCCTTTCTGGTTTGTGATATTGCTTATGCCTGGAATTATCTGCCTCACTTGCTCTGAAGAAGAAGGAATTTTTTTTCCTTCCATCAGTCTGTAAAAGGTAGTCCCCATACGAGCTTTTCCACCATATATATATCATCCTGACAAGATTTAGGATCTCAGTCCCCAGTCCAGGCTGAGTACTTACATACAGAACTTAAACGTGGCAAATACAGGAATATAATTGATGCCAGACCTTGGGTAATCAGTACTGAAGAAGCAAAACTAAAATAGTTTGTCTGACTGCTGATAAAATGCCATGTGTGTTCATGTAAAGAAGGGGATTTAAAAATTAAAGAGATTTTAACTTTTGGCTTTTTATATATGTATCTATTTATGTTTGCTAAAATGGATAAAATTCTTTATTTTCTGAAACTTTGTGATATAATCTGGGAAGATGAACTCATTATTAATCCAAGTACTTTAGGACTAAATTGAACAGGGAATGATTTTTGTGTGTGTTTCCTGATAAATCTCTCTGTTCTAAGTATTTCTGTGTTTTTTGGTTTCTAGTTCCCATGTCCTGTGGGATGAAAGAGGAATCTATTTTTATTGTTGGATTTTCAACGTGAGGAACTCCTTGCAACTGTTAGAGACATGACCTTCCTAAAACACAACAAATCAAAACCTCCCAATGGGTTCTTAAACTGTTTTTTGTTACTGTTGAAAACCTAATCCCTATATGGGAATATTCTATATTCCATATTCCATATCTGAGTGTGATGGATTTACGATCCATCTTCTATTATATGTTGTGAGTCTTTTTGTGTACTCAGCATGCAATTTGACCTGGACAAAAGCAGGGAGGTTACATGAAAAATATTTGAATGGTATAAAGGGACACTGACAAAAGATAGGTTTCCTGTGCAAGTGGTGGGGAGAAATGAGGAATGAGAACGGTAGATTGTTGCTCCTGAAATCTGGTTAAAGTGATTATTGTACTTGCTGTACATGTGAAAGTATCTTAAAGTGCTGAGTGATAACAATAGCACAGAACAGGAGACCCATGTTCAATAATATTTATATCACAGACATGTTTTGTCTTTGCCAATTCTTATTTCTGTTGTTTATCCCCATGTTTCAACATGCCTTTGTAGCAGGTTGCGAATGGACTGCTTTGCTAGCTAACTTGGCGATTCAAATTTGATGTCTCTTTTCTGTAATTCCTCTAGTAGGTTGCCCAGCTTTTATGTTTTTCTCTTCAGAATAGGTAATATGGTTTGTAGATTTCCAGCTCTGGGACCTTGGCTTTTTTCCATTGGTTCTGAAGAATAATAGCCAGTGACTCCAGTACTATCTCTGCAAGTTCCATTAGCACTCTGGGATGTATTCCATCTGATCTCTGTGAATTTTCTTTTGTTGCAATAAACATATTGTACGTTAAAAAATCAGTTATTGAATTACTTAAGAAAGCCTGGGTAAATCTCTTCAGATGGATAATTAGGAAGAAAGCTACTAGGATTACTTAGGAAGAAAGAACGTGTGTATTAGTGTCTAGATGGCAAAGAGGGAGCTGAATTTACAAAGGACAATTGAAATGCAGGGACAGAAATAAAAAATATCTCAACACCAGATCAGCAGAACCAGAACCACCTTCACCAGTTCACCAGAACTCATGAAGGGTACCTTTGGGATGTTGCACACATATGAATTGTCTTTATTATTAATAACTATTAACCATTACTCTTAGTTAAAATTGTAGTAGTGACAAAAAAATAAGATTTTAAAAATACTTTATGTCAAAATGAAAGTGCTTATTGTTTATAAACCTGACCCTCCCCTAGTACATCTGTTTGTTTAGTTCTGCATCTTTATCTTGAAGTCAAGTTTCAATGAACTTTGTTGTCCTTTCTCCTTGTCATATATTATGTACATTTAATTATGATATCGGAGATCAATGATCCTTACATTTATTTGCCTAGACTATATCACTCGATGACAAGGTTTTGAAATGCCTTTTTAGTAGTTTTGCCCTTCAGCTGTAAATTGTGATTCTGTATTTCTTCATTAATGATCTTGGAGTGCTTACATAACTACTTAAGAGAAAATATTAAATGTAAGATGGTTCCATTAATTTAAGAGCAGGGACATTCTATTTAGACTCCCTTTCCTTGCTCAAGGAGTGAAGCATTTTTCATTTTGATAAATGATTTGCCTTGTTATAACTTTTTTAACTAATGGATAGAGAAAAAAAACCCTGTTAAATAAAAATGATATGACAAAAAAGTGTGACATTCACTTTATTTTATACAGAAATGAGTGTAACGCAAAGTGGTTTTATTGAACTGTAACAACAAAATACTGGAAGTTCAGCACTGAATTGGCCTTGAAATTTATTTTTTAGTAATAAAGATCCTTTTTCCTCCAGATGTAGGTTCAGATATAGCCAAGTTAAAGACCTATACCACCAGGAGTGCAGTGCTATAAGGAACTGGGTTCACTCTTCTTTTCTAGAGGGTGCTTCAGGGGTTTGAGCATCAGTATCCCTGTCTTGGCTGTGTATTGCAGTTGGATGTTAGTCAGACAGAAAAACGGCCTCCCCTCTCACCTCTGACATGCTTCCAGAGAGGTTTTTCTAGGTGTTGCTACAAAAAGGTCATATCCAGAAATTTGCATTGCTTTAACTGTTCCTGTGGTCAGGTGCAGGGCTATTGCTTCCAAGGAAGTGAGCCCTCCGTATGTGAGAGCCAAAGCTCCTTGGTCTCATGAGGTCTTGAGCATCCTGAGTGTAGAAGCACACATGTGAGGTACACTTGCAGGGTCAGACTCCTTTAGGAACTCCTTTATTTTGTCCTGTTTTTATAAATAAGTTGTGATCAGCAACCATCGAAGATCAGTGTATAAAGTGTGGCGATAAGAGTTTCTCACTAGAAATTTTATTTATTTCTGATTTTTTTTTTTTGGTCTTTTTTTGTGCTTTTTTTCATAAGATTCTGTTAACAAATATTTCATTTAGCCAAATAATTTAATGGTCTGACTTCAGATGTGTTACAGTTCATTATCAATAAACAGTAACTATCAAGACTGAGATTTTCAAAGGGTCTGAAGAATAATTACACATTCATCTCCCATTAAGTTTTGAATGCCTTTGAAAATTTTAGTCATGCTTATCACTGGACTCTACTCAGAAAAGATTGAATCATATTATTTATTGAGTGTCATCTGCATATTGAACTAGCTGAAGCATTAGAACAGTAATCAATTAAAACTCTCCATTCTGGACACCTACGTACTGTTTTTAATCACATCCAGCAGCTCCACAACTTATAACCCTACATACATCTCAACCTTTTAACTTACTGAAGATCCCAGTCCTACCTAATGTGTTTCACTTACGTAATAAAAGTAAATCTATCTGTACAGGTTATTACTGTGAATGTCAATTGCATTTATATGTATATCAGAGGAAAGATGTTGGTCATTATACATTTTTTTCCTATTTTTCAGCTTCAGCTGCTGCTATAAGAAGCATCAAAAAGCATCAAGCATTTGAAATGGCTTTCACATTATTTCCTTTTCTTGCTGCAAAACTGAGGAACCTGCTCAAAGTGCTGCTACTGTGGGTGCACCCTCTCATGGATGGAAAAAGATGGATGCAAGATATTAGGTAAAATTTTCAACCCCTCAGAAGGATATTCATGCAATGAAGGGCATGAAGTTGTTTTCACATCATCTCCTGGTAGAGGAGAGATGGATTCCCCTCCAGACTGAGCTACTGCAAAGTCAAAGCTGATACACTTACCCTGTCTCAGGCCATGATTCCACTGAGAAATGGATGGTGAATGCAGTCAGGGATTGTGTGAGCAGGAGGGAGCTGAAAATAAAAGGACAAAAATAAATTAAAAGCCTCCACAAAACTATGAATTGTGTAGCAGGCTTTAGTCCTTAGTGTCAGAATAAGAGTATTTTTCCTTACAAGAAGCTAGGGGTCAGATAAAACATCAGATTCAATCTATATGGGAAATGGTCTGTAATTTACTCTCCTTAGACCCTTTCCCCTTACGTTGCCAGTTAATAGCAGCCAAGCTCTATGTTAGAAATTCAAGATGAAAATCTTTGTTGGTTACTCCCACATCTTCTGTGGAGTTTTCCTGCCGTTCATTTATGCTGTAAACTTATTTCTAGGATACTGGCCCAAAACCAGCACTCTCTGTAGGTTGCTCAAAAATGTGGAATTTTAGGACACTGAAACACAAACACCTATCTCTACAAGCATGGATTTTTTTTTTGCTAAACATGTATATAAGTCAGAAGATTGACAGAAAGAAGTAATAAATGGCAGGGAGAATGGGAGTCATCCCTTTTCCAGACATTTAGTGTTCTTGTGCTACATTCAGATGAAAAGAGACATGGATTAAAATTAAGACAGTTATGCTCATCTTTGATATGTTAACAAGATAGACTCCTTCTCCCATCACTTTTTACAAGTGTCCTCATGACAGCTGCTGTGCTGAAGAAATTATTATTCAAAAATAATTTTCTATCTCACTTGAAATTTAAGTTGTCAGATATGTTTTAAACATATTTAAAAATAAGTTTAAGAATTTGAGCTAATTTTTATGACTATTTTTACATAGGTGATAATTCATGATTCTAACAACTGTAAACCTCTGATTGGAAATGAAATGTCAAAGGATTTTTTTTACCTGCAAACGTAAAAGGTACTTCTAAGGCAAACATGCAAAAGCTTTTCCCTGTTTTTGATGTACCATTAGGACTGTCTTTAACTATGCTTGAGCTGGCGCTATGATATGTTGAATTACACTTTCTTTTGGGGCAGATCCCTGTCTGCTGGAAGTACTCATAAATTCATTGATTTTAATGCAGCAAGGCTGGTATATAACACTCATAGACAAGTGCCATTTGAGTGAGATTATTGGAGTCTGCCAAGACTTCAAGCCTTTAACTGCTCACCTCATGCTGGTCAATATTCTAGGTACTGACTTTTCATTTAAAATGCTTATTTGGATCTTTGATAGCATATTGGTCTGTCACATTTTGATTGTAACATTGACAAAATAGTGGAGGAGACAAGAGCAGATCTCCAAGTGGGATTGTGATGCGTATGCTAAGATCTGCCTCTGGAGGCTGTCGAGCTTTTTTTGCTGTGACCAGACTCTTCCATCTTCTTGAGTTACAGCAGATCTTAAGCTGGTTGACAAGAGAGGTGCAGTAGCTGCCCTGAAAGAAGATCAGTCTATTGAAGGAGAACTTTCTGTAGCTCAGTCTCCTCTTCCAATAAGCATTTTTGCTGTGGATAGGTCTGGAAATTGATTGTGTGTTCCACCACTAATGCTCATAAGCACCATGAGATTCATACATCCCTTTTTTGCTTTCTGTGCCTGTTTCTGCGGCTTCTGAGATGCTTTGAGCTTTCAGTGGGTAACTCTGAAACAGTGAACACCCCCTTACCAACCCATCTGTAGGCAGGGTTTTTATTTGGTAAAGTTCTAAACCAAGGTGAATAATCCTTCAGCTGTGATTGTATTTCATTCACAAGTGGAAGTTCCCACAGACACATATTTACACCACATATGTAAATTAAAGATTTTTTCTAATCAAAGAATTTTACATGTGCTTAAATGTACTGGAATTAAGCTTTTAAGCTTTTTGAAATACAATAGTTTTTTCATATCATTGATATTCAAGGCGTGTTTTCATAACACTTCTGTACTTATACCAACTATTATTGCTCCTACATTACCAGTAAGTTCTGTGCTAACATCTCCTTTAAGGATGAGTAATCTTCACTGTATTTCTTAACTGGAAAATGAAAGATAAGATTCATTTCCCTTTGGCAAAAATGACTCTATGGAAATGCATCTTCCCACTTAATTTATTTGCCAGCTCTTGTATTCAGATTGTTTTACTGATTAAAGAGCCAGGACATCAAGGTTTAATTCACATTGAAGTTTGTCACTGTGATAAGTTTTGCAAGCATTTCAACTTTCCATATATGCCAGATTCAATATTTGAAAATGGGACTGTATTTCAAATTCACTATACTGAAACACCTTTAGATGAAAGAAGAAGGCATGGTTTCCTCATTTAAATAATGGCATGGGTGATGGATCAATACTTTTATTTTGCCAGGTGAGCAATTTGAAGCAAATACTAAGCAGTATAACACTATCAGTGATGACATAAGAGTCAACTGTTTTTCATTAGACCTGTGCTACAATATTTCCTCTTCATAGTTAAAGCAATGATGCAATTGTTTTACTTTATCAGTTACAAAAGAATTTTTCCTCTATGGAACCAGACCATGCAGGGTTTTGGATTTGGTTTTTTTTACTGTAAAATAAGACCTTTTCCCAATGTTTTACTGCAACAAAGAAGCAATACCACGAAAAATTTAATGTTATTTTGTTTGCTGGAAATATACATATACCTTGAAATTACCAGTACTGATAGTACAGCAATGGGCTAAGTGTGGTTAATTCAAGTAGAGAAATAAGGTTGTAAAAGGTTTTTGAAGAGAAACCTGTCATTAAGAAACCAATTTAGAAACCCACTGTTTAGTACCAGAGCCTCTATGTCTCATGGGTGTTTAGAGTCTCTCCAGGGATGGCTTCCTGGTGATATTCAGAATAGACACAGTTCCATCAACCTTTCTTTTGGTTGCTGGACTAATCTGTGATAAGAAGGCCCTGAAAGTCCTGTGTCCTACCAGTTACAGGGATTGTGATGTTGTTTGGTCTTCTGTGTGAGAAGAAGATTTGTAAACAGGGGATTAAAAATTCTGTGGGGAAAGAAATAAGCAGAGAGAAAGCAATGTAAAATGGAAGGCTGAAGCACTGACACTTCAAGAGGTAGAGTGATTATTCTACTACATGAAGAACAGAGGATATGACAGGTGTTTAAAAGTCTGTATGTGGTGCATATTAGTTCTCTCTTTTAGCTTTGATGTGATTCTACCAGTTTAATTTACATGGTATAGCTTCAAAAATAAAATTTAAAAAAAGATATTGTAGAGCTATCATGGCAAGCGTTTCATATGGTGTCACTTTGGGATAAAGGAATAGAAAGTTCTAATAATATCTTTCAAGCATTAATCTCTACAAGATGTCCTGAAGACCAGAATTAGAGCAATATGTGGTCTTTGCCATCTTTGACTGTTGTGACTCAAAGACACTTTTGATCACTTAAAAAGAAAATTCAACACTTAAAAAGCACAAAAAACCCAGTAGAATTTCCACAACAATCCGGTCCCTCATTTATATCCCAATGGGGTCAATTGTCAGTGCATTTCACATAAGAACAGATATACTGTTCTCACGATTGTTTGTGCGTGCAGCTCTCTGCACCCCATGCTGTAAACAAACCCCACAGTGTCAGATCCATGCTGTGACCAACAATATGGGCCCAGTGGGCCAGGCCAGCAAGACCTACTGTATGTTTATGTTTTTCCCTTTGCATTTTTTTTAAAGCTGCTCCTTCCTCTGTCTTAGCCTGGCAGTATAGCTTGCTATATAGTGTGGAGGATTGTAAAGCTGTCCCTAAAAAGCATGTTGGAACGTAGCCCTTGGACCCACAAATGAAAGCTCAAGCTCTCCACGGCAAAGTCTTTGTGTTCTAAATGATTTCAGGGTATGCAGCAGGCCATAAAAGCTGCACATCAACACAAATATTTGTAGAAGGTGTAGATAATGCAGTAGCATCTCAGTGCCTCACTTCAGGTGAGATTTGTAGCTCTTTCACAGTGGTGTTTCACATCAGAGCACACACCTTAGTTTCCTGAGCTGTGTTGGATATCAAAAGATTCTGAAGTGAAATTCAGCCTGAACCTCCTTTAAAAATATTGGAAATGACAGCTTGGCTGCTCAGAAAGGAAGATTTTTTTTTCCCCCCACAAAAACTGAACAGTAGTTTCTGAAATTTCTTTAGAAGAAGGCTAAAGGGAAATGTCACATCTCTTCTAGTCTTATTTTCATGTGATTCTGGGAATGTGGCACTCAGGTTGGTAACAAACTAGCGATAAGATATATCCATTTATTTGACTAAAGACAACACTTGTCTAATTTTGTGTAGAAGAGGTTCCTGGAGTGGCTGCATTTTTCTATAATTTCATCTATCATTTTGCAAAACCAGAGTTTTAAGTGTGTGCATGTTTGTGACTACTCAATTAAACCTCACAATTCTGTTTCTGTTTCCTGGTTTGATTAACAGAACCCACTGAAACACAAGTAATGGAACATAAAGACTTCGTGTTGACTTTCAAATAGGATTTACATTGCTCAGGCCTGTTCGTAGGGAAGTTTCCTCAAAAGATGTAGACACATGCCAAGGTAGAATTAGGGAAAAATGCCACTAAATACTTAAATTATTCCAGGCACGTATTCACAATGTCAAGCCTGAACCATTTTGAAGTCTTCTAGGATTATCTAGAATTCTAGAAATGCAGATTTAGGATCATTTCCAAACTGTTCTACATCAGACTTAACTGGTGTTTTGCCTCTGCGTCCTTTTTGGAGCAGTTCCCACTTTGCCCGGGCAGCTCTGGACGCAGCAGGCTGCGGGGGCCAGCCTCCAGAATCCGGGAGACCAGAGGTCTGGCTCGTGGGTCCTTCCACAGGACCGCGGCAATAGAGGCAGGTGGTGGAAGAAGGACGCAGGCTCAATTGTGGATGAAATCCGGAAGGTTTATTGTGTCTCCGAACAGGGGACCTCGCCCCCCGGGGGTGCCCAGCAATGAGCAACCCTAAGCCCGCCTGCCAGGGGTTTTATGGGAGGGTGGCGACAGGGGAGGGATGACAACGGCATCGAATCAGGGAAGGAGGAGGATGGGTCTGCGGGATGAGGGACACACAAGGGAACCTATCTTGGGAAAGGAAGGGAGGGATCCTCCCCCCAAGACCAATCACTCGACGCCCCTGCCAGAGCTTTCTAGAAGCTTGGGAGGGGTGCCGGAGCGATTGGCAGGGGTCTGGGAGGAGACAAATAGAGAAAGCAGGGTTATGAACACGAAACCGGGAGGGTATAAACTGGGATGGTACAGTAACACGAAACTCAAAGGGGAGACCCGGACTGAACCAAACAAGACACACTCCCACAGTGTTTCTGAGATGTAAAGCATAATTCATTACAACTTCTGAGGACCAGTATTTGTGTAGCATTTCTGTTCCGATTATTGATAACAAACACAATATAATGCCTCTGCTAAGAACAAACTTCCCAAAGCATTTTAATATTGAGAATTGTATATTTATGCACATCCATTTTATATAAGTATATAATAAACATTGTACATATGTAATTATTTATTTTATTACATCAAATTCTTTAAGAAAAGTGCAGCTGCCCATTTTTAAAATATTTTTATTTTTGACTGACGTAGGCAGCACCCTTTTTACAGAGTCCTTTGAGTGAAAGATGTCAGCACTCTTCAGTGATACTTTCTTTTTGTTTAACAATTTCCTTCAATGCATTTGAAACGCAAATTTAAAACCCTTCAAAATAAAAGAGAAAAATTTTAATCAAGCTGTCACTGTTTTAAAGTTCTGCTTAACTGAAGTGTCATTATTTCCCTGTAAACCAAGACCAATTTTAAAAATATCAAAGCTAACAGCCAATATGATTTGTATGTTCTTTCCTTAACTGCTGTTTATTACGGGATTATGATTTGCTTATCATGAAGCAAGATACAAGCCTTTTTAAGTAATGATAATCAAATTGTATAAGAAAGAGATTTAAACAAATATATAATTATATGTTTAAATGAAGTTATTTATTAATTCAGTGGGCCAAGGACATGAATCCTAATTGAAATCCAGAGTCAACTTTGTTAGAGAGTTTATAAAACCAAAGTATCTTACAGGTCTGCAAGGATGTTACAAGGATACCATGAAGGATTCCAGTATGAATGTAGCTGGAATTCCGCCCCTGAATTTAAGATTTCAAGTTCTGAGAAACATTGTTGATCAATTCATGGCAGAATAAGAAATATTTGTCCCACTCTGCAAAGGCTCTGGATGTAATTTACAACCCAACAGTTACATGGAGAAATTTGTGCTATGAAAAAAAGGAGTAATGATAATTTTTTCTTGCACATTAACCAGAACGATGGAAAGTTAGTTTAATCTAAGAAGCTCTGCTTTTACTTCTCCCAAACAGAAAAGATAATGAAGCTGCCCCATTTATTAACAATGGTAATTAATTATGGTATCGGTCAGTTTAATGAAGCGTAGAAATACTAGCAAAATATGAGAGGTTTGTTATAGTTCTTGCCTACCATTTGAGAGCTCCCTTGAATAAAGGTTTCATAATTCATATAGAATAGTAAAATGCATGTAGTTCTTTATGAAGAACTGGTAGAGTAATAGAACCGTATTATCCTTTAGTCCACAGACTAAAACATCATATACGAAGGGAAAATTTTACATTCATCTTTTGTGGTTACTGGCATAGATTTGCAGCCAGTAAATCAACTGATTTGCTAGCATTTTTCACAGATCAGGGTAGATAGAGGAAGAAAATTCTGAACGAATTCTAAAAGGCATTCAGGTTGGATTCCAGGGGTTGCAACAAAGCCTTGGCTTCAGAGGACTGTAATTGCCTCAAAGAAATTACTGCACTGTATTATATCTATAGCAAACATACAAAGACATGCAATTTTAATGACTTAAAAGCTTTGAAATTCCACAGCAACAAGAGCTGTATTTCAGTTGTATTTCAAAATTCTGCTGGGAATGGGTTAAATGTGTAACCCTGAAACCAGATCCATTAGAAACCGAAATTGCAATATTACAGTTAAATAACATGATGCTCAGAATGATGAAGCTGTAAGCAAGACAGTGTTTCAAAATGTTCAAAATGGTTTTTAACATCGCAATTACCACCTACCCTTCCCAGAGAGATATCTGGAGATAGCTTAGTCTGTTCCTGATAATTTTAAGAAAACAAGATTTAGAAAGGAAGGCTAGTGTGCCTGGGAAGGTGGGGAGGGTATTGGGGAGAAACTTAATTGCACTTGAAGGGCTATTTTTTGTTTTAAAAAAACATTTATTCAATTAACCAAACACAAATACAGCATCATGTATGCAGCCAAGAAATTTGGTACCGTCAAATCTGTAATTCGTGCTCACAGTCCTTAGAATGTGGGATCCATTGGCAAGGTTGATTTCTAAAACCCTAAAAGGGTATTCTGTGAAACTAGAAATTCTTTCTTGGCTCTTGAAACATATTTGCACTTAACTACCACACACCTATTTATATTCTTTTTCCCTGTTCTAACTAGTTAGTGTGCTAATTTTCACAAATATATTTATGTTGTTGTTCTGTAATGCTTAAAAATTAAATTATTTTAAAATATACAACATATTTGTCTGCCTTTGAAATCAATGTAATGCTTTGTAATCCCTCTAAAAAGCCTGCTTGCACTTGCTTTGGGTACTACAGGCAAAACATTGCTCATATCCATTTCTTTTGCTGCCAATGAAATTTTTTAGTATAACGAGTCAGTCTGCTGAATGTCTTCTATGGCCCAGGCATTTCTAGTATTTATAACTGCTCTCAGGATTTCAATCACAAAGAGAAATGCTGAAACTGTTGCTTAGCAAACTCCTTCCTTTATCAGCAGTAAAGACATTTCAGGAGATCTAATTCAAATTAAGAAATTTGAACCAATTATTTGGGTGAACAGATTGTTTGAGATCCTGATGACATCTCAATACTGGCTAGAGAGTGTGACAGATTAGCCACAGACACATAAGAAGCTGCATACATGCAGTTATTTTCATTGCTGCATCCCATAAAACCAGGCCCGTGGATTAATAGACTGATAAATCAGTAAAATATTGGCCACATTAAAACACGGTGCTAAGCACTAATGAGAAGACAGTTTCTAGTCAAAGTACTGGGAAAATAGGAATCTATTTGTGTCAGGGCATTTCTTCTCCCCCAGAGTAATTGTTACTGGCCTAATTCCTCGATCTGGTTTGTTTTCCTGAATAGTCTCTAGCAGGTGCCATATTTAATACAAATGTTCCTAGTCCTGAGCAGTTAATAATGGAGTGGCAAAGTTTTAATGTTCCTTAATCTGTTTTCACTTGGTTAACCTGAAAATAATGTCTGCCTGCCCTGCTGGCAGCTCCAAAGACTACAGTGAACAGGTGGGGTGTTTTCTTTCCAGGAAATGTCAGTTTGATGTCTGGAAGCAGATGTAGTTTTCCCCGACTCAGTGCGGGTCTATCTTCTAACTTAATAGGAGCTCTAAATAGCTGACAGGTGATAATACATCTAGTCAGCTCTAAGCATATTCTGACTACACTGCCAGCTAGTAAAGGGGAAACTTTCACTTTTGCAAAAAAGTGATCACCTTTTAGAGCAAGAAAGCATGTTTAAAAAACTTTCTGATTAGAAAATCGAGTCATATTGATATAGCAATAGATGTACGTAAACGTTTGATCTGCTTGCACAGAAACTTTATCTTGATGTATTGGTGATCTGATATTAAAAATAGCTTTCAGGGAAGAAGGCATTATTTAAATCTCCATTCTAGGTACCTGTTAAGTGAGGGAGGATACAGAAGTGTGTATCTAATCTAACCTCTGAAGTCGGCTCTAGGGCAAGAATCTAAGCCTAAATTCATAAGTAGTATTTTTCTTTCACAAACCCATTATTGACCATTTGGGGTGGCTCCAGTGTGGTTCCATTAGTGCAGTTCTCATGGGCTGAAAGCTTTTTCTCCAGGCTGTGGTACTGTTTTGGTGACTCGTGCAGTCATACTAGTTATTCCAGGCTTGCATTACTCAGTTTTTCTGAGACAAATGAGGGAGCAGAGAAAAGTGAAAGGAGTTCAGGTATTAGTTTTTTTCACTATCTCTCTCTCTCTCAATCCTTCTGTTTCCCTTCAGCCTGCCCTGGTCTGAGCAAGGACCATCTGTTCCTCTCACCTTCCAATTCTTCACAGAAGTTGGTCCAGCATTTAGAACGCAATATTTTCTTCAGTAATAATTTGTTCTCTGAGAGCTGCATGGCTGATGATACTCAGCTGATATCCAGCTTCCATTCCTGCTCCTGATGATTCTTGGTGCATGTCACTGCAAATTGTGTCCCCTAAAGTGAATATTTCATGTCATGCTGAGATGGCATCTAACTCTAGGTTATGGTAAATTTCTGGTTTGAATCACTCTACTCATAGATTCTTTTAGTCATCAGGAATTCAAAATTAATTTGATGGTATAGAAGGGAAGTAATTTACCAGACCTCAGTTTTAGGAGAACAGTGATTTTGAGCTGCATAAAGTGAAATTCTGAATAACTCACCAGGTGGATGGTTCTGTCTTTTGGCATTGTGTACTGCAGGAATTCAGATTATGTGTGTAGATTATAGGCAGACTGACTGACTGACTGACCGACCCACTGACCATCTTTATTTGCTAAGCCTGAGATTCATGGAAGAAAAATCTCTGGCAATTTAAAACTTCCTGAAAAACAAGACTTAGAATAGAAAGGATGACACAACTCAAACAATAGCATTGTAAATGGCGACACTGTCATTCTGGATGGAGATCTGCTTGAGACAAATTGAATAACAATGCTCTTTTTCTTCATTAAGGCCATTAAAATCTGTAAGGCTATGGGACCTGGATAGACATAAAGGTTTTAAAAAGCAATGAGGAGAGTCTAATGCTCATTGCTGCATACTTACTCGAAGAGCCCAGTTAGGTAAAAGTTTGTGCTAATTTGTGCTCTCTGAAAAATCTAAGCAGAAAAGCCTCAGTTTTGCATTGGTTCAGATAAAAAACCACAACTCTTTTTTTCCTAACTATCACCACATGAATATTACAAATTCTTTTAGGAGCGCAAAATAATTTTTTTTCTGTTGCAATGGGAGATAACTGTTGTTTTTGCATAGCGTCAAAATACAGAAATTCACCAAGAATCTTTCTTGGTGCCTCACTATGCTGTTTCAATGGGGTGTCTCTGGGAATATTGCAGTTTTCTATTGTTTTTTGGAAGTGCTAATATTAGCACGAGCTGTGATAAGAATTGTTTAAGAACCTAATTGCATGCTCTCTATTTGGCATTTGAATTTTGCATCTTTGGAATTCATCTTTTCAGAGAGCTTCATTTAGTTTCTATTAATACCCTGTAATTTAATAATTGTAGTGGGAGGCTAGGGAGAATATGGAACAAGGAAAGATTTGCATATCTCTTTGATACAGTAGTTTGTGATAGGCTCTGGCCTTTTTCTTTTTTAGACTGATCTTCAAAAGCAGTTTTGCTAAGGCTGGTGTGAATACCATGGAGCATGGAGAGACCAGATAGGGAGACTGTTTCTCCTTTATTCCAGTCACTTGTCATATGACTAAGGAAAGGGTGAATCAATCCATCAGAGCTCTGCAAAACGGTATTAAGCAATGTAATTCTTGATTAAATCTTGCTTGCAATGTAGATATCAGCCTGAAGAAATGATCTTCTAAACTAAATCTTACCATGAAAGCAGAAGGAAAAAATACTGCTTTTCTTCTGTTGCCCTTAGTCTGTGTTGAAAAGCACATCTGAAAAAAAAATGTGGCTGTGACTTCATGTTTGAGTTTTTGCCTGTTAAAACAGATTACTACAGGCCTCTGTTTTTTGCTCTTGTAACCCGAATAAGAAAATAGCATGCAAGAAAGAAATCTTCTGGAAAGATTGGCTAATGGCTGTGTAAACAGCAAATGCTTGCCACATATGGGCATTAGGAGATTTTATTGCAAAGACTCGGTGACTACTGTGAACAGGGTAGAGCTCTGAAATGTGGTAGCAAGGCAGATCTTTTGGGAGAGGTTTGGAAGTCGTTTGGCAATGGCCTTTCCAGAGGCTTTGGGACCTTGGGACTCAGAGTCTATGCAAAAAAAGGAGTGCAGCAGCTAAAAGAAAAGGCTGTGCTGTGCTGCTTGGATCTTCTGCAAGGTCCCGGGCTGATTTGAAGGAGGGAACAGAAGTGTGAGTCTGTGCCTTGAATCCTGTGTTCACTTTGGGACTCCTCACAACAAGAAGGACACTGAGGTGCGGGAGCATGTCCAGAGAAGGGCAACAGAGCTGGTGAAGGCTCTGGAGCACAGGTCTGATGAGGAGCAGCTGAGGGAGCTGGGGGTGTTTATCCTGGAGAAAAGGAGGCTCAGGCATGACCTCATCACTCTCTACAACTGCCTGAGAGGAGGCTGTAGCCAGGTGAGGGTCAGTCTCTTCTCCCAGGTAACAAGTGACAGGACAAGAGGGAATGGAATCAAGTTGCACCAGGGGAGATTTACCTTGGATATTAGGAAAAATTTCTTCACTGAAAGGGTTGGAAATTATTGGACCAGGATGACTGGGGAAGTAGTGGAGTTGCCAGCCCTGGAAGCATTAAAAAAGCATGTAGGTGTGTCACCTGGGAACACGGTGTAGGGGTGGACTTGGCAGTGCTGAGTTAATGGATGGGCTTCCATTAACTCAGATGGAGGTCTTTGAGGTCTTTTCCAACCTCAATGATTCTATGATAGTCAACAAAACAGGGCTTAAGCAGAGTCACCTCAAACATTTGCATGTAAGCAAGAAAGTGCCTGTAAAGCATCAGTATGGGGAGCCCTTCTCTGACCTGTTCTGGGAAATCCATGTGCCATTTCTTCACTGTGAAGGTGTCTGAGCCCTGTCGCAGCCTTCCCTGAGAGGCTTTGGAGCCTGCACCTTCAAAGATATCCAAAAGTCATGGCCCTGGACAACCTGCTGAAGGTGTCCATGGCTGAGCCGAAGGTTCAACAAGATGAGCTGCAGAGGTCCTTTCCAGCCTCAGCCACTCTGTGATTCTGTGAGCTGACAAGAAAATTGGAAAAGGCTACTAAATGTTTTGATGGTCCTGAAAGAAGCGGATTCCCTGCTGTACCTTTGGCCAGGGTGGGCTAAAGGTTTTAAGAGCCTTCCTTAGTAATGATGAGTGGAAAACCTCAGTTTCTAGTCTCAGTCCACTTTTTCAGCATTGGAGAACATGCCCAGGATACAGCAAATATTGTTGGGGAATAAGAGGGTAAAAATACTTGCACTCATGGAAGCAGGGATCTGAGTAACTACCCAGTTTGCATTTCCAGCAACCATTCCCTTTCCTCAAACAACATTACCTTCTGTTTTTCTTGTTAATAGGGAAGGATCCTAAATTTCTCTACAGATTTTGTATGGAAATTATTTTAGCTTCCCTATTTAAAGGGCTGAATACAGATCATAACTGAATGGTATTTGAGGTCAGCTCAAATAAAAAAAATGCATCAAGGGGAGAGATTTGAAAAGGAACCCATTCTAATATATTTTTTATTTGGTTGCATTACATCTATGCACATCTTATAAACATCATAGCAATTCTGTAGACAATTTTCCATCAACGAGTAATAATACCCCTGAAAAAAATCCCTAGATGCTTTGCACTGTGCTGCCATTTCTTTGCTTGCTCTGGAAAGATTGGGAAGGATAGAAAATTGCCACCAGTCTCTGCAGTTTGCACTGAAGTTTCCCTTTTTCTGACAGTGGGTGTCTGATGTCATGAATCTATGGATCATAATGGTTAATCTTTCCAGCTTCCCAGAGCAGAGTTATTCTAAGTAAATTTTTTGTATCTGTGAGAGCTGACAAGACAGAGAATAAGAAAATTTAGGATCCCCAAAAGCATGAAATAGTTTTATCTATAGTTATGCATATAGATCTGTTAATTCTGACAGAAAACTTAAGTGTTGATTTCCCAAGAAAAAATGGCAAACTCTTATGGGAAAGAAGATATGTTTGCTCCTAACTATGTACTGGTTTTCGATTGATGAGGAGTTTTTTGATCCCAGATATAAAAAATTATGGAAAAGTACATCTTCGAAAAATGAGTTGTATGGATTATCTCTGAAATTCTTGATTTAGCACTTTTATTTCAATATTTCTATTTCATCACCTGACTCCTCGGCCACTTCCTCTGAAAGAAAATGTTGACTTTTCAGGAAATTATGAGCTTTGTTGAATGTTTGGAATTTGACTAAAGGCTGAGTAAGGATTACTTGTATGAAAGAGTTTTTATAGCAATAGCTTCCCAGATGTGTGGGTATGTTTGAATGTTTCAGGAGTGTTGTATGAGGACATGATCTAATATTCTGTTGGGAACTCCTAACTTTCTCAGTTTCTCACAGTTAAAGGAATTCTTGCTTCAAATGCAGCAGTAGGAATAATATTGTTCTTTACCAAACAGTCTTGGACAGATTGCAGAAATATGTTAAATATTAATTACATTAAGGTTGAATATTCAACTAAAATTAATTGCAATGCTATGCAAAATTAATTTCATTAATTTTTTTTTAAAAGGACTGCAGCAAAATGTATAGAAATTTGTAACTAATATTTTAAATAATACAGTGAAGCTTACAATAATTTAATTGCATACTTAAAACTAATACAGGTACAAACTTGAGAAAAAATTTATATATACACATGTGCATATATATGTCTGGATGCATAGATTTTACACACATACATACATATTTATATATGTAAAATCATGACTGGTGGGGCAGTAAATAAAGCAGAAATTAAATGATCTTGAACAGCCTATCATCAGATGTCCTATCTGTGCTTGTCCAGATTACTGAATTTCTGCATCCATGTGCTCAAACCCGTTTGCCCCTCTGTTTCCTTGTACATGGGGTTTTAGCAGCATGGAATGATGACTGGATATGTGTTTATCCAGAGTGACGCCTGATCTGAACATTTGGGGAAGTTGGTTACTGGACCATGCTGTAGCATGATAAATTAGCAAGAAAATACAGATGCAGTGGCTGTTTCCTCACTGAATATGATTGGCGACAATAAAGAATATAGACTATTAGGAAAGAATTATGGCGCCTGTTGTCCATTTGATGCACAGTTTTTTAAGGGAAATAAACCTTTTCAATTTATTTCTTTCTTGCTCAATATTTCTCTCTATCCCTTCTCATGTGGCCCATCAGCCACGTGGATATTGTGCAGAAAGAATGAAGACAGATATATGAGTAGGAAGGGAGAGAGAACTCAGTATATAACTACTTTTTCCTTTCATATATATCTTTTCTTGTGGTATATTTCCCCTCAAGAACATTCACAGGGTGAAAACAACATAAGGGCTACTGAAAATATGTAGCAATGTACTGCATGCTTCTTATCCTCATTAATTCAAGACAGATAGCATTTGAATGTAAAATAGTCCTCAATATCACTACAAAAAAAAATGGAAATACAAGATGAGCAATGTGGTATTTGTTTCAATGATCTTAGCATGAAGTTCAGTGCACCGCAAGGGGCTATGGCATAACTATTCAGCAGCATTCAGTTTTTTCACCCTGCATATGAGAAGGTTCAAGAGAAAGCTGTATGGAATGGTTAATCTGCTTTTCCAAACCTAACTGGTGTGTAGACCCTATTTCTAAGCCCTGGCTGAGGAGTTCAACCACTGTGGAGAACTACTTGCTGTTCATGTCCACCATTGGATGAGGTATTAATCTCAGTATTAAAGGAACTTAAGAGGTAAAGGAGCCTGAACACTCTGTGAGAGCAGCAACCAAGTGGAGACCTCACCCACACCACAGACATTTATGTTGTTGGATGTCAGGGAAGGGTTCTACTAAATCTGGTGGGCTTATAGAAAGAATCTCTTCTATTTCATGCTGCATCAAGAGGATTTCAAATGAAGATTTGGGTACCTGATTGTCCAGGTTTAGACATTTTATTGAAAAATTGCCTCAGGGCTCAGGACTTTCCTCCTGTGCTTCTTGTTCTTCCAGACCAGTTGCTATGACCAGACTCAGTCACCTTTTTAAGATTCCTGGCACATACAAGCAAAGATGAAGTATTTTCTGTTATGCTTCTATTATTGTAATTATGTGATGAAAAGGAGAATGCAATCCAAAACACAGAAGCCCAAAATCCTCAAATGTGAATGCTCTCGCAAATGAACCCTCTGCCCACACGGAGAGAAAAGATCCAGGCTCATATTCACAGCTTGGCTCGTATTCTATGTATGAGAAAGCTTACTGTAAGACCAAAGTCAAATTATCTCTGTGTTCATAAGACAGTTAACATTAAATTCATCTCTGCACCATCTAATTTCATTTTCAGATTTTTGCATAGTTTATCTTAGCTAATGAAGAATGTTGACACAGCAGATCATGATGTGAAGAGGGGAACTCAACTTTACTGTCTTTAAAATGGTTGTTTTCCAAACCCTTCTGGGCAGAATGACATGAACAGAATAACAAAACAGACTTCCAGCTGAAAATCTATATCAGAAAGCTTTATGTTTATGTTAGCATATCAGGGCTGCATTGTCAAGGAAGGACAAAGATGCTAACAGTATAGGAAAGGTTTTATTTTGTGAATATTTAATTCCTAATGAAAGAAAAGTAGCAGAGGAAAGGAAGTGATTATTTTTCATCACTTCAGACTGTATGTAAATATCAGCATACCTGAATGCCTTTACAATGTACTTTATCCTAAAGGTACTGATTTATTTGTACCAGAGCGTTATTTCAGTATTTTTGTTTCAGGCTGCTATTTTTATACCAGGGAATCCAAATTAGGGACCTTGTGAAGTCTGACATGTTTCTATTAATTTACACAATATTCTCTTTTTCTAATTCCTTCATGATTGGCTCAGGGTCCTTTATTTGTCTTGGTTCTGCAGAAGATTAGACCTCAATATTACAAATATTTTCATCAAGACTGGTATATAAGGCTGCTGGGGTGGCTTGAAAGCTGAAGGCGCCTTACCTGCAGGAGCCAAAATGTTCTCCAGATTCTGCTGTCATTCCTGGATCTGTCCAAATGCCATTCCTCCTTGGCACAGGTGAGGCATCAAGTTCCAGGGTCCCTGTGTTTTTCTTTGCTGCCCTAATTCTGATGCACCCATCATTGAGTGATCCCCTTTGAACAAAACTCAGGAGTCTCCTGTTCTTACCCATTGAAATCTCATCTCTTCAGCAGGCTTGCATTTGGTCTGATAAGTTTCTTCTTGGAAAACAGAATTTAGGATCACATACTCAGATAACATTCAGCCTTTCAAAATTAAGTCAGTCTTCTCCCACTAGACGACTTAGAGGCTGCTCCACAATTAATTTTACCCTGGAAATGGTAGAGATCAGTATTCTCTTGAGAAAAATCTGAGGAGTTTTACTTTAGTTTGTTTTTGAGAAAAGGCTGGTACAGGGGAATGTGAATTTGTATCCATTCCATTCCACGTATATTATGTTACAGGGAAGGTATTTGAACAGCAGTGTGATGGTACAGAATTATACCATAGAAAATGTGAGCAATTGCACTTTCAGGACTTGTAAGAAAACCAAACATAATGCCTTCCCATCCTCCTACCAATGTTTATTAGTCCCACAGCAGTAAGACCACCCTTTATTGGCAAATGCAGCTATCTCACTTGGCATCTGAGAAGCTTAAACACCAACCAGTCTGTGGCTCTTTCTTCTCTCTCCTTAACACACAGAGGATTACCCTTGTGCAGGACTACACAAATAGAGAATGTGATGGCTTTGCTTTAACTACACTAAGCTTGTCTCTTTTTTTTTTTTTCCTGGCAACAGTTTTAAGTGTCGGTGTTGCATCCACATTAAGTGTGAATTCCCTTGTGTAAATCCCATTAAGGTTAATAGAATTTTATTTTTACTGCTTAATAAATTTCTGAGTGGATTAAGTTTTGAGAAATATATAACCAGTCATAATGCACAGAGCATAATCCCATATCAGCATACATATACTGTAGCTAAGTCTGGGAAGTGCTAATAGAGACATGATGTGGCTTAGTATTATATTTAAAGAAAATAGAACAGATTATTTTCAAGTTTGTAACTTAGCTAATATTTCAGTATAATTTGTCTTTTATAATTTGTTGGGGTTTTTTTCACTTCTACTTGCATTAAAATTGCATTATTACAGATTTTGTGCTTCTGGACTTAAAATCATAGTGAATTATTTGAGACATCAGCTTTTCCAAGCTGTTAGATCACAGTACAATATTATATACATGGTAATAACTGAACTCTTTGGGGGAACTGTATCATGAGAGGGCTGGTACTCAAATGCCTGGATTTTAAGGAAATCATACAATCATATTTTAGGAAGATCACATGACTGTATGCCACATACATATAACAATGTATGTATTCAAACTTTGCGTATCTGAAATTGGTTTACAGCATTAAGTATAGATTTCCTCTAAAATTACTGTATTTGTCTCTCCAGAGCTTTCAGAGACTCGGTTGCCTTTCTCCAAGAGCTGTTCCATTGGATTTACCAACTTTAAATGACGTGCTGAAGGTAGTGGAATGTTTTTTCTCCGGAGGCAGACAACATTCCTGAACTTTTGGTCATTGGTGCTGCTCTGAACTCAAGGTGAGGCTTTGACTCCATGGGCTGGCAGCCTTTCCCCAACCCTCATCCTTCTCAACCCCAAATTTAGCTAACAAAAACAGACAAAAGGTCTAAGCTTTCTATTGTTCACCCATGTCTGCTTTTGTACTAAAATTCTTTGCTTTTCCCCCACTGCTCACATCCCTGTGTATATCTCATTGTTTATTTGTGTTGCCAGTGGGGTGATTTGGGAAACATGCCTATGTAGAGCTGTAAATTGCAGCCAAGGTTGTGAAACAGCAAAATATCTGGTTATTAGTTATATTCAGGAGGCTGACCAAAAATGTCAGTACAGCTTTCCATATTTATTATCTCAGAGAATTCCATATCCAGTAAGAATATGATTATTTTTTTCTTTACATGACAGCCCTGTAACTCTGCCTGTGATCTGAAAGTCAAGCTGTCATCTTTGCTTTTAATGAATTTTTTGCAACAGAAACTTACATCACAATATTGCTGCCTTCTTGGGCCAGCATAGGACTGAGGCTGTTTTCATATCTTCATTGCTTCTGCAAAAAAGCTGAAGTAAAAAGGAAAGAACTAAAAAGGAAAAAACCAAACAAACTGGAAATTATTTTTTATTAAAAACAAATAGTTGTGATCCTAAGTAGTTACAGGAATACCAGTGGTTCAAAATAAAACAGTACATCTTTATAGTCCTTTTTTATGACTACAACTTTCCTTTTAAGGTCTAAGGGCAGTAAACAGATGCAACAGCATCCTTCTAAACAGACTTATGCTTCTGTATTGTGCAGAATGTCTTAAAATTGGAAAGCAGCAAATATGATTCATTCATGTTAACAAGACTTAGCTAGGGAGCTCAAGTATCACTAAAGATCTCAGCCTGTAGCTTCCTTCTCGTAGGAGGATCCCAACCAACCCTGTTTGCTTTACCTTCCAGCATTCCATACTTGATTTCATATTCAATCTCAGTAGTTTTTAGTGGCCGGCTTTTTGAAACCTGAACACCTTTATTCCTGTTGCTACCTAAAAATGCTTTTCTTTATAAATCATGTGTATTTGTTTGTCTTTTCTCTGTGACTATAAGTTGCAGTTATGTTTGCAACTGACTGGGTGACAAAGTCATGCAATTTTTTCTTTATTTAGTTCAAGGTAACATTGTCCAGGGGGAGTTAGGCTGCTGTACCTCTGATGTTGACAAATGTAACATGTACATTTGCTGCTGCACTTTTAACACCAATGACATAACAAATTTTCAAAAATTTAGTAGTCAATTAACTTTTGCAAAATGTTTCAGTATTATCCTAACTTTCAAGATGAGGAAACTGAGGCAGGTGACCAAGGCAATGTTATCTCACCCCACCACAGCTATGAAGTGTGTTCAAGGCATTTACCAAAAGCAACAAAGGATCACAGAAACTACCACTTCAAAACCAATTAATGATCTGGTTTAGACTTTCCTAAATTTTTTGCCTATAAGAAAAATACTCATCGTCAGGATCCCATCAAAATGTGTCACCATTGTAGAGTGGCTGCCTTTGCTGAGCAGTGTACTTGTACAGCTTTGTGTGTGAACACTACAAGTCAGTTTTTAGGTAGCATGGATTTATCTTGGAGAGCTGGCTTATGGCAGCTTTTCTTTATCTGTTCTATAAGTGTCTTGAGGAGTAATTGGGAATATTTCTCGCGGTCAGGTTTTTTTTTGATTTTAAAACCTGTTCATTCTTGTTGGTTTTGACTTTTTAAACTAAATGCTTCTTCTGTTGCTTCCTGTAGCTTCCTACTATCCAGTCCCACTTCTGACACACCCCAGTGTTGATGAGACTTTGAGAAGTCACCAGGACAGTATCCAACAAGGGGAGTTTTGATACGAGCGTCTCCATGCACAAAACCTGAAGAGACTAAGTGCACCCTGCAGAGAAAGAAATCATTTTCTCTCACCACTTCTTTTTTTGGGCTGTCCTCCAAATTATCAATGGTCTATTTTAATTTTTCTTTACTTAGGCAGAATAGGTAATAGAAAAACTTAAATATGTGTATTATTTAAATCTTTATTTGGTAATGGATTATTTTATACAGTTCAGCTCTATGGATATGGGTCTATTTTCCACAGATCCTGCCAAGAGACTTTCCATTCTGGGGCTTCCTGCTTATTTCTTCCAGCTGCTTCTCTTTCTTATCCCTTCTGTTGTTATTCTCCTCCTGTCTCCTTGTTTTCACTACTGATGGAGGAGAGGCTTGGTTAGACTTTGAAATCATAATACAAATGTTCTTGGCAATTGTTTCTTTCTATACTCTTTATAATTATTCTCCTGAGATTCCAATTGTATTTTCCAGTTGGAGACCATCTCAGAGAACTGTGTCGCTCAGCCAGAATGTTAAAGGTGCAAATAATCTTTTGAGAGGGTTCATAAGGAACATGTTTGACATTGAGACACAGCAGGAGCAACACAGTCGCCAAAGTGGTGTTGGCTGTGTTGACGAGTGATGCAGGAAGGAAAACTTCTTATTCAGCTCTCTATCTCCTGCCTAGTCCTCAACCTGTGCCACAAAGTCTGTCTGCAGCACAAAGGCTCCTGCCAAACTCACCCTGACAGTTCACCATCAGCAATAATGAGATTTGTGGGAATTGTTGGCCCAACCTGCTCCAATGGGGTGGTACTGGGTAAATGTATGAAATAGGAGTGTGCATGTGCCTGTGTGCGTCATCAGAATCCTCTGCTGTATTAATGACAGTTAAAAAAAACCAAAACCAAACACAAGAAAACCTCCCCAAACAAACATACAAAACAACAAAGCAAACAAACAAAACCAAACCCCCCTCCCAAACAAAAAAACCCAAAACAAATAAGCAAAAAAACTCCACCCCCTTTGTTTACATTATTTTACGTCTGTGGAAGTCGTTTGACGACCTGTTAGCCCGATGGCAATAATGCTAGTCCTTTTAGAAGGGAATTGGTCCCCCTTCCTGCAAAAATAACCACTGTCATGGAGACAGCAAAGTGCTGCTTTCTCACACGTGAAAGTATATGCAGAACAACGTCCTTTGTTTGTTTGTTTGTTTGCCTCTGTGTGTGTTTGTTTTCTCTACTTTTGGAACATATTAGAAAGCATCCTGCTCTCGTTATTCCTTTTGAATAGTCTATTTTCTGTAGAAAGTAATATCCACATGGTAAACTCCTATTCATCAAAACTGTGCCAAATATGTGCCATTTTAAAGCTAAATATATGTTATTTTATTTTACTTTAAAGTGAGCCAAAATACATACCGAGAGCATAGCTCTGGATGGTATTGGTCCTATTTTCAAGTGAGTATTTACTGTGTGAGGCACTTCTGTGCAACAAGCTGAGCTGGTAAGGGGCTGCTTTATGAATGCAGAGCAGAAAGATTTCTTCCTCCTCTTACTGTGAATTTACCTTTTAATTGTAAGAATATGAATTTTTTTGCTACTCTTGAGGAATAATGTGAAGCATGACCTTATGCACTTAACATAATTGTACCTATCACTCCCTTTTCACTTGCATTTTAGGAGTGTTTCTCCAGGGGACATAAAGAAGAGGGTATTCAGTTTGAGGAAAATAAAAGGTTAGCACTTAGGACCCTCTGTGTCAACTCTAATATCATTCTGTAGGTGACCAGCTGATGTACAAGGGTGTATTTTTGGCCCCATTTTTATTCCCTCTCAATGGGTACTAATAAGTCTTTCCTCCTGTCATGTTCTGGTAATATTTTTCTTCCTTGACTTGGTCAGGATGAGAAAAATTTCCTACACAAACTCACCCATTCCTTTACTATACACTAAAGCAAGATTGAACATCAAACAAGAATGAATGGAATAGGGAGACTTCTGGAGTTATAGGACCACATGGTAAATAAGTTCACTTTCCGTTATTTTGCTTTATAAAATGTTAAAATGTTCTCTTTTTCTCTTTGTAAGGATTGCATTTTACATATCTGACTCCAATTTTCCTTTTCTAAAACCAGTCAAAAACATTACTGAGCAACTGTGTTAGCAAATGCTAAAACTAAATAAACTGATTGTTATAGCATGGCCAAATTAAGGATGTGTTATGGTGTTTATAAAGTGAAAAAGAAAAGTTTTATAAAGAATTAAGAGCAATCTAAACCAGCAATAATTTCTCTTTGATCACTTGGAAAATAATTCTACATGGCCTGAAAACTTACTGACCTGGAAGCATCCAGTAATTGAAATTAGAAATAACTTTAAAATTTTACATCTTAGGCAGTGGAAATGAGGTTTGCTTGCAAATACAGCATGGTTCTATAAAAGAAGTCGAGTCACTTTAGCTAACAATATCTTTATTTAGACTATGAGCTTCATCTCCTTGAAAACAGCTCAAAAAGTCATCCTGATTTTTCTGAATAATTTCAGCTGGGGAAAAAAATTATTAAACTTTTCTAAATTATATAAAATTTGGCGTTTTGGTTTTGAAAAGTTATTGACCTTTGTTATCAAGCTTCTAATTATTAAACCTCTGATTTGCTTCTAACTAATAAATGTTTTTTGTTGTTTCTTTACTACAGCATTTTCCAGCTGAAAGTCAAAGAAAGCTGATTTTCAAGTGTCAGCTGCACTTCTTCAGTGAGAGAAGAAAATCACCTCTCTTACCAGGATTTCTGGTGTTGCTGTGCGAAAAGTAACTGGTGAAGTCTTTATAAATCAATTCCAGTGTAGAGCTATTCCTTTGTAGGGAAAGATTACTACATCTGAGACCAAGCAGGACACAGGACTCCTTCATGCTGAAGACTTTATTGAGGACCTAAAAATAAAAGCGAAAATCCAGCAGGTAACAAAATTTTGGAGCACTTTAAAAAAAACGTATGTGTCAATTTGCATATGATAGGGTGAATCACTGTGCAGTGTACGTACTGGAGTCAAAGATCAAAACTCTTACAGTGAATTGATAAGGAAAATGTACAATTCCTAGAGCAACAGGTAAGTCACTGAGTCTCTTCACTTAGGTCTTTTTTCTTTAAAGCCATATATGAGACAAATCTTTATTCTGACAGTCATCCCTCTGTGGAAATACAGTAAATATTTCAGAATCTGGGGCCTAAAAGAGTACACAGCACCTCTAATTTTTCTCAGTGGGTACAGTCCTAGCTCTGGCCCTGAAACTGGCCTAAGTCTGTTGTTCAGCATGGAGGCAAGTACTGAGCACTGAAGGTGACACAAATTTCTTCCTGCATGCACGGCTGACAACTGCTGCAAGAAAATGGTTAAGGGATATTATTTTCACAGAATTTTCCTCCCCACTGCCACACAGGCACTCCAGCAGCTGGTTCAGCATCCAGCCCACCTGGAGGTGTGAGGCTATGGAAACTCTCTAAAATAGATGTGCTGCTGAGGGATGAGTGTCTATCCTCTGCCAGCGGATGCCCTTTAGGAGTTTCCAACTGTCCATCCCCTGCTGTTCATGTTCATCCTGCCAAAACAAGATGCTTAAGCATCTGGCAGAAGGAAGTCGATTGATTATCATTTCGTAGATTAAAAATGACCCGACAGGTTACCAGTTAACCGCCCTCCTGCTGGTTAGTTTGAGGGCACAAGCAGTTTGCATATGAACAACTGATGCCTCAGCTTTGAGGATTACTTGGGTACAAATGGAAATTTGGGGAAGACTTGAAGCGCTGCTGCTGCTGCATGCATTCTGCCTGCTTTCTCTCAGTGAAAGAGTAGGGTAGTTGGCTTCTTTTCTGTTTTCGTCCATCATTTTTAAAAGAAACGCAAAATTTAATCTTGTGAATAGATGCTGCTCTGGGACATGTAATCTGGCTCTGCTCAGCTACTAAAAGGAGTTGCCTGTTCCAGTCTTTTTCAGTATTTTAGTTATTATATTTTTTAATATTTGTTTCCTATTTTTTATTATAAACTAAAATTTTCTAATATTATGTTCCTCTTGTTTTCCAAAAATTCTTCTTCTGTGCTCTTGACCTTGTAAATAATGCCATATCAAGGACTGAACCCTGTTCTGCATTATCCCCAGCCAGCTGCAGCCCACAGCTGTCTGTCCAGCTGTGCTCAGGGAGCAGCAGCCCCCACACCTCTGCCTTGCCTGGTGCTGGGGGTCGTCTCCTCCCATTTCCCCCTAAATCCTAACCTTACTGGCCTACTTGTGGTAAATGTGGTAAATGACTTGTGCTGCCGATTAATGCAGTCAGGGCATGTTTTCTGTGAAATTTACAGTTGTTCTGATATTTATTGGTACCAGCTTGCTTTACACACCTCTTTGGAGGGATGAAATGGTGCTTAGTGGAATGACAGTATACCACTCCAGATCTGCGAAAGGCAGTGTAAGGTCAGTGAAGAGAAGACTTCACCTTCCAATAGTCAGTTTCTGTGTATAAATTGGCACTTGATGCTCATCAAAGAACAAGAAATATTGGATATGCTCTAAATGTCCATTGTATTTTTGAGCCAGCTACCTGATGGAAGTCATCACTTATATGTAAATGAACTGTCAATGGCTTGTCTCTGTTGGCAGTCGCTGGACTGTGAAGGGTATGTCTTAATAAGAACCAAAGCTCTTCACAGACTTTGATTTACTGGAAATAAAATAGAAAAGTCCTCTGAGACCACAAAGGACACTTGTTTCAGATAAAATGTCTAGACAGTAGCAATATATTTGGGGCTTTTATTATAGTGAAACTGCAAATTAGAATGGAGTGCTGAGAAAGTTCCTATGACCCAGCTGAGTTCAAAAACACTGCTTCAGACTGATCCTTGAAACATTTACACTCAAATTAAGTTCATGAGCATTCAAAAAGTGAAAGAAAAGATGTGCAAGGTCAACGTTCAGGTTTGCTAGCACTCTAGAGCTGCCCAGACTTTACATTCTCTCTGACAAGGAGGAATTTGCAATGAAGCTCTGATTTAAATCAGCTAAAGAAAACGCAAATCATGCATTGTGTTTCATTGCATTAGATAACAGCCTGCTTTACAGTCCATTCCTTTTTTTCTTTGATTATTGAAAATTAAAAAAGAAACAAAAGAGAGGTTAATTATGTGAAATGTCACATTTTGAGAAAGAAACATTCAAAAGGAAACTGAAGCAGGGCCAGGCTCAGACATGTCTCTCTTGTTTTAAGGAAGGCAAATCATACAGCATTTCTGGTAGAGATTTTGAAACACCCAGTTTGTCCAAAAAATATTATTTTTACTAAAACTAGTATTTTAATATTATTGTCATTGTCAGTTTTTTAACCATCCAGAATATTTTGGAGGCTTTACAGATTTTTTTTTTTTTTGAAAAGTGATTGGGGTAAACCTTATGCCTTTTATTGTGGTCTGTGTAACCTGAGTTCAGTGTTTTTGCCCTAGAGAATTCACATACCCAATATAAATATTATACATGAGAGCCTGGGTACTTAAATTAGAACCCTGGTTGCCTATATAGCTAGTGGAGAATCCAGAAGGCAACGCAGTGAAGCATCAATTTCAAGCACCAGAGTGCTCTGAATCATTTTCTGTGTGATTTATCACAGCTTTCCAGGAATCATCCTGCGCTCCTTGTGATCACCTCCTTATCCATCTGTACAGAGATCAAATGGAGACACACGGTGGTGCACCCTACCAGCATTTCTTCCCAATTGCCTTCTTTGGTATTGGAAACTCTGGCTTTGGTAGAACAACATTAGTCATTAATTTTCAGAGAATTCATGTATCCATGGTCATGTTTTCACATACCTGAAAAAACAGCTCTGGGAGGTATGGACTGTCTGGGAACTGATGTGACACCTTGCATCAGTTAATTAAAAACAAAAATCAATTTTGTTAGCTGTCAGTTTTTTCACAGCATGGGTTTGTGGTGCTTGGTGGAGAGTAACCCATGACAAGGGTCTCAGAGCAGAGATTTGTGTCGTGCCCTCAGTATCTGAGTACCAGTTCTGAAGTGGAAGGTCAAGGTGGGATGCAGACAGAAGGCTTAGTAATTCTGGCTGACTTCATTGAGGTAATCCATTTGCCATTGCCATCCAAACATAAAAGCAGAAACAGTTTAAGCGGATCACGCTGAGTCTCCAAGCAATCCGAAATCTTATCCCCGAGATGTACGAAAGACCCCTTCCCATTCAATTGGCTGCTAACCCTGGAACCTGAACAGTGGCAATTCAGGATCCTTTTGAGTGCATAGAAATCTAGATTCAGCTCAAGGCTTCTGTACCTCGGCAGTCTATTAAATGATCGTGGTCTCTGGTTTTAGTTCCACTGTAAAATTAATGTAAAGCCCTAGGGTTAAATGATACACACTGTCAGCATGATGACTGCATTAGCTGTAGCTGTTCCAAAAATAAAATTTATTTGATAGTAACTGAATTTCTACATAGTCCAACAGATGAGTCATCAGATAATGTCCACAGAGATCAATTTTATTTATACTTTCAGAAGATAATATTCACTGTTTTCTAAATCTAAGGGTATGCATAACACCAGAATGAATTAAATCTAAGAAATGTAAATGGATAATCAGAATGTCTTTTGGGGCTTCCTGGTGATTCAATATTTGATATTGTGATCATAGCCACAGTGTACCATGTTCTCTTTTATCCTGTCATATGGCTGGTAAATACCATTACAAATACAAAATTAACAGACTCAATCCCATACAAGTATAATCTGATACAAGTCATAGTATAATGTTTGCAGACTCCTCAAGAAGGCTTTGTACCCCATCTATCCCTGCATGCAGTCCTTCAAATATTTGACAAGTCACTGCTGTCAGAGTACAAAGCAGGAAAAAACCCACATGCGGTATTAGAAAATCGAGGTTAAAAAGCACAAAGAAATCAGATTTAGATCATCAGCTTTAACTGAACAAAGGGCAATATTCCTACCTATATCCTCGTTGTTTTGAAGGGTGGGAATCAAACATTACCTGTCATCATGGAAATCGTGAAAAAGGCTGTTTTCTCCATTTCCCTGACATTATAAGCAGTACAGTGTCGTAGTAGTTTCACTGCCTGAGGTATTACCTGGAATATCTATTTTGCATTCAAATTAGTGCCATATTTAGAAGCTATTTTTATTCTGCCTAAAGTAAACAGTACACTAGACCTTAATGTACCCTCTAACTCCAGACATGGGCACAGAAGATGTAGGCTAAAAATAGTTATTACTCTAGAAGCAGTAATTTGTTTGAAAGCTGTCACCTGAATTCCCAAGCAGCAGTGAATGATTAGGACTTGTCTTCTCTGCTGGAGAGAAACCTCCTCAGCAGATCCTCTTTTGCAGTCGGCAAATTTTAAATTTGTACAAAAGTAGTAGTAGAGAAATTTGTAAGAATTTCAGCATGCCATTAATTCCTGCAGGAGGACAAAGTAATCTTTGCGAATTCCTCCCAGCAATAGTCACTTATCAATGCTTTATATTCTCCATCAGGAATAAGGTAATTATCAGTAGGAGTAGGAGTGAGGAAGAAAAATAAAATTGTTTATTACTGGACCAATTGGGCCCAGAGAAATGAAGGCCAAATTGTTTTTTGCTTGTCTGAGTTTGATTTTTAGTCAGTTTGGATGTGTTTTTTGTTTAGCAGAGAACTTCAGAGAAGAGTATGTTGTTTTAAGACTGAGGCCAATAGAAAGTCATTGGCATAATAAAACTGCAGATTTTACAATTTCAATGCAGCTGCTCTGTGACTTTTAAGCAACTGTGAAATCACATTGTTTAAACTGTGTAGGGACTGGTGCCTGGATCCATCTTTTTTCCTCCTTTTTTTTCTGGAGAAGTCAACAGAATCAACAACTGGTGTTGCAGTCTAACCATTTTAGTGAGTGTTCACAAACTTCCATTCAGAAACAACCACCTGGTCATCCCCTGCTCCACTCATGTATGAAAACGAGCCTGATGTTACCAGTGCCATCAATTAATACACTAATACTATTTCACTGGTGAAAATATATTAATTTAATGACAAACACTCTTGTGTGGATTCACATCAATTACATGCAGACCAGCATTTCAATTTTTTTTACAAGTGTTTTCTGACTTCTTAGGCTGCAGCAGTTGGTAACATTAGGACATACTTTTACACTGCATTGTATCAAGAGTGTATATACCCCATTTATAAGAAGCAATTTTTGCTTCTCAGGGGCCAAGTTCTTTGCAGTGAGAGGTGAACTCTGGACCTATGCCTTCTCACCCTGAGCCTGTGATCCCATAAGCATCCACCGATGTGAGTATTTATGCAAGTGGTATCAAAGTGGTACTGTGTGCTTGCCAGAAGGGTGACAAGGAATAGCTTATCTACAGTCAGGGTCACTCTCGAGTTACAGGCTAGGAGCTAATTATTGTGGTGATTGACCCTTAAGATTGAGGTGGCCAATAGGTCAAGAGTCCTGAAGAAAAAGTGATAATCTAGTTCAGAGATTTCTGTGTGTTTTGTTTGGCTTGTGAGCTTTGCTGAGAGCCTCAAAAAAGGAGTCCAGTAGCTGCTGCCCTGAAAGAAAAAAGGGACATAGAGGAGGCACTGGAGAGACAGGGAAAATGAGACAGAGTATTTGAATTGGACAGGCAGTTTTTGATATATTAGAAAGATATATTGTGATATATTTTACTTCAGAAGAATGCAGTAAAAAAGACCACATATACCTTTACTGGCATTTTCTGGGATAAAAACCTCATAGGAATAACTGTGCATCAAAGGACCAGTAATCCAGATTACACCCACCCTGAACTTAACACAGGCAGAAGGTGTTGCACAACTCATCAGCCTCTTGTGCAGAGATTGTACCTGGTAGTCTGATTTCTAATCCACAGAAAGGAGGTGTACTCCCAAGGCATTATTCCTTTGCCACACAGGGTGTTCCAGAGTGGGCATGGGGAAATTGATAAAGTAATGCACAGTTTTGGTTTGAGTCTTGTATACACACACATTCCTGTGGATGTAGGATAGCTTTCGGAGCTGTGGAACCATCCTTGGATTTTATTAATAGCACCATCTCTCATTGGCATTAATATGGCCATCAGTAGTGGGCAGTTATTCCTGTATTTGGATTTGAATGACGACTCCTGCACAGGGAAGAGGGAAGTTGGGGGGTTGGAACTAACAATCAAATTCCCTTCTAACCCAAGTAATTCTCTGATTCTGTGAAGTTGTAATCATTTTCCCTGCATACAGTGCTCCTGCATGACTGAAGAGAGACATCATTTACCCTGCACTGCATAAAAGGAGTGGGCTAATGCATGAAATGTACTGGTTAGATAAAACCTTCACTCAAGTCTGGTATCTTTTCTTCATATGCATACAAAAATAACAACTCAGGGATTCGGTTTCTATATTGTTTATCCGCTGCACAAAGAAAACAAAAGTACATCTGTTTCTTGTCTTTCTCACTCATTTCTTTGCCATCTTGATCAAATTGAGACGAATGGGTTATGCTTGTCCCTTGAAGAATAACTCTGCTCAGATACATAAACTAGGATCTCCTTCTGACAAGTTTTAATTATGGGATGAGTCAAGCTGGCATTTACCTAGAGAGCTCACACATACAAAGACTCTAGTGTCAGACTCTGTCTATGCTGTGTTCTAAAACCAGTAAGCTGAATTTCACAGATGTACTGAGGAAAAGGTGTGGCATTTGCTGTGAGCCTGGAAATTCAAGCACCATAAAAACTTCCCAGCAAGGCATGTAACAAGAGCTTATCAGGTTCCCTTGAAAGGAAGGGAAGAGAAGGCTTCATCCAACTGGCATGTCAGGAGTGATCCCTTGGGTTCGTGCATGACAGTTAGAGAGGAGAGAGGAGGTGGATGGGAATGAAGAACACAGTAAATTCACAGACTGGAAGGAGAAGAGAGGCCTGCTGCTTCCCAAAAAGAGAGTCTTATTGAAGCTGGTGTTTCCCCAGAGATTTCAGCAGAATTCAGGTACCAGGTTATGAGTATGGTTCTAAAACCAGGATGACGGCTAAGGTTTAGCATGTTTTAATATGTGGGTGTTCATTCTTTTATAGCCATAGGATGAACGAAGGAGTGAATGAATGAATGAATGTGCTATTGAATGTCTACTCCTGAGAGCAGAATTCGTCTGTTATTGGAAGCTTTCGCATGCTACAAAAATAGGAAAACACAATTATTCATAAAGTCCTGCATGTCCATTTGTGTCTTTTGAGGCTGACAACATAGACATTAAACAGCAAAACCTGTGGACAGCCCCAGAGCTGGGGCCAAGATGAACCTACAGAAGGGGATGCCTATAGTACACCTGAAACTTGAAGAGGAGACGGAGTAACATGTTGGCTTTGTGGTCTTGATGAAAAGAACCATATCTCTGCAGCCTCAAATGTCTTACATCCACAATGAGGTGTTTGATCTATAAATTATTTGTAAGCCTAAAATTTTTGTTGTAGTGGCATAAATAACTATTGGCAGAGAGAATTCCTCCACTGTAGAATTCACCCACTTACTGCTGATCTAGGGCACAAGCAATTGAGTTTATGCCTTCTGCTCACATCTAACCTACTGGCTGCAAATGTACCCCAAATTAACCACACTTAAATTGTACTGGGTTTCTGCAAAGGCAACAAGTTTTATTCTGGGCTTGACTTGATGGCAGGAAATATAATAGATTTTTGCAGTGCCTTGGTTTTATGTAACTGACACACAGTAAAGCACACACAAGAAAGCAAATATCAAGCTCACAGTGCTCTACAATATGATGTTCAAGACACCCAGCGAGACATCAGCATGGTGTGTTAGGATGGGGCTGCAGAACAGGAATTACTCCTGAGTGGGTAAGAAGCACCTTTAAAACTGCTCACTAAAACAAGAATGGATTTGTATTTTTTTCCTCTTGTTCAGCAGAAACAGAAAGAAATCAGTAAGTAAGTACTGAGACTTCAAGGTTATAAAAAAGGAAGACCCTCAACTTTCCAGTAGAAGTGAGGATCTGGTAGCATTTATATACTTTGAGTTTGCAGAACATGGCATGATACACATGTTGCTTGCCTCAAAACAGAGAAGGTTGTGCTTTATTATTGGGAATTGGGCTGCTTTTGTTTCCTCCTGCCTTCTCCATTTGCTTTATTCTTTTTTCAGAAACTTGGTGCAAGAATTTGGAGATCAGGAGAGCAGTGCTGATGTAATCATAAAATATACATTTCAGAAAACAATAAAAGAAAATATATTTTAAAAATCAGGGGAATACTTGATAGCCTACATATTTATAATTGAAAGCTGTTCAGGAAGAAATTACATTTTGTTCACTCAAAATTGGTCTAATCCAAAGACAAAAATCTTCCTGGATTTCAGGAACTAATAAATCCATCAATAAGAAACCAAGGGATAAAAACACCTGGGACTGCCAATAGGATATAAAAGATAATAACAAGAAACCTCTGCTGAAAAAAAATGTTTGTCAAATGGAGAAAGTTAAAACTGGTATTGCAGTCCAAAATCTCTGGGTTTTTCTGTTTGTTTCTTATTTTTAACTAAAACCTCTTTAAGAGGCCCAGTGGCCTCTTTAACCATGGATATCTGAGCTTTAATTGTTTTGTGTAATGTCTTAACAATCCTTTAATGAAATTTTGATGGATCCATTTAAAAAAAATATCCCCACAGTCTGGCTGAACTTTAATCCATGAACTAAAACCAATGTGATTTTGCAGCAGGAGTATCTGAAAGTGGATACAGCACAGTTCTTTCATTGACATCACATTTGCTGCTGGAGCTACTCCAGACTCACTGGAGGTTTACATGCAAACCTGACTCACTGTGGGTCTCCCATTCACATCTGATCTGCTTCCAGATCTGATGTCAATGGAAGCACTGTATACTCTATGCTGATGCTATTCAGCTTGGCCTCCCTCCAGAAACTTAATGTCTTTCTTCAGTTGCATCAGTGCCTCTGAGCAAAAAGAGAATGACATCCGTATGTTTTAAGATTAAAGCCGAGTCAACATTTCCAGGGAAAAAAATGTAGGCGCTTGTAGACCTACAGTGATACAGCAAAGGGGTAAATTTCTTGAAATAAGTTTCATTCTCAAAGCTGCTGAGGCCATTGTGTGTGTTACATTTTCTTGAAAGAGATCAGCAGAAAGATACATGAAGATTGACATGGTTTTCTTTTGGCAGCTAAATTTTGAACCATATAATTTACTGTATATTTTTAAATCAAAGAAGAAGATTTGGCAACAAATATGCCGATAAATTCTCATTTAAAGAAAGTGAAAGAGGAGCTAACTCAGAAAGCTGAGGAAGGGAACTCGTAGCCTATTCCTGCACGCTAGCAGGGCTCAAAGACGCTTTCTGAGGAGAAATTTGTACTATTGCATTGCATTATGTGAGAATGAAAACAGATCCTGAACAATTCGAGTCACTTGCATGCACAGTGAGACCAGCCTGGCATTTCAAAGTAATTTATTGAAGGATTCTTCAAACTAGCATTATTCTTCCAAAAGCATAATGTCCTCCAAATACACTTTGTAATATGTCATGAAGGAGATGAAAGGCTAAAAAGGACTCAGTAGCGTCACTCCAAGGATGGGTTTTTTTTTTAATTTAGTATCTTTTAAGTAACAGGAAATAATTGGTCCTGGTCAGACATCTTTATTTGTTGAAAAGCAATTTCTGAATCTGTTTTCACTGTATTGGCATGTAAAGGGAGCTAAATTCTTAGATCTCTATGAGGTTAAGATGACACCAGCTCTTGTTTGTGATGGAAACTCAGCAGGCAGGTCTAAGCACCACCAAGTTAGATAAGCATGACCCTGACTTTAGCTCATCCATGGCTTCTGACCAAAAACCTGATCACAGTTGTTTGAACTGCTTATTAGTTTCCTTGAGTCTTTATTCACAAAACCACCACCAAACACCATATTCAGGGCACTTGTAATATACCAAACTGCTTTGGAATGCATAAAATGGAGCAAAATGTGCAGCAGCATTCTGTGAGGGTGATCACTTTAGACATAGCTGGAACAATTCAGGGTAGTTGCCCATATGTTTCTTCACCTCAGTTCCTGGTGGAAAATGGAGTTGAAGGACTGAAGGAAATGAACAGTGTGCTGGTATTTTCCTCTTCTTCTTCATGGAGGACACGGGAAGAGTCACGGTGTGCTGAGCTGGGAAAACAGCAATGCCATGATGTGTCCCTGCCTTCTGGTCTGTCTGCAGGCATGTTCAAGAGCACTTAGCAGATACTCTTCATAGCTTTCTAAAGCATTTTCTTTCACTGCTGTGCAGAAAAGCCACACATGAGAGATCTTTTTTTTATTAAATCTAAACATAAAAAGAAAATTTCACAAATCTGTTGGTCTGGCTGTTTCCCAGTCATGTGTCATCTGAATTACATTACCACAATATTCCAGACATTAAATTAAAGACAGTAGGAACAAGTATAGTTGACATCTTTGCAAAATTTAAAACTAAGGAACTTCCAGTGGTTTCTTTAATCCCAGCCAAATTATGGCTTTTACCACACTCTTCCCTCTATAATGCCAATTTTTTTTCTTCTCTCTCTCTCAAATAGGCTCACAAGATCACAGCCATGCAGCTGCAAGGCGTCCTATGCTGTTTCTGTGTGGGCTGGCTCTGCCAGCAGTCGCACCAGGGAGAGGATGCTGGCTCATCCCTCAGGGGTTGCTATCCCTGGCTTCCTTGCTTTTTAGTACCACCAGGAACGTGCAGTGCCTGGAAGAGCAATCTCTGTTGTGCCAGGAATAGCTTTCATACCTTGTTTTGCCTAATGCAGGAAAGAAATTAGTAAGAGTTAAATTTCCTTTCTGGGAGGAGTGTCTAGCACTGGAGCATGGCATCCAGGGAGACTGTGAAGTCCTTGGGGATTTTCAAGTCTTGCCTTGGCACAGGTGTGGCTGACCTGAGCTAGTGCCACAGGGGCTTCAGGTCACAGGTCACAGGTCACCTTCAAGATTCCCCTGCAGTAAATGTTTTTAATAATCACTGCTCCATCCCTAGGGAAATGGGCAAAGACCACTGATAGCAACACAGAACTGATTGCTTAATTGTAGCTACGACTTCTGATAAACCCTCCATGGTGAGGTGAAGGTGGGTTATGTTTCCTCCCTTTCTTAGGCTTGAGGGTGGTAATGGCTTATAGTAAACATGCCTAGGAGCAGTCAAAGATATGGTTAAAGTGAAAGAGCACTTCAGGTGAACGAGTTCAGGGAAACTAAACTCCCCGATGAGTGGTGGTAGTGGAGAAAGCCACAACTCAAGGCACCGCCTGCTGTGGTCAGATCAGCTAGAAGCTAAATCACATGCACCAACATGGGGGAGAGAGAGAGACAGAGAAAACACAACATGTTTTTTTTGTCTGAGACTGGCAACTCCTGCCCTAAATCAGTGGTACAGGCAGAGGCTGCCTGCTCTAGTGCTGCAGGTTCCCCTCTACTCCTGCCCTTCAGTGCACCACTGTCCCTTGGGCTCCTCTCCGCAATGTGTCCATGACATAGGCTGGCACATGTGGGAGCCAACCAGGATGTCTGGCTATTCCCTGCATCCCCTTGTTTTCCTGCGTGTTTGTTCAGCTGTGAGTATATTTGGAAACTCTTTGGTGGCAAATGGGCTGCTTTGACTTTGCAGAAGGAAGAGTGTGGTGAAGACACTGTGTTTTCCACATTATCTGATTGATACCAGTCTTTTTTCCTCTTAATTGAAACAATCCACTATGGCTTTGAGATTGCCCTAACCACACAGGCCAGGAAAAAAAAAAGAATAATTTTCCATTTTGGCTTTGTATGTCTAAACATGAACAGTATTTTCTATGGAGCTGATCAGGCAAAAGTAAATAAAATGTTGTATGTTACCTCAGAAGAAGCAATTCCTCTACCTTTGATATTTCCATCAAGAATTATTTTTGGTGTGGAAAAGCTGTAATTTTTCATGGTCTTTTCCCAAGAGGGAGAGGAATAAAATAACTCGAGCAAACATTGATGTTTTCTACCACAACGAAATTAATACTTTGCATAGAAATACAGGATCTTCTCATGCTTCTGGGGAGTTCTGTTTCCATTGCGTTTGCTATCCCTCAGAGGTGAAAATTGCAATTGGAACTCTGCTTCTCAGGTTGCAAGGTAGGGTGGTTGGACATGGTTCCTGGACAGGGAGGGGACAGTCAGCCACGGAGACCAAGCATACCACGAGGACACTGGCACATGGCTGAAGTGCCAGCCTTGACTGCGCCAGTCAACCACCTTCCCAGCCCACACAATTGTAAGCGAAACTGGGATGAAATACTGGTGCTCTGGCAACTATTGCATGTGTGTTGCACCTCGTTTGTCAGCCAGAATGTGCCCACTGACCTTGCTCTTAGCTTGGGAAGGAAGCCATGAGAGCTCCCTTCTCCTGGACTGCCAGCAAAAGGTGGAAATTAAAGATAAAATAAAGGCTCCACCATGTCTGTTATTTGCTTGTTAGGTGCTGGCAATCTGCCCTTGGGGCCGCAAGGCAGAAATGTGAATTACGACCATCCCCTGCAACACCTTCATGTTGTGATCCAAACCTTGACTTGTGTATCCACACAGGGCAAGTGAGTTTTAAAAGTGTGTGGGAAATGTCCTGTGAGTAAATCAGTGCATATAGTTCTGTCCAAGGGAACAGAGAGGATGGAATGATATATGATGGTTTATTTCTATTTCCTTGTTCTTTTTCATTTACTTGCTATTCAGTTATGATTTTTAAACAGCTACAAGAAATGAGATTCAAATAAATAGTCCAACTGTTTTTTAACATCAACCAGAAATCTGATATCTTCTTGGCAATCTGGGATCCAGAAATCAATGAATAAATTGCCGTCATCCCGTGACTAAAATAGTCATCTGAATAAGTACGGCACAGATGTGCCCTTTCACTTCAGTAACATGTACTGTAGGCAGAATACCTTAAACATGATGCAATTTTTACATCTCAAAATACATGCTTTTTTGTGAAACAACATGTGTTTCCAGTTGTGATTGTTTGAAGGTACTTCTATAAATGATGGCTATTATTGCATCTGTTGATGTTGGCTAGTCATCCTAGAAACCTTTTTTCTCCCTGCTAGTAGAAGAGATCACTTTAACACAGATTAGCTCAATAAAAATATTTATTAAAACAACAGTCAACAATCTGCTCCTCCTAGCATGCATCCTGTACGGTATTAGAGTGAAAGCACATATTATCATGTTCCTAAAAAGAAAACTACTGAAATAAAAAGATTTATAAAAGAATAACAGTAAACAATCTGCTCAATCAGGCAGCCTAACCACTTAGGTGTGTAATTATAGAAATGACACAATGTTTATGCAAGTGTCTTCAGAATAACAATAAAGTGCAATGTGTTTTCTACCAAGGAAGGTTTACTTGAATAAATATGTGATTAGCCCAGCAGGGCTACTCACATGACAACAGAAGGGTAAACAGGGAGAGGCATTCCCTCATGCACAGTCAAAAGGGCTTAAAGGCAAGGCTCTGGAATATGAAGTTTTATCCATGTCTGAAAGGTTAGGGCTCAGTCTCATTAGTCTTTAGCTGCGTTCCAGGCGTTTGTGCAAAAGGGGTGGGTAGCGTAAACAGAGCTTAAAGCTGTGACACTCAAGGCTCTCCACTGTGTCAGATGAATGAGAAGTTGAAAAGGTGGAAGGATGCCTGTTTGCATCTAGTGATCATGTGTGTCTTGCTTTGTCACTGTCTCTGTTTCACTTTTTATATCTCGTTTGCTCCTGGTCCAAGAAAGAAACCTAACCTCTATGTCTTACTTCTGGATATCCATCCTCATCACAGTTACAGAGCAAACTCATCCTCTTTGCATCGAATTCTTACTCTTTACAGCCCTCTTTCATCTCTAATCTTCCCACTGTGACAGGAAAATGTGCCTTACAGCAGTGCCTTATGATGACAGAATGAGAGGCTTCTGTCTGGATGAGCAAAAGAGTATTTAAAAGGAAATTTTAAATGTACAACTTCTGACCACATAGTCATCATTGACCTCAAAAATGAAGGGAAGGGCCTCTCTGTAGCTTGACCTGCAGTTTGCCTTCTGCAGCCTACTACAGAGTAGAAAATACTGTTGATTTGAGGGGCAGCCTTCTGCAACCCTTCTCTGCAAGGGTTTGTGGTGGCAGGGTGTCAGTCCCTGGAGGGTTGGGTCCTCACCGTTTGAGACCAGTCTGTTTTCGAAGCTGGCAAACTGCTTTAATCTGATAGTCAGAATAGCTTGTCACGGTATTTGGGTCACACTAGTAGCTGGATCTCAGTCCAGTTATTTCCCTACAGTGCTATGGCCATGACTCTACTCACTGGTAGACATTACCTCACACCCTTATCTAAGGGTGGCCCAAGGTGCTGGCACTGCTGGTGAAAATGAATCGGGTCACCTCAAGGATGCTAAAAGATACTGGCCACTTTTCCCACAGGTGGAATTGGAGGATGGGATCTAGTGTCAGCAATCTGGGGCCAAGTCTCTGAAGACTTGGCTTCAATGTTTCTTCTGTAATGTCATGGTAAGACAAAAAAGCAGCAACAACTGCTGCTGTGGGGAAGTGTTTCTCTTCTTATGTGGCCTGTGAGTCTCTTCCAGGTACTCTTCAGGCCTGACCCACACTGTTCTACACATCGCAACTCTTTAGAGGTTTTCCAGACAGGATTTTGGTTTTCCTTTTTCAATACATTATTTGTATTATGTTATGGTAGCAGATATGTGGGAAAACTTGTAGCTCTGGCTTAAAGAATTTCCTGGCTGTGGTAAAGACTCTAACTCTTAAGTAGCCTGGAAAGCCACTGCTTTAAAGGAAAACTGTGGGAAGCCTAGTGGTGTTATAACATTGATTTTCAAAAATTATGGTTGTCATCATTTTTACTTGGGATAGCCACCCTAAAATTGTTGCCTTTTCTCCTTAAATAAGCCTGAATTACTCCCACTTTTTGCAACATTCCTTGTGTTCCCTTAAACTTTCCAAAGGGGATCCTGGAAACACCAGCACTGTATTTCCTTTAAGCTATGCAAGGAATTTAACACACTTACAAGCAATTCAAACTTGAATACAGATACCAAGAATGACTAGAAATATTTTGGAAATCCATGTGGATTTGGGTCACTAGGGCCCTTGGTGTGAACAGCCAAATGCTCTGTGCCCTCTGCTCACTAATCCCAGGAGGGAAAGCCAACCAGAAACAGCTACAGACCAAAGAAGACCTAAATTGCAACACCTGTAAGAGCAAATCCATGTTCTGAAGGACACCCTCAGAGCTAAGGCTGAGCACTGTTTCAATAGCTAGTAATGAGTCAAGGCACTCCTGTGCAAAGACAGGGCTGGATGTACATCAAAAATTAGCAAGATCCAGCAGATGAGCAGATCATTTGGCACTCAAAGACACTCCCTCTACAAGCAAAGGCATCCCAAAACACCACAGAGTATATACCACACTTTTGAATCCTTGGCATCAGGGTGGTGCATGTCACATCTTGACTGTACAGTCACTGGGACACTTGCAGTGGAGCTGTGATTTTTTGCAAAGCAGGTTTGACATAGGGTATCAATCCCCAAGCTTTGACCAAGGTCTGAAGTTTTTCAAATCCAGCTGTGCTTGCATTCAGGAGAAGAGCATTACAGCAGTCTGCATGAGAGAGTTAATTGAACTGGGGTGAGCCTCGCAGTGTTGGTACCTCCAGCCACTGCCAGTGCTGTGTCATCTGTGAGCCTCTGAGTTCTTGACCTGGATCAAACCACACCATGAGTCCTCCCACAGTGGGCAAAGTTAAATCGCTTTTGGGGCACTTAAGGAGACTGTGTAAAAATATTAGAGGTCTGTCAGCATTTGCATGACTTAGCCTAAATCCTCTCAGCAGAGCAAATGTTTACAGTCTGAGGGGAAATCTTGCCTGTAGCTGTGTGCAGACCAACTAACTTAGTCTGAAAGGACCAAATTAACCTTGGATAAGAGCTTTTTGTGCATGGATGGTTAGTGGATTAAAGGAGATGTCTAAGTGAAAGCCAGAGATAAGTGAGGGGAAGGAGCAGCCCTGGCCATGCACTTGTTCAGCCCAGCCCTGCTTCTCTCACAGGGAATTTCTTGTTGGCAAGAAAGACATCAAGGTGCTGGAGCGTGTCCAGAAAAGGGCAATGGAGCTGTGGAAGGGTCTGGAGCACAAGTCTGATGAGGGGTGGCTGAGGGAGCTGGGGGTGTTCAGTTTGGAGAAAAGGAGGGTCAGGGGAGACCTTATCACTCTCTACAACTGCCTGAAAGGAAGCTGTAGCCAGGTGAAAGTTGGTGTCTTCTCCCAGATACCAAATGATAGAATGATAGGAAATGACCTCAAGTTGCACTGAGGGAGGTTTAGATTGGGTATCAGGACAGATGTCTTCACAGAAAGGGTTGTCAAGCATTGGAACAGACTGCTCAGGAACATGCTGGAGTCACCAGCCCCGGATGTATTTAAAAGACATGTAGATGTGGCACTTGGAAACATGGTTTAGTTGTGGACTTGGCAGTGCTGGGTTAATGTTTGACTTGATGATCTTTGGATCTCCAAACCACATGATTCTATGATTCTCCCATCCCACACCTTCAACCTCAGTGCTGTGGGGCTGCAACTGGCCTGTGCTTCTCAGCCTGCACTTCCTGCACTCCTTCCAGGGTTACTGGCAAGGCTCAACAGGAAAATTGGGCCCACAGTTTAAAATTTATTTACTGAGAGCTGGTAACTCCTTCTAGGGTTTTTTTCAGACCCACTCACTCATACTTGACAGGAAAAGGAGGGACCTCCTGCTGCTCGCCAGCATGTGGCCACCTTGGCTGCAGCCCACCAGGCAATCACCTGTGTTTGGAGCACAGGGATCAATTTAAGAACCCATTTTGGACATCATCATCTTCTTTCAGTGAGCAGTGATATGTTCCAGCTATAGCCCATTCACTACGGAGAGAATAAAGATGACTTATCGCAGCTGATGGCATTTGCAGGACATAGAGGGACTGCTGCATATTGGCTCCATGCTGACATAGGATCAGTGATTGTCTGACAGATTGAGATAAGACCATTCCTTGTCAAGATGCTTCCAGGCTACTGAGAATATAAAATCAAAGGATGTCTGGAAATACTGCTCAGCACTGCTGGTGTCTTGGAAAAAGCCAGGCACAGAAAAAAGGACAACAGCCAGCATGAATATTCAGAGCAGGAATTACAGTCAGGACAACTAAATCAGTAGGTCTTCAAGGCTCAAAATAAGCTTGAAGCTGCCTTAAACCATTTCTTTCAGGACTCCTTTTGTGTACCTATAGAAAAGAGGGAGTAGCCGACTTGCTGCTGTACTGTGCACTCTCCTGTGGTGCCAGAATGGTCTTCTGGCAGTCAAAGTCATACAGGAACAGTCTCAGATGTCTTTCACGTTGAAATTTGGGTCCAGCCTGCTGTGTAATGAGCAAAGATCAGGGAATCACAAAGATGCTTATGACCATTTTTTGATTCTCTGAATTTGACTGGAGACTAAATGGATTAGACCAAACTCTCCAGTCTGCCCTCATTATTACACTAAAAATATTTCACTGTAACTTTGCAGATGGCAAGATTGACATAATATCCACTCCTTTATATTTAAGTTTTTAGTTAGCCTTATAAGCAAATATGTTATTTGCCCTACTATGGAAGTAAAGCAATGCAAAGACATTTACAGAAATTACATTTTTTTATATATATCAAGCAGCAAAATGAAATTAATATAAAATTACATACATTTATGTTCTTTAACCAGCAGCTGGAGTTAAAAATAACTGAAGTTTGGAATTAATTATAACTGAAGCTTGGGCTATTAATTTTTATGTTTAGGACAAACCCCCTGAGGTTTCTGTGATCAGGATTTTATAGCCAGAGACAAGAAATTTCACCACCACTGGAAACATACATATTCCTGTCAAGTCAGTTAGAGACACAAAATAGTCATCTTGTAGGAACATGCCCAGATAAACCTAAAAGGCAGGATTAGTTTAGTTATGGAAGATCTCTTTCCTAACTCCTGTATATTGCAGACAGTAACAATCACTGGGAAAACTTAAAATATTCAGGGAGAGACACAAAATATAAAATAGATGGTTACAATGCTTCCATTTTCAAACCTGTCTAGATGCACAACTACCACCAAGCAGAACCAGCAAGTGGGAGAACTAATTCCTGAGAGATGGAATTTCATTAGCCTGTGCTTGAGCTGATTAGGAAAGAGTTTTCTCACACAGCAGAATTTAAGATTTGTCTTCTCCTTCCCATTCCTTTCACCAGAACGGAATCAAAAATTTACAAAGACTTTTTGTGGAGCATGAAGGTCATTCCTGGCAAGTAGGTCTGCGGAAGATCTCAGTCTTTAGGGAGTCTGGGGCGAAGTGGCTGGTCTGCTTCTCAGGTGGGAGAGCCTTCTGTGTTTACACTCCTCCACTCTCCCTTTGGCAAAAAGTAAACACTGGACAAGAGGGATTATCCAGGTTAAAGTTCAGTGGAAAATAACTCTTGCAAAGCATTTTGATTCTGATGGAAAAGCATTTTCTTTTGCTACATAAAAGGAAAACACGACCCCCACACTGTAATGGCTCTGTTTTGTATGCAAGCAAACACAATTCCCCCCAACAATAGCTCTATTTTGCATGCAAGCGTAGACACATTTCCCTTTGTTTTTTTTTTTGTGGAGTGCTTTCAATAGAAAATGGTATTTGGTGCTAAGTATTAGTGCAGATCCCTCACAAATGTTTGTCATTGGAAAGAGTGCCCAGGAAGGAGGGACATAGGTGGTTAGGCAAGTAGGTGGATAGACAAAACAGCTGCCTAGAGGCAAGGACAGAAGAGGCAAATGTGGAAAACTTCTGTTTGGACTGCACTGACCATTATTTCCTGGGCATTTTCTCGATGGAGTCAGAAGACCTGGTGTCCAGGTAGCTGTAGTCTGACAAGGTTTGATGACAGAGAAGCAAACAAAACATCATTCATAAAACGTGTCCACAGTACCTGCACTATGACCAAATGGGTCAGCTGGCAGTGTAGGAAGAGCCAGCTGACAAGACCTGGTGAGTCAGAGCAGCTGCGCTCTAAGCCCCGTTGCTATTTATTATTTATTCAATTTGTTCTTCTTAAGATGGGACATGAAGAGCAACACAAATTTGCCTTTTAGAGTCTGCTTGGGCAGACCAAATGGATGCCTGTCAGTGGGTTTACCTCGTTGAAGAGCACTTACCACCATCAACAAGGGGGGTGTCAGTGCAGCATTTTCTAAACTGAGAGCTGTCTGAAGCGTGGGCTCACATGAGAGGACACATAGCTCTGGGTTCTACAAAGCAGGCAGCCTGTTGGAACAGTGCTGATCCTGCTCGCCTACAGCCATCCCTAAGGGTACATACCCTGAAGCCAACCTTGCTAACTGGAAGGCTGCCAGGAGGCAAACTTAAACACCCACCAGGATAACCTACATCTGCAGCAAGGCTTTCTTTGCTTATCAATTGGCTTTGGTAAGATTGCTCACTGAATAAAGACAGTTTCTTTTCGTGCTGGAGAGAAATAACTAGAAAAGAAAAGAAAGCCAACACTGCTTTTTGTAGGAAATCATGATTTTATTAATTTTGTTTCTCTCTTTGTCCTGCAAGTGACATGACGTGAGCCTTCTCTGAAGAAGAAAGGACATAGCTGCAGTTAGCTTGGGAATAAATATGCTCCAGAGATACAAAAGCCTGGGCTCTGCTCTAATCACAGCAACATGACTTCTGTTTTGGAGCTGTTTCACATCTGTCCAAAGAGAAGCACAGGCAGCTGGAGTTCACATCTGAGTGGAAAATAGCATGTGCACATACCCATATGTATGCTGGAGAGCCTTTGAAGCACAGACAAAGCCAATGAGAAATAAAAGGGAACATATCTCACGTTAACATCAGCTAGAGGAGTTTGATGCAATCTTTACCTAGCAATGAGGCTGAGGATCTAGGTCTGTCATCTTTCTCAGGAATGGGAGATTGATGCTGAAAGATGGATATAAGTGGTGCATGCAGAGTAACTTTTTCTTTTTTTTTTTAATGTGTTGGTCAAACTGTTTGTGTAAAGGAGGGAATAAGTGCTCTTTTGCTGAACTGGCCATCATTGTGCATGGCTATTTCTCAAGAGAGTCTTGGGCTGGATTCACAGGTCTTAGATGGAGCCAGTTTTAATCTGTTCAACACTTTTTCCCAAATTAGCGTAGAGATCAATGCCAGACTAGTCCCTGCATGGCTGAGGGTGAGCTGGTGTGTGGCCCCTGAGAAGGCTTCCTGAGGGTCTGTATCTTAACCAGCCATGCACTTTATGTCTTCACAACTGCAACTTGTGACAAAACCCAGCGCTTCTGGGGATCGATGACATAGTGACAGCTTCATTACAAGCTGAGTGACCCAACAATCTGACTTTAGCCTCAGCCAGAAGTTCTCTGAAGTTCCTTGCCTGAGCCTTAGTTTTAGCCTTGCCTCAGCCTTTATTGTGCTTAAGTCTCCATGTCTCTGTTTTTGTAGGTGAACTATGAAGCAGAAGCCATAGACTTTGAAGGAGATCCTGCAAGTATTTCAGCCATGGATTACTGCTACTTTATTGCTGGGCTTCATTTTTTTGTGTAGCTTCAACTCTGTTGTTGCCCCTGATGAAGTAAGTAGTGTTACAGAGCAATGTCTTTCCAATTTTGCCTGCTCCTAAATGAATTCTGGTTTTATTTCTCAGCATAATGCAGACCCTACATCTAGTTTACTTATGATTTATATTCTGTTGAAAGTTATGAGCCTTCATGAAGCCTACTGGCTAATAATTAATTAAGCTCATTTTAAGTCATTAATCTATTGTTCTGCATGATCTTTCCAGAAGACATTTAAGATGTCTGATGCAATGTTTATTCTCAGCCCTTTTAATGCAAGTCTTCTCTATAAATGCCTGCCTTTATTTTCCATTTGCATCGCTTGCAAATGATTATCTATACAAGCCTAATGGTTTACAGTAACCCTTCAAAAAATAGGTACTTGAAGTGAACCAATTTAAGATGATTTTTTACAAAAGTCTAGTATTTCAACCAAGCACCTTATGAGCAGAAAGCCAAGTGCACTAAATGCATCAGCATTATGATAGCCTAAACCCATTTGCTGTGGTATTGAGGACTGACACACAAATGACCCTGGGCCTCAGCACATGGAAATTACTTATAATTACTCTATATTTTCCAACCCTCAACATGTTCATCTCATAACTCTTTGGTAGATGCTCCTTTGAGCTGGCTCTAACATTATCAGGGGAAATTCTGAGATCTCTGCTGGAGCTCTCCAATTTGCAGCTGTGTAGCTGACCCATTTTTGTTTAGGGCAATGTGTCTTTGGTTATAAAACCATCATTCTTTATAAGCCTCTTGCAGGGGAATAAATGGAGGTATTTTTTACTCTGTGCGACACTTTTAAACTGATAGACAGATACTCTTTGCCCAGTGTTTTTCTTAATCTCCATTTCAAGAAAAATGAAGGTATTTGGCCTGGAATTTCAATTTGATTAATATTCAGAATTTCTCTCAACATGTTTAAGTCTAGCTGATTTAAAAACATGAACAGTTTTAATTGTTAACAAGGGTTTCCATGTGATTTAATAGTGAGAGGGGATGTTGGCTTTCTTCATTATTTCATAATTTTTCATAAACTGCATACCAAATTCGCTAACTTTCATCCAAAGTCAATTCCATTGAAAACCTGTAGGAAAGAAGACCTTGAAACAATATCCTACCATGATTTCTTTCATTCCATCCAGTCTTGGTGCTGTGTCTCATTGCGACTTAAAAGTCACAATGTTGTGAAGTAAAAACAGCATCAAACTGCTCAGTCTATCTGTTAGGCAGGAGTCCTCTGAATTTATGCTGCCTATTCCACTCAAGTTCATTTTTTTGGTGTGTATTTATTAACACTAGTGAGTCAATAGAGCTGTGAAAATGGGAATATTTCTCTATTTCAAGTCATCAGGCAAAACCACTTTTTCTCTTTGGAGGCCAAGATCTTAAAGAATAGAGAGAATGTAAATCAGAAGTAAAAAGGATTTGATTCTTACTTGCCAAGGGGAGGTTCCCATCTTTTCTCACTGAAGGGCATTGGGATTTTTGCTATTGACTTGCCTGAGAAAAGGGCCAGACCTTAATTCGAGGGAGGGGAGAACATTCAGCTCTTTTGTATTGTTAGCTAAAATAAAAATGCTTCAGCTAACTAAGCTTGTGACCATTTGAAGAAGCAGTTTAGCAAGAAATATTCTCAGTTTTGCAAATGTGTAAGCCCCTAGAATTAGAGGGTCTTGCCCACCACAGCAGCAAATCTACATAGGTTAAGGAGGTGCCTCAATACCTCTTATATCCCATGGAAGCCAAATCTAAACTCATCAAGGCAACTCGACAATATACATCTTGCTAAGAAAAGAATATTCAAATCTTAGAGGTTATCAAGGTTGTGCCTGTCCCCACCTGGGGAATCTCCTGGTGAAGAACCAACCAAACAACCAATCTATGTGAACAACCTGCTCTTGGGTACAGAGATTACATTCTGATCTGGCCACTTGGACAATGTCTTTTCCAGTAGTTTCTCTAATCAATCAGTCTGCCCAGTCACACATTTATGCTGAAGCATTTCTTTTGTACCCTTAAAACAGAACTGGGAACTATAATGCCAGCCCAGGATGACATAGGCTACATGATAGAACAATATCCCAGATTTTTACAGCTGCTGGGTATAAATTTGATAATGGCTACCTTCCACCTTGGGCAAGGTAATTGCAATACTTATTTTCAATGTGCAGTTTGTCACTTTCCCCTTTAAGTCAATCTAGCCCCTCGTAGTCCCTTTTCTTTTTGCCTTTTCAGTGGGTAGCACATGAAATGTGAAGGCTGTGTTTAACGCCAGAATTTCACTGTACAGGAGCACTGGGCTCAGTGTATAAAAACCCCCATAAAATAGTTATAATGAATTAGGTTGTAAACAATGGAAATTAAGACATATTTCAAGAGGAGATAAAAAAAAGAAGAAACCTTTTAAGGCAAATATGAAGGATAGACCATATTTATACCATCCAAGTCAGTATAATATAAGGGCTCACAAAGGAAGTTGCTAGACAAAATGCATGCACAGAGTTCCCTATTCTGACTAGCCCCAACAAACATTCTCAGAGGTATCTGTAGCTGTCTTATTGAAGTTAAGAGTCCTGCCTAGTAATGTTCTGGTGTGGGAATCCATGAACTGGTGTTAGAGCAGTTATGGTCTTCACTGATAACCAGACCTCCAGTAGACATCTCTTGTGATTCTCATACCTACACTTCAGAGCATCTGCTGGTCAGGAGGCACTGAAATGTTCACTTGCATACAAGTATAGCCCAAGTGTACATTTATATCAGCCTGTCTGTTTTAAAAGACTGTGTCCCTTCAAATTGCTCAGCAGTTTTTAAAGAACTTGAAGCCCTAGTTGTCAGTAAACACACCAGGTGGGTCATGAAATGTAACCTGCAACTCAGCTGCTGGCAGGGGATAAAAAGCTGCATGAAATCTGTCTTTATCACTGCAGGAAGATGTGTAGAGTCACTGCCTTCATATCATGTTAGTTATTGCATTGACTTTTTAAAGAGCGGATAGTTTTCTCTGGCTTTGGTCACTAGTTCCTGAGAAAAACTATTAAAATTCAATGTAGTTTTGCTAATTAGACCAGCTAAGGATGCTTCCTTCTATTTGCTCCTACAGCTCCTGAAGGATGTGTGAATCAAATTCCATTGGGATTTCTCTTTTATCTTTGCAGCCAAAAATATCCCAGTATTTTCTTTCCCTTTTCCCAGAGCAATATAAGAGCTGTGTGCTAACGCGTGCTGCAAAAATGTGTTTCAAAAAAGTAGATTGCAGCTATCCATTTGAATAATTTGGATTTATTTCAGCTACAGCTCCAACATCTTTAATTGTATTTTCCAGTAAAGTTCTTAGGGTCTTGTTTGCAAAGAAGTAAGCTGGTATGGCAAACTGCCCTATAAAATCTGAAGTTTCTTGAGTATTCTTGCCAAAACAAGCCCAAGAGCTAATAAGGTTTGAAGTGACAGCTGTGGGGGAAGAGCTATATTATGTTAAATCGCACAGCAAGAGCAGAGAACTGTCACAGTGATCTACTAAACATGGAAGGAATCATATCTGTAAAGGCCTCGTGCTATAAACCATGGGCAGCTGGAACAGAGACACTGAGTGGAATAGAGGTGTGTGAAACACCTTGTCTCCAAGTGGTTGCTGAGCACCACATGGGACCAAGAACAAAAATAGCCTAAGTAGAATGGAGATCTTCAGGATCTCTCTCAGAGCCAGAACTCCCCAGAAACGTGGAAGGTAACAGAAGGAAATTTGGGAGGCACTTTTCCCTCTGTTTGTAAGCAGGCAGTGCCAGTAGGAATGAAGACATTCTGAAGGTAGCCTTGTTCCTGACAGGAGCTGGTTCTCCAAAGATTGTTGCAGTCGATAATTTCCTGTTAAGCAGAACAGAGGCTGACTGGGAAGCTGTAGTGCAGAAATGTGAGGAACCCTGGATTCCATGTAAAAATGAAAACATATGTGTAGGATTGGCTCAGAGCAAGCAGATTCTCGCAATTTTGAGGACTGTATTACAGCAGAATGGGCCCTAATGCAAGCTGGGAAGAAAATTCAGAGAAGCTGCCGAAAAACTCAGAGTGAATCTGAACAAAACTCTTATAAAGTGCCAGTTAATGCATGTTAATGAGGAAGGAGGTCACTTTGCACAGTCTCCAGAGTGAACTCCACAGTTCTTTGACAAAGGATTGGTTTGGTATGAAAAAAGTCACCAAAACCCCTATTCCTTCAGGTGAAAAGGTATGCAGAGCTCTGTCTTGGATCAAAATGAGAACACAGCACCTGGCATACATTGTATAACCAGTACTTTAAAAGATGTTGTCCAAAAAAAATTAAAAATTCAAAAAAGGCAATGGGTTGCATCATGTCTTTAGGTTATTACAGACATTCCCAGAGTGTGGCCAGCTCAGAAAAAGGATGACAATCATGTCTGTAGCTAAGATGAACTCCACAGAGCAGCAATGAATATGAAGACTGTCAACCTGAAAGTAAATATGACAGCTATTATTTCAATTTCAATACTGACACACAAACCACTGTTCCCAGAAACTATATTAAAAGAGCTTCAAGAAAAGCCACAAAAGAGAAGACAAATTGATGAAGAGTGCTGTTTACACATCAGGCAGAGAAGTATTTTTCTGTAGCAGTGCTGTGTGCACTATCCTGCTGCACTTGGAGACCACCACACCAGAGGGATGCCTGTGGTACGATATGGCGCTGTCACAACAAATGACTGCTGCTTCTTGATGTTAGTTTTCTTATACCAGAGGAGACAAACAAGTTCAGGTGTCAGCAGCATCACAGACGAACTGGACATTGTTGTTAAGGTAGGGTAGCAGATGGGTTTGGACACTCCTGGAATCCCATGCTATGTGAACACTGCTCACTTGTCATTCACAGGGAGCTCTGGGGAATACCTCCGTGGCATCAGGCTGTTCATAGACCTGTGCTCTGCACTGCCTGGGCAGTGTCTAGTGCACAGGGAAGAGTGGAAATGAAGCAAGGTCCTTGCTGCAGAGTGAACAGCACAAGGAGCTTGAACTCATAAGATTAACAGTTTCTATTCTTCTACAGTTCTCCAATCAGTATTTTCCTGTAGTCAGAGTTAGGGTTTTAGAAACCAGGTCTCTCATGCAACTGAAGCAGAGCAGTGACGAAGGTTCCTCTCCCTGAGTAGGGCAGTATAGTTAACTGGAAGAAGTCTGCTTTCTGTATGTTTTTTTTTTCCAAAATTAAATACTCCAGTGAAAATACACTGGAAATTTGTCTTTATCAACAGCTGAAAAGCAGAAGACCAGTTTTCTTTTTTCGGTTATAAGTTTTGGTTTTCTGCACTTTCGAGAAAGATAAAAGTTCTTTTTGGCTATGAAAGAAATTGCAAGAGAAATCATTAGCAGAGGTTTTCACCCAGCTCAAATGCCATTCTTCAAGAAGCTCTACATTTTTTCAGTTTTCTTCCGATGACAGTGTTAAACTAAGCAATTTGTAAAATTTGGTAGCTGTTGTCATTTGTGATAGGAATTGTCCAGAGACATTGTAGCTCTTCAACAAATCCATTTCTTCTTTTAATTAGGATTGACATACAAGCTGCATCCAGGTGTTGAATTAGTCTCTGGCAGGCTCTGAACTTTTTGAAGCTGTTTATAATGTTTGCAAATCTTTGGCTTGTTCCTCCAACATTACTTCCTTGCTGGCAGTGGTGGGTTTGAATGAAGTAGGCAGCTGAGTGAATGTTTAGTAAAAATTATGTCAAATGTAACAGACCTGATAAATTCCATTTCCTTTTAAAGAAGTGTTATATGGAAGGTGCTCTTCAGCAAAGCACAGCTGATATAATGCTCTGGATGGCATAAAGGGTTTTAAGAAGTGGCTGGAAAGAACATGCATGTGCACAGCATAAGCTTTCAGTTGCATCCAGAATAGCCTTGCTATTCTTAGCCACAAAATAAATAAATAAATAAATAAATAAATAAGAAATACCATCCATAACTTCCAGGCCTTAATTTAACATCACTACCACATGCATAAGGCATGTTGAGGTCATTGGGCTATATGTTACCTGGAAGATTATTGAATGCGTATTCTGTCAGCCACTGGCTCCTGCTCAGTTTGCAGATCAGTGTGAAGATATTTTGATGAGCAAACGACAAATGACCTGTGGTGCACCTGTCTGACACAGCCACTCTCAGGTAACAATAAATTGATTGCAACTACACCATGAAGGAGCTGAAGTTCCATCATTATAACAGAAAAGAGGTAGCTGTGAAGTTGCTCACACTTGAGAAATCAGATTTTTTTTCAAGTCTTTTCTTCCCTTGCTTGGTAATAGCCTCATTGCTTTAGTTTTCCCCGTGAAGTCCCACCTAGTTTTTCTACTGAGACAAAAAAAGTAGAAGAAGTGTGAATAAAATCAATTATTGTATATTGCTAACAATTTTCTTGGCATAAAACATAGCTCATACGTGACTCTAAAAGGCAAAGATTTGGGCATAATAATTAAGTAACATGACTGAATGCTAGGATCAGGTATTTAATCACATAGGAGTAGTTGCATACCTCATTGACTACGAAAATGCTCCCTGTGTGCTTTTTGGGGTGTGCCACATGTTGCAAAGCATATATTATCCTGTAAATATTAATGGTAAGTAATTTAAGATCAGTAGTTGCCTGCTTTTCAGAATACCACGGACATGATGGTTACATTTCTGCCTTGTTGGACTTGCACTTTTGGGGCCATTTACTCAATCTTTGCTTGCTAGATCGGGAACTTCTTGAACAAATATAGTTCACTTTGTTCATCTTTGATATACCCTCACAGAAGCCATTAATTGCCCAATGAGCCCAATGGACGATTAATGGTTTCTGTGGGTATTACATCAAACTGGTTACATATGAAGCTTCTAAATGGAGCATAGCACCAAGTTTAAAGAATACACAGAGGAGTGGTGTTCTGACTTATACATCCAGCTTCTTCATTGATTGGAGTCAAGGCCTGGGCCTGAAGTGTGATACCCCAACAGAGTGTGATCCCTCAACACTGACAGCCTGAGGACCTGTCTACAGTGCACCAATAAGATGGATGAGAGAGGGAAACCTTTGGTCTTTGCTGGGGCTTGGACTGGAGTGAAGTACTTTGGCAAGAGCAGGATGCTCAGAGGAGCTGCCTGAAGTACCTCAAGCATATTTCAGTGAAAACTCCAGTGTGGGGATTCACAGCGTTGGGGAACAGCTGAGTAAGAGTGTTTATGACTCTGCTTTTCAATCATTCTTGAAATGAATGAAATCAGATCTTTCTGGAATCTGTTGGAGTGGAATAATAACTCCTTTATATACAGAATAAAATACGAATACATATATATATATATGAATTGACCTATGGAGCTTAATGTATAATCTTTCAACTTGTTTTAATTAATTCAGAAGGAAAAATATATACAATATATATGTTATTTCTCATGTAAAATTAATAGTGGTTGCTTCATTACAAATGATCTAGTTACAAATATGCTGCCCTTCTTTTTATCAGCCAACATTTCAATTGACATTTGTCTAATTCTTCTTTCTCCTTTATCAACAACCTCTTGGTTGTCAAAAATGAAAGGTTTAACTATTCTTTTCCTCTGTCAGGTTCCACTAAACATATACCATTATGTTTCTACATAAATTTGTGTATATAAGTTGTGTATGTAAAGGTACATCATGCTAAGAGCAAGGAAGAAGTGAAGAACAAAGCACAGTGTTAAAGAAAAAAAAAGAAAACAACCAAAACCCAAACTCCATTCATTCAAAGATGAATAAGTAATTTATTGCTTTTGAGTACTGAGTATCACAAAATTCTGGAATTATAGAACATCTCCATTGTTTATGGTTGAGTAACTGACACTGAACTGTGCCGTAAATCAAATCTCTCCTGATGGGAGAGCATTTTAAATTCCTTGCCAGGAGTTAGTTTTAGAGACAAACAGAGACTTTCCTGGAGTTTCACTGCTGCCAGATAGTTGTTTATTAAGTCTTATCAGAGAAACAGAGTCACTAGCGTGACCCAGGCATAACACAGAGCAGAGAATGCAGAAAAAAAGCCTAATGATCAAGATTTACACAGCCTTTTAAAGATAATTTAACCAATGGTTACTAAAAACATACATTATTTTCACTTTCCTACCAATTATTCAGTAACACAGTCAGGAACTGTGGAATTTTTTGTCCAATCATCCCAAATTACTTTTACTGCAGAACATGAAGTAGTAGAAGAAGAAGAAGAAGGTTTGGAGAACAACAACAATCCTCCATTTTGATGTTTTTTGCTCTTCTCTATTTACTACAAAGAGAAGCCTAAAACCTCTAAATTTTTCACCCTGTGACAATCTTACATAGTAGTCTATCACCTAATTCACACCACTGTATTTTCTAGTTCTTGTCTGATCGTTGGTAATTTTTTCCAAGGTTGGAGGTTAAAACAGTGTTGTTCAGGGGGGTAAGAACCCTTCAAAACAGGCAGAGAAATATTCTCGGCACTCTGGGTTCCTACAAGTAACTTTTCTTTTTTAGTTTATTAGCTGGAATAACAGAGTGATGTTACAGAAATTTACATATCGAAATAACTTTACACAAAAGTTAGCATGTAGTTCAAACAGCACTAGTGAATTCATAACATTACCCTGGTGCATATTTAGATGGAGTATATTTTCAGTTGTACATGGAACTTGTTAAAAGTAGAAAATATGTGCACATACATATATGAAAAGAGATAAGAAAAGGAATAAATATTCAAGCTGAAAGCAAAATCCCTGGTTGGCCTTTAGTCTACTAAAATAATATTGTTTTAATACATGTCAAACAAAAAAAGCCAAACCACATTATCTTATACTTTCCTATTTCCTTAATGAGACTCGTCTTGTCCTCATCTGCTTTTAGTTCTGAGTTTGAAAACCTGAAAAACTTATCTTCAAAATCAGAATTATTTATCTTTATGAGATTAATACGTTCTTTTTGTCTTGATGGAAAAATGGGCCACCAATACACAAGGTGCGATATGTGGGACTACTGCTAAATTCTTTTCTTGGCTGCCATCCCATCAAGTGAGTCACATTTAGTCAAGATTTTGCCTTTATTACACACTTGGGGTCAGTATCCTGGAGATTCAATGGTTACTAATGGTTACTCAGACAGAGAAGTGAAGGAAAGGGTAAGGCAGAAAAAAGCATACACATAAGGTATATTTTTACAAGTCCTGCTGCAAGACTGCAAGCATGAAAGCATGTCCCCCAATATCTGTCTTTTGGGGGCTGAAAAATGCACTTTTAATGGTCTCAAAAAAGAAGAGTGATGGTAACCCCCTTTTTGAGTAATCCTAAAAAGTCCTGTGACAGCAATCCAGGAAAAAAAGCAAAGATCTAATTTAGGTCCAGCGTCTCTGAAATAACAGGTTGAGGACAATATACTCTTGGTGCTCCCCAGCTCAGTCCCCCAACATCCAGCTGTATAAGCCATGCTGCAAACAAAAGCAATGAAGAATGCAGCCAAGAAAAGATAGATTCTAGATATAGCAAAATTCAATAATTAGTCTAATCATATAATATTAATTTTTCTGTATATCATGTAATTGTCTCTTCCAAATGTCTGCTCATGTATCTGTCTGGCATTCAGATCATATTGTCGTTTCAAATCACTACTATTTGATCTAATAGCCCAAAAGTTTTATTAATGGTTAAAGGACTAAGTGAATTGGCCACTTAACCACATGCCTGCATTTCAGCAGCTTCACCAGATGACCATTTTGCCCGAACGACTGTGACAGGAATTAGAGCTACTGCAGCTCCCTCATTCATCATTGCTCATTGACCTTTAACTGCAGCCAAACTGTATTGGACTGTGGTTAAGGTGTCCAGAGGGATTGTGAGTTGCAAGAGGAGAGGATGCAGTAGAGAGCAAGAAGGGAGAAGACAATGTTATTCTCTTTTGGGGTGATATTTACCCCCTTTGAAATCAATAACAAAAATACCATGACACCAAAGGTGTGGACCAGAATGTTGTCATGCAATTAAATGCTGGGTTTTCTCATTCAAAGAGAATACATATTTCTCTGTTTAGAACACTGAAATGAATGATCTCTGTTACTGAAAGAAAGTTATGTGGGAGTAAAATAGTCCTTGAGACTAGAATCCTCTTGCCAGCTTAGCTCTCTGCTACACAGTTTTGCGGCTAATCTGGGCACACAGAAAGGGTTTCCAGCTGCTCTGTGCTTTCCCTGTGGAGGGATTTTATTGAGTGCTTGTGTATATATGTGTGGCAGCACCTCTTTCAAGCACTGTATGCAACAGCCAGGGAGGCTTATTGGTGGGTCTGGTTTGTTGATGGGTTTTTGTTTGGTTTATTTGAGGGTTTTGTTTGTGTATTTGGTTTTTTCTTTGTATCCCAGAGGAAACAGCTGGGGAAAAGATTTTGGTGTAGACCTGCAGGCTTCTTATGCCAGTTTTTTTGAGCTGTTTGTTATGTTTGAGTTAACTTGTCCCACATTTAGAAAATATGGACTCCTAAAGAATGTAGATGTGCCTGAGAAACATTAAAAATAAACAAATATTTCAGTAATACCACCCAAATTGTCTTCATGTTGTTGGACAAAATAAATCAATGTGGGTATTTGCAGTGTGATGAACCAACACTTGAGAACATATTCCCAAAAGGAATCCCTTCAGCCTAGGCTAAAACCCATTTTGCTACGTGAAGTCAATGAAAATACATTTGCAAGTAAGAATTGCTCACACACACAGGGTCTTTAGTGAGGGAATTTGTACCAGCAGCCCACAGATCAGATACAATTTCAGATAATTTTATTAAAGGTTGGGTTTGTATCTACTAGGAAAAAGATGGAAACTTATTTCTGTCTAACAGTGTTAGCCTAAAAGTTCAGTGTTTTAATAAGTAAAAGTTCCTGAAAGCAATAATGTAAAATCTCCATCTTTAGTATGGTTTTCATTTACTAAATAGCTTCTTCCCCAGTTGCTCTGTTTGAGCTCAAGGCTTCAAAATTTAGCAAGAAGCAGTCATTTTTCACATGATTAACACACAAAAGGAGCAGACAGGCAAAATGGCATCCTCTGTTCCTTCAGTATTTTTAAATAATTAGTCCATTTGATTTTAATGTAAAATACATTTTTCAATTTCATTGCAAGAACATGATACATTTATGGAAAAAGCCCTTTAAGTACAGCTTTTTCTCAAAATCAAGACACCTATTTCTTCCCTTTTCCCCCTTTCCTTATTAGAGTGTTTCTGTACCTTACACCAAAGGACAAGAATCAATCACCTGTTTCATGCTGAAAGCTACCTTTCACTCTATTAACCCTTCTTTTTTGCATCACTTACAGGGGCAAACCCTCAGCTGGTGTGGGATGATCTCCGGTGAGGTTAATAAGCTGGTCTCTATGTAGAGAGCTGCAGATCCAGTCTTGCTTTTTCAAGACCATATAACTGAAGTTGTTTATGATATAAATATAATTCACAGATTGCCTTTCAATTTGCTGATAATTCTGACACTGTAACTGTTGCTGTCTTAGTTACTGCTTTGTATATACTGATTTTCTAAATTGCTGTTTTACTTTTTGTTTTCCCTTTTTTTATTCCCCCCGATTAGATTGCACTTCTTGCTATATGCCAAAGGCTTCGGTTAATCAGGGATAAATTTTAAACTTACTTCTCAAATAGTTCCTGCGAATTTTGTGGCCAAAAATATGTATTTCTTAGCGGCAGTCTTTGTTTTCTTTCTATGCACAGGGGTTTTTTTGCACACACATTGGTTCATTTGCAAACATTGGTACCATCTAACTAAAGACATTCCTAAGAGGCCAAAGCTGGGTATTTTAGTAAATCGTTATCATGGTTTCACTTACAGGGAGGAGTAGGATTTCATCACCCCAGATCCAGTGTCACTGTAAAATCCCTTCCTACAGTTTCAGTGAAGAAACAGAAATACGCTGCCTGCTATGATTTTGCTTGTGTGTTTATACTGAGCATAACTGTGATTTTTCATGTTGACATGAGATTCAGTGTTCAGTCTGTGGAAGAGGCTGGGAGACCAAGGCAGGAACCCAAAATCCAAGCCAGCACAGGGTGCCAAGAGAGAATGAACTGCAAGGCTGCAGTGCAAGACGTAGCTATGCAAGAGGATGTATTTCCTTAGCAAATGGGTTAGGTAAACATCTGTAGCTTGTCAGCTGGAAAGGAGGGAGTAAAGAGCAGTCTTTTAAGTTTATTCTTAGTGCAAACAGATTAAGTGTATCTTGCTTTTATTTCTGTCATCTACATCTATGTAATCCGTGACATTGCAATTGGCTTTCTGCTTTGGATTTTGTAGTCTAAGTAATCTGCTTTTAACTTTCACCTAACTTCAATTAAGAATTATTTCAAGGTCCCTATCTAGCACCAAAGCATTCTGTGGCTGTCCTTACACCCAGAGGTCTGAACCACCCCTACACACACCTGGCAGTTGCCTCCTTTTCTCTACAATACTCGAAGGCAAGAGGATACACGTCTGTGTAGGATGCATTAGTCTGTGTTGAGAGTTAACAATGTGAATCTAAGTACAAAAAAAGTCTTTCTGCAACCAGAAAAACTCTGGCATGTGACAGGTAATGTGGCAGTTAATCTGCCTGATTCCGCAGAGTCCTGGCAGAGTCGGGAAGCACCATTCAGGGAACATCAATAACACCTCAGCACTTACTATTGATCAGAGAGCAAATCACCAGCTGAAGAAGGAAAGTTTGCATACCTGCTGTTATCAGCTCAGACTGGAAATGAGTAAATGTGGAGAAAAAGTGAAATTAATTTTCCTTGTCTTGATTGCATTTTATAAACAAAAAGTGTTTGAAACAAAAACCAGCCTATAAAATCCTTTGTCATTATTTCCTTCCTGTTTCCCTTCCAGCCCAGCTAGTGCATTTGCAGGCAGGTGAGCTCTTTGGAATTATTCTCCCATGCAGGAAATTATGGGTGCTATGGAATACTACTGCAGTCCAGTTATCTCTGAAATGCTGATCTGCCTGGCTTACATGGAGCTGAAATTCAGTTATTCCCTTTGACATGGAGTCCGTTGTGAATTTACCAGATGAATGTCCTTGACAAATAGCTACCAGCCACTCAATCCATCACTTCAGAGAAGCTGGGCTGCCTCACACTTTTTCTTTCCTATGCTTTTATCTTTTTTTCTGCCTCTCAAAAAGACCAAGGGGTAAAACCCATACCAGTATTCAAAGTTATGTGATTTAGAGCACCAAACATGTAACAGAGATCTTTTAATATTGCATATTATACAGTAATAATGTACTCCAGAATTTCCTCCTTTTTAATATAGAAAAATCAGATAGAACTCTTCATTAATATTTGAATTGGCATAAATGTTGAGTTCCCAACTATCCACATGGTAATTTACACTTCTACTGTAGCTGGTGGGAGGTGGTTTGTTTTTCTTTGTGCTAATACAAGGATCTCACTTCCTGTGACTGGAAAGCTGCAGACAACAGTTGCACTGCATGGGTGAAAGGCACAAAAGGAAAGAGAAAATATATACAGAATAATTTTTCTAAAATCTAGAAGAAAAATATATGTTAGTCTGTTATATCTCATGTCATGCAGATTAAAGTATCTAACAAGCATTTTTACTGAACCACAGAATGGCTGACTTTGGAAGGCATCTTTGGGGAACAACTGGTCTCAACCCCCTGCACAAGTGGATGCACAACTCTCAGCCTTGTCCTAGCTAAGCAGCCATTGGTGGAAATTTTTGAAGAATTAATATGTAAAAAGAAATATTTCTGTTCAGAACCTAGCCTGAGAAGAGGGAGGTGATACTCAGCAGATATGCAACATCTTGGAAAATTAGGTAACTTACAGATTTCCTAAACTATACATGTGGTACTTTCCCACAAGCTCTGGGGATATCCATGAGACCCACCATCCCAGTGTCTTCTCCTGCAGGGCACTGGAACTGCTGTGGATGAAGCATGACTGGAAGAGGGTTGATGAGGGAAAGCCTGGTCCAGCACAAGACTTTTCCCTTTGGCCCTTGGCAAATGGGGAGAGCAGGATGCCCTCAGTAAAGTTCAATAAGCGGCAGGGCCCAGGTCTTGGAGATAGGGAAAGCCCAGACCTACAGCTGGTGTCAGCCTGGAAAGGGGCAGCCAGAGGAGACAGAAGGCTGCCGAAATTGCTCACTTTCCAAAGCCCGGGGCAGACCAGGTGCCCTCCCCTGCGCTTCCCAGACCAGGTGCCCTGGTCCCTTGTGCCTGGGGTTTCAGCACCAGCAGTCTTTCCCTGTGCTTTCCTTGAGAATCATGAGGATTGCTTTTCAAAGCGTGTGAGCTTTGTCACTGCATGGTTTTGCTGTTGTTGGTGGCATTGCTGTTGTTTTTCAGTTGTTGTTGTTTTTTTTTTTTTTTTTTTAAGGGAATAAAGGTTATAGGAACATGGGGTTTGCCTGGATGTCTGTCTCTTGTCTCTTTTTTTGGTTTTTTTAATGAGCCCAGTGGCAGATTTCAACCAAATGTGTCAGAGGGTTAAAGCTCTCCCAGATAATTAATAAATGCCATGAAAATAGTCAAATGGATAGAGGATACAGATGCTGTGAATGCCCTTACTGTGGGAAAAGTTGCCGAGTGGTATCCCACACCATCAGGCACTAGAACAGCTACATGGGAAAAGGGCCCCTGTAAATGCCCCAAACACAGGGTTTGCTTCAGCTGGGTTTGTGTTTCATGCATGCCAGAGCCAACCACTTGTAAGACAAAGTTCCAAAGAAAGCAGGATTAATTCCTTCTGTGCACAGCTAGCTATTGGTTTTCGGATTGGAACCCCCTCAAAATGTTGCTTGGACTCAAATGTTTGCATTTTTAAGAATACTATTATCTACCTGTAAGCAGGTATGATGAGGTGATCTAAACAGGAAAAATGCCAGTCCCCTTATTCTCCTCACAACCACTTTACCTGCAGCAAGATCTGCACTTCAAACACTTAGAAAAATGGGCACAGCTACAACACTACCAACCAAACTGTACCTGTAAGAATAATTGGATGCAAAGCTGCATATGTTTAGTGTGCAGGATTCAAGAACAGAGAGTGGAGTCCAGCTGAGGAATTAGGAGAATCGGCTCATACCACGGCACAGTGATTCCCTATCCATTATAGAGATGCAACAGTTCCCCCAGCAGAAGGCAGAAAAAATGGCTGAAGGCAGCAAGATCAACAGCTCTGAATATTTTACACTAACCACTTTGGTAAATATTCAGCTATCATGGCATCCTGGAATAACACTGAATGAAAAGTACACAGGGAAAAGTAAGGCAGGAGAGTCTTTCTGTGACCAAACATTCCAGCTGTGCACAGATGCATCTGAGGCACAGCTGGGGCTCAGTGCCAGATGTTCCTGGTCAGTTTTAGGAATACAGTAAATTCCAACATTGGACAGATCATCTGAAAATTTAGAAGATGCCAGGAGGGTCATTTGCAAACCCCTTCCTGGGGTTCAGAAGCTTATCAGCCTTGCTCCTAGGTTTCTGCTATGCTGAAAAATTAGGATGGGTTTTGTGGGATTTTAGCTGCAGGCCAGAGGAGTGAAGGTTAGAAAATAGACACCTCTTGGCTCTGTAGCCCATAATTTGGGGAGTGGTTTAGATCTGTGGCTCAGCCCAAAGTTCAAGAGAGGGAGTAGAGTCAAACATCCTTCTCTAGTCCTACTCTCTTTGAAGAAATATTTTGAAATAAAAGCCTTTTCTGGATGGCCTGGGCAGAATTCATTACAAAGCAGAGTCTCAATTGTTTTCATAGTATCAACCATGTCTTCAATATTCTGGGCTATTTCCAATATTTCTGCTAACAGAAGAAAGAGAAAGCCTTCTCCTTTAAATCTCTGTTTTAGGTCAGCTGGTTGTGCACTCTGGGTGGGTGATTTCAGGTTACCTGCTCTCTGTGCCATGACATGACTACATGTAAAGCACTGTAGTATTTTAGCACATGTTCAGTACCAACAAGCCAGCATAAGCAAGTGGAGAAAACAGAAGCTTAATCATTACTCCATGTTCCTGGTGTATAAAGAGAAACACTGTCCACCCACACAGTCTGTGATCAATGCCAAATCTTCTGCAACTTAGGGCTTTTGTTCAGTTTCTCTGATTTACACTTGTGCATCCTTCCTGGCTCCCGCTGTTTTGGTGATGTAATGAACTCACTGACCAGGAGCTATTCTGACACAACGCACAAAAAAGAAGGGTTGGAGATGTAAGGCTGAGTTACAACTGATGAGGAGGAAGGTCCTCTCACCGGGAGAGCCTGAGAACAAAACTCTTTGTACCTTTCTGGGCTTCCTGAGGAACTGTGGTGGCTTAGGCTTGGCAGGATGTTGCACAGAGGTGTCCACCTAGGACCTATTTACCCCTCTTCCCCTGATGTGCCCATTATTGCCAATGTTTTAAGAGCTCCTGCATCTCTTTCTTCTCCATGTGGGTGCTTCATAATGCCCTGAGCAGAAAATGGGTCTTTTTTGAATGACACCTGAAATACGGCCATGATGACATCACTTCGCTAAAACAGTGCCAAGATGAGATGCTCAGCAGATTCAAGAACACTTCTCTACTGTCCTTGTTAAAAATAGATCACTTAAAATATTGTGTTGGGTTCTAATCACGAATGTCTCAGCCACGTGCAGACAGTGGAGAAGTTTCAAGTGAAAATAATTCACCAACTGTAGACACATTGATTACGAAAATGCTTTTCACTTTACAAAAAAAATAGAAAAAAAAGAAACACAAAACACTGGGACAGGGTGGTGGACATCTTAACACCCAAATCAGGAATCTTACGTCAAAATTACCTCATGACATACCACATGGGTAGGCACTATTCAAGGGATAAATCCTCTAGTAATATGAATAAAGAAGTATTGGAAAGGAATTCTGTGGGAACGGATGAGTGCATCCAAAGTAACTGGAATGCTATGCTTTCCCTCCTTCTTAGGCAATTCTTATAGTCCTGGTTACATTGTACGTTGGAGCATCATCCATTCCCCCAAAAAACTCAAAACAAGTTGAGAACTTGTGTTTCCACAAGAATTTTTATAGGAGACCTAGGCTCATTCACTCATTTTTAGGTGCTACAGCCATAGAATCTGTACTATTTACAATGCAGATAGTCTTGGGAAAAAGCAGTTATTAGTAAGACTTTGACTGTCTCATTTTGGCTATGGAAAAAAGTGAAGACAGGCTTTTTGCACTGGGAGTTATGATCATGAGAGAAAATGATGAATTAAACCAGCCTTACCGAAGGTTGATATCTGATGTGTTAGAGGTCTAAGGAACCTAATCTACTTGCTTGTGAGTATACAGTGGATATAAAGATTATCAGCAAGGGCAAAGGAGGGGGATTCTTAATCTGAAATAGATATTATTTGCAGCTTGTCTGCCTTCTGTAGGGTTGAGTGTGCATGCAGACATCTACATGTTTGCTTGAACTTAGAAATCTCACTGAGCCTTTATATGTGAGAGTAAATAGCTGACTCATAAGTAAATGGGGTCAGCCATGCAGGACTTTTTATTTCATTTTATTTCTCCTTTCTTGCTCCCTATTTTCTTATCAGTGAGAATATTTTGCTCCTCTGTGGCTCCTGCTAATCAGGGTCATTTTTCTCCTTGCACACTGTGGTACCTTATCAATATCAGAGTAAATTCTGCCACTGATGTCACTGAAGACAGGTTTAGACCTTTATATGTAAGTATATTACTGATCTAGAAAGATAAAAAAAGCAAAGAAACATAAAATCTCACAATACTAATATATATAGATACAGTAATAATGAACACAGTTTTTAAAAAATCCTAAATTGAGGAAAAAATCTGCTAAAACCCTGGTTAGGCAATACGCATCATTAATTCATATATGCTGAGAAAGATTATGAGGTCACATACAAATCAAGAGGCTTTGAGATTATGAGTCTGGGCTGATGATAGAGCAACAATCCGATTTACTATTAATTGGTTTTAATGAGTACCCCGAGAGCCTGCTTTTCTGCAGGACCCAATCCTCCTCTGCAGTGTAACATCTTTTATATGGAAACTTAGGGAGATGTACATTGCAACAGGATCAGGAAAATTATAACTCTAGCTATTTCTTAGCGTCTTATGGAAGAAGGTACTAAGCACTGTACAATACACATTATTGTAAAGAATTGTTTTGATGATATAAATATTAAAATGTAAATTTCTTGTAAATATTGTACAAAGCATCCTTTTAAATGTTTCTACATTGTTATAGTAAATCAACTCCAGTTTGCAAGATCCTTGACACAGATTTTCTTTAATATATATTAATATTATGTACCTTGCCTTTTAAGGTCTGATATGAATAGACTACTTTTGACTCTCCCCCCAGCTAGATACACAAGTCCCATCCTTGAATATTTTAAGACAACACTAAACAATGCCAGAGCCCCTTCTGGCCCATGGTCAGGCAAGAGCTGGAGTAATAAAAGTAGGAAAATGCCTCAGAGTGGCATTTCCCTCAGCTGCATTGAGCAAGACCATGCAGAGAGAGGGCTGGGGAGGTGGTGGCCACTGCAAAAAAAAAAGCTGGGCTACTTTGGGACTGTGGCTTCAGGATTAAAAAAAAAAAAGGATAGCAAATATTTCCACTCAGGAATGTTCAGCTGGGATTGGTCATGAAGGTCTGGTTGTTCCTTTTACCCACTGGTTTACTTCCATGAGTGGAAAATTGTTTTTAACCTTGTGTGGTTGTTTTTGTGCTGATGATTGGGTGCAAAACATAAGCACTTCCAGCAGCCTGATCTGAGAGGGCTTTGTGCCAGCTGTGCTCAGGGTGGGCAGCCCTGCAGGGGGCAAAAAGAAGAAAATCAAGCCCTGATTACTCTCTTTTTTTAAAAAATGAAAAAACTCAACAGATTCTATCAATTGAGCAGTGCCCCAACCAGAGGAAGTGCTTTTCCCTGACAGCAGAAGTCAACAGGGCAATCCAAAGGTTATTTAGATCCTGTGCTCTGGAGCCTGAGACGCAATTGCCTTTTATAACTAAAAAAGTATTGCCATTTATGACTAGAAAACACTTTTCTACTGTACTGTCAGGTCTTCCAGACTGGGTTTGGTTGAGTGTTGGGGTCTTTGTTTAAAAGAAAGATTGATGATGTCTGGGCAACAATTTGGATGGTGGGTGCCTCACACAGGGCATAGCATCAGTGGCCACGATGTTTAGGATAGACTTTGAGGCCAGAAACAGGCCAAGTTTTAGCCCCATTATGTAATATAGAAGAGCTACTAAGGGAAGTTTGTCTTGCACTGCCCAGGCTACTAAACCTTGGGGATTTAGCAGGCAAGTGCTCTCCAGGGGTGACTTAGAAGCACTAGAGAAAAGAGAGTACTTCAACATTACTGCCTGCTTCACTTTTTGTTGTCTGTGAAGGCGTCCATCAGTGCTCATAAGACAGACTATAAATAGGGGGAGGAAAAACCAGGAAAAGCTCAAAACAGGCTACAAGGAAAAAGAGGAAGAAAGTATTATGAAGATAACATTTACTTCAACTTTCCTGCATCAAGGAAAGGGATCTAACAGAGGCTGCAAATGTGTGCTGCAGGCTGAACCCAAGCAATCATTATGGGCTGATATATGAATTGGTTGCTCACGAAAGATGAACTTGTTAAGTATCTAACATGCTCCCAGAAATAGACTCTGAAATACATCTTTTGCTGATATTTTTTTCCCCCAGCTTGAAAAGACAGAGCAGACTTAAATGTAGAAGACTGGTTAATAAAATATACTTGAAATATTGAAATGAAACACAAGGATCTTGGGCTGAACTGCTTAACTTTTGATGTACAAGAAATAAGTTTATTCATTATGATGATTTATTTCTCTTCCTTTCCAAGGAGAGGGAGTCCAGTTGTTCTTGGTCTTGTTTTTTTACCAGCATGAGACCAATGGTGAATTTATGCTAATCTTTAAGTACCATTAAGGTGAAATTTGCAATATTTAAGAGCAGAGAGGTCAGTTCAGAGCCTACTTGAACCTCTAAGTTGTGTGACAAACAAGCCAATGAAGCAACTGTTGGTGACAGTCCTGATGCATGAAATTTTTGGAAAGGGAGGCAGGCAAACAGGACACTGATCTGCTCACCCAAAGTGTTGAGTGGATGTGAAAAATGAAAGCCCTAGCAGGAGAAATGCCTTTCTGCTTTTTTGGTTGAGCTTCTAACAGTGAGCCACGAAGTTGTCATTCAGGCCCTGTCAGCTGTAATATGTAAGCCACATGCAAGGCAGCTCCACACAGCTGAAAGGAGCGCTGCTCGACTGAGGAGTCAGACTTGTAGCCTGCCATCAGGGTGGCCAAACATGCATTGCTGAGGTGTGAATTATGAAAGATAGTTTCCAAATGTCCAACGGGCAATAAACATTAATATAAACTAGACATGGGCCTGCGCCAAATAGCCCCAACTTGGAGGGTGTTTAGAGTGCAAACATTTGATCAGGATCCAAACTTTGCAGCTGGCCTTATCTCTGCAGTGGCCAAGCCAAACCCTCAGGGTTTGTGGCCACCTGGCAAATTCTGTGATCCAAGGATGCAGTATCTGATTACCTGTTCCTTTGCCACCTCCAGATAACAGTCCTTTTTATCAACCCTCCCCTGTGCTTCCTGCCTTGCTCTGGTATTCTTTCTCTGCCTTCATGATTTGTCTCTTACTCATACTGGAAATTCTCCAAATTAGGGGCACACTTTAAATCTGTTGTGAGCAACTCTGGGTGGAATTATGCAATATTGTGGAAAATCATCAAGGAGAGCATGGAATCTGAGCATGATCTTGGCACCTTCCATGCAAGTCTGACAAAAGGGACTGGACTGCTGTACATGTGAAAGAGAGGTGGGCAAGAAATACATTCAATAAATACACCCAGTTCAACTCAGAGGACCCTCTGATGTTCTAAAAGACATAGTATGGCTGGTTAGCAGTCTGTGCCTGTGGAACACAAGCCAGAACCTCCAACCATCCCTGGGCTCAAACACCTGACTTCATAATTTTTGTGTTTTTCCTTTCCACCTCAAATCCCACTGACGAAGTTTCATATAGGGATTGCCAGTCTTAGTGCATGTGTTTTTATTCCCTGGGATGTAATCTGTAGTGAATCACCTGGACTGGCTGAAACACACGCTCGACCCCCTTGTTTCACCTCCAAGAGCAGTAACCATGAAAGGAGCTGTGTGATCACCTTTCTCTCTGTGAACTGTCCTTTTCTCCCCGGGCCTTGGTAAGGGGCAAAATAAAATGCCAGACCTTGTCCTAAACCTTAAAGCCAGACCACCACTGTGATACTACAATTTCAGGGTTTTTTCTGCCTTCTGTAAAAGAATACTCGGGAATGATGCAAATTTCAAAGGATGCTGACTATCACTGAATTCTAAGAGGTTAATTGGCATATTAATTGCCTGTAATTAATAGATGCATACACAGACAAGAGAAGTGGAGATTTTATAGCTATGAAATTTGTCCATTAGCTACACTTCACACTCATCAAAACCAATGTTACTGAAGCAGTAAGCCTATTGATCTACATATGGATTTTGCTTGGATACTTGTGATATCTATTTAATACCCTCCTCTTAAAACGGAACAAGGAGATGCTGAGCTTGCACCTGGAGTTTTCTCAATTTTCTCTTGGAACTTAGTGGCTGAAAAAACCACAAAATGTTATTACTATTTCATTCCCTGTTATAACTGTCTCAGATTTTAGCTGAAGAGATTTCCCTAGTCTTAATTTCTGGCTATAGTAATTATATTGTTGACCCATGGTTATGTGAATAAAAACTTTGTGCATTCCACACTGATAAAATATCTCCAGGGATATTATCTGAATTTCAAGAAAATAAAAGGTTAATAATGTTGGCTGAAAGAGTCAAGTGTGATCTTCAGTTTCCAACGTTTTGAGAAATACCTCTGTTCACTGATATTTAAACCTAGTGCTGCAGCAAGTCTTCAAGGCTTTCTGTCTGATCAGTGGAGATATTTTCCCTCTGTTTTTTTCTGTTCTCATCGATATGGGAACATACCAGACCAGGTTTTCTATACAGACCTGCTGGATCAGAAGCATGCCTTTCTTTAGAATTCATTTCTTTTTAAAAACAATCTGGATCTAAGACATCCCTGGGTGTCTAGACTCCCAGGGATAGTCTCGAAAGTAGACCCAGCTCCGCTCTGTCAAAGCCCTGCAAGCATCAAGGGCCTGCCAAAATCATCAAAACACAGTTCCTTGAAGTGTGGGTGTAGGTATGAAAATTGCTCCATTAATACCACCCAGTTTTATGTCTCCACTCACGTGGGAGTGCAGAATATGTCTGACAATGTCTTCAGCTGTTCAGGAATGAGCACTAACCCGCTTGTGTTTTCTGCTTGGTTATGGGATTGGAGTGGGTGGGAAGGGTTCTGTTTCTTTTTCAGCTCACATCTCACAAATCTGCCAATATGTTGTTATCATCTTCTCCACTCAGACTGCTGCAGGAACCCCGGTTTCATTGCCTGTTCTCATTGCTGTTTTTTGGGGGTTTGGGGACTTTTTTTTGTGTGTGGTGGGTTTTTTGTTTGGTTGGGGGCTTTTTTGCTTGTTTTGTTTTGATTTTTAAATTAAATCCTTTTTGTTTTGTGCAAGATCTAGAGGTGATGGGCTTCACAAGGGCTGTCCTGGCACAAATGATCCTTGGTGGACTCAATGAGACTATGGGCAACCCAGCATTTGTATTGGGGGCATCAAGAAGGCAAATTACACTGCAAATCTATCACAATGCAGCTTCAGCCAGAGACAGCTCCAGGCTTTGCAGAATCACCTACTGAGACCCCAGGAAAGGTTGGAAGGTCAAACTGTAAGCTGTTTCACTTTCATCTACTTGTGAAGGCCGTAAAATTCTTTGTAGACATTTTAACAAATAATGCTTCAGAAATATATTTTCCCCTAACATCCTACTCTTTCTTTTCTTCGCAAGTATAAAAGCCAACAACAACTCAGCACGCATGTTTTAAGTTAACTAAAAGGAGATACTAAGAACGCATGTTTCACCCTTCCAGAGGGGTCATTATGAAAAAGTGAGGTTAAAAATAGTCTTAACGTGATCAGCAAAAAAAATGAACTCTTCGTTTTTCTGCATCTTTTAAGACACTCTGAAATGTCCCTGTGTGAGCCCTTCTGTCATCCTCCTTCCTTTCCATTTTACCCCACACCCAGCCTCTTCATCGCAGAAGAGGAAAGTTTTTGCTACCTCTGGCTGTAACTGAAGGAGGGCTCCCTCAATGCTCTATCACGTCCATTTTAGGATGAAGTCAAGATGCATATTTTTCCCTCCTCCTTTTTCCCTTTTGCCTCTATATCACTGTGAAAATCAGGCACCCAGATGTAATGGTTGCAGGGATCTCACAGGATCCACCTCTCTGCTGCTCTAGTTTCCATCTTTAGTGAATCCCAGAGAATTTGCAGGAAATTTTAATTTCTTTGCTGGTGCTCTATCTTTAAAAAGTAAACGTTACAGAATATGTAAGACTTTTTTTTTCTAATGAATTGTTAACAGTTTCAGGACTATCTTTGTTAAAAAAAAATGGAGAATACATCCTGAAATACATCCTTGCAATTGTATCCATCTTTACCTGCTACCCCTGGCATCCTGCATGGACTGTGGAGTTCATGACATGGTGCTGCCACAGGGAGCTTCCTGCAGAACAACCCTCCTCTAGGAGAATGCTCAGCATCGCTTCAGATGGATGTTTCCCTCAGGTGTCTCTGATGGGCAGCAAGCCCTACAATTCTGCCCATTTAGGCACTTCTACTAGCATTTTGCAAGCCTAAATATCTCTCAGCATCTTATTTTCAAAAGCTGGATCCTAAATATCTGGAGAGCTTGAAATGAAGAATTCCCCACCCTGAAATTTCAACGTATTATACAAATCAGTTTAACAGCAGAGTTGTGTCTTCTGGGTTCACCACACAGGGTTATCCTCTATAATGAATTGATACTTGCTGGCCCTGAAGGCAAGCAGAGACACACCTGTAGTTTAGTGGTGTTTTCCTGGACTTGGAATATCCTGATTTGGAAGGGACCCACAAGGATGAACAGTATGAAAATGTCCCAGCTCAGGACAATAGAGCATCTGCATTATTAATGGCCTTATTAGCATAGTTATTAGCACCATGTCAATAATAACCTTACCATCAAAATGATTATGATAATTATTAATATAGCAACAAACATAAGTAGCAATGATAATTCTTAATGTTAACACAGTTATAAACTCTTTGTATATTTTGTGAGGAGATGTGCTCTGGTTTACATAGGGTATTCTTGTTCTATTCTTAGACTTTCTCAGTCCTCTTCTGCCTTTCCTGTGGCTCCCACCACCTGCAGCTGCTGTCTTTCCCTTTCCATGTTTAATCCTTTCTCTCTGTTGTCCCAAACATCAATCTTTTCCTTGACTATTCTCCTATTCAAGGGAACGTGAGTCTCCAATTCTGTAAGACTTTTTCCCAGCATGCCATCTCTGATCATCTTCGTGGACCCCCTCTTGATCTCTTTCTCTACAAATCTCACATGCAGAATAAGATAAAATAGAACAGAATAAAGCAGAATAGTACTACTGGACAAAATTAAAAGATGAATACACAAACCAGAACCTTATAACAATTAGTATCAAGAATATAATTCTTCTTATGAAATAATTTTTATTATGAAATCTAGTCATCCTCATTAAGTTAAAAGTAAAGTTCAATGTGGTTACTGCCTTGGCTGCCTATGGTTATTTTTATGCTGCACTGTGTGCTAGATGGACTTTGAAACTACTAACAGGATTTGCATTGGCTTCAAAGTATAACACAGCAGCTCATGTGAGAGGGGCAAGGTTCCCTCTATTTTAGTATTTACTTTATCTGTTCTGGGATAGACCATGTGCCAGCTGTGAGAGAGGAGCATGGCACCTACAGACTGAGGCACATCCCTTCTTTTTTAACTCTCAGATCAGTAGTGAGAAGTCTGTACCTGCAGAAGGACCAGCCATTGAGCCTGGAGCTTCTGAGACAGATAAGGGGAAAATTGATGCTTTTTCTCATTTGTTCAAATGCAGTTCAAAACCACAAGCACAAATTGCATTTGCAAAATAAAATAAGCTCTCCCTTGAAAATTTGACATCGTGCTTTCTGAGGGTTACACTACTGTAACTATGTAACTACTGTGGCTATTTTGTTTTTGACCACTTCCTCATCACATCCAGGCCAGATCTAACAGAGAAGCAAGGTCAGAAGAGAAAAAGAGTAATGAATTCTAAAACTGATTTATAACTGTGCCATCCATTAGCAACATCTTTGCATTTCCTAGGTGTTTAGTGGTCAGGGAGCCTGTCAAGCCTGGCTATTGTGTGGTAATCCCCAAAAGGGAAAAGTGGAAAACTTTACCTTTCCCAGTGAAAATTCTGCAGACGATGCTGCCACAACCGTGACTGAGTCCTACCATCGATGAAGAGGACAGGGAGGAAATGAGATATGTAACAGCAGTGCTGGCTCCAGCAACTGTGGAAACTTGCCATGTGTTCTGTGCGTCGTTTTTATAGGTCTGATCATGACATATGATAGACGCCAGAAAATAGGCTCTTATCATCCTTCCACAGACAGTCTCTCTTTTAGTATGTGCCCTGGGCGTGATCCTGACAGTTTCGCTGGCACAGATACAGAAGAAAGTATTTGCTCTTCTCTGTAACCTATTTACAGGGATTTCTTCTGAACTCCCAGATTTTCCCCTGGAGTAGGACAACCCCATGCTGTTCCCAGTTAGCGTTATGAATAACATTTTCCAATAAAAAACGTGTCTGTGTTCAGCCTGAATGATTTCTGTCAAAAAACATTTGCCAACTGCAGACCAGAATTTAGACTGGAATTTCGAATTTTGGGGCAGCCTGCTCCTAAACTGGTGACCTTAGGAGCCCAAGGTCATCAGCTCAGCATGAGCTAGCTCTTTCCTGCTTGGCACAGGGAGCAGAGAAGCCCAGAAAGCCTTGGCTATAAAGTAGGCCACAACCCTTGGAGTTTCAGGCAGCTGTTCAACAAAACTGACTTTCTCTGCATCAACGAAAATGAGAGAAATGGCTTTTTATTTTTGAGTTAATGTAGGCTCTGTGGAAGATATTTAATCTGGAAAGTATCATATGTTTTAGGCTTGGAAAAAAAGAATTCTCAGAATTTCTACCTCATAGGAAATTGTGAAATCTTTTAAGTTCTCTTTCAATTTTGATTAAAGTGAAATTTGGAAAAGACCATTTTTCACACACACCTAAAAAGCTACTTTACCACCAGTTCTATTTCTGCTCCAAGCTAGGGATAATTAGGCAAAAAGGTGGCCAAATAAAAAGAATAGCCCTGCTACTAATCTCAAAATGGTGAAACTTGAGGAAAGTTCACAGCACCATTGATGTTATTGTAACTAGGATTTGAAAGCAGGAGAGGAAATAAAGTCATTGCCTTGTCAAAGAGATGTAAGACTTATATGAGCTATATATTTGCCCTCTGGACAGTAGGAAAGCAGTGGAAAGAAGAATGGAAAAAATAGGAGCACTTGAAAAAATATAATGGAAAAGTAAGGCAAATAGGTAGAACTACAAAATAGTTTTGGTTAAGAATTTAAATTTCTGTTTTCCCTACCCAGTTTTGAAATAGCAGGCTAAATTTTCCATAAGTGTTTAGGAACCTATTGCAGGAATCTCCACTGAAGATCAGAAGCTGAAGGGATTTTTGCACATTAGAAATTGCAAACCAAACCTGGTCCAGGGCTTCCTCTCTGGGCAGTCTCAGATAGTCAAAATCTCTATCTTCTCCCTGTGAAGGGAAACAGGCTTATCTGGCCAAGAAAAAGGAAACTTCCAGGGGACTGGCAGACCCTAAATACATGTACCCCTCTGGGCTCACATACAGCAGTTAGGCAAAATCAATGTGGCTGCACAAAGTGGCCAATAACATCCTCACAAGCCAAAGGAAAACAAACAATTTGTCTTGAGTTAAAGTTTTTGTTCTAAATAAAATGTACCTGAACATCAGGGGCTTTTAAAGATATGGAAATGGAACCCAGTGGGAGGGATGAAGACACAAGACTCCATGCAGAGCTAATTAAAAAAAAAAAAATGCATGGGAATATGGGACCTTGACTCTTTCTTTGCGTGCTCTATTTTAATGAAACGGCGTTTTTCTTTTTTCCATTTTGTGGAATATGGACCAGCAGATCAGTTGCACAAGATGTTTGCTGCTTTCATTTTTCCATTTCCTTTGGCTTGCAAATAATTCCTCTGAAAACCAGATTGGCAGAGCACTGAGTCAGGCTCAGTGTGGCCTGGCTGGTCAATGGGCTGCAGCAGCTGGCCCATGGTCGTGAACAGCCTCCCCTTGAAACTGGTGTCTTGAATTACTGAATAAATTCATCACTTTCTAAAGATAGAGGTGACAGAGCAACAGCCCTTGGGCTGGGCAGATGAATTGCTCTGTTATATAAGAAATTTGGCCTTCTGAGCAATGTCAAAATTTGCCTGCAAAGTGTTTGGCCAAAGATCAACACTAAGCTGGAGCTGTGATAGCTTCACTTTGTCTGACCTCCCCCTGTCTTTCCCTAGTATGTGGCAGTCTAATCTGGTCAAGACCCACATTTTAATTGCATTTTAGATTTTATAATTATTTTATATTTTATCTTTAGTGTCCCTCTGAGTAGGCTGAGATTGTTTTTAAAAGAGGACTGAGCAAAGAGGAAGGAGAAAGGTACCAAAATACATAGCCCAAAATGATTGTATTAAATCAGAATCCTTTTGTGAATGTTGGTCTTTCCTGGTGTAGAAGACAGAGAAACATATTTTGCCTGCCTCGCTCAGACCTGCATCTAGTGGAATGAGCATTGGCTGTGGCTGCACTTTCCATGGGGGAACCAGGCCCACCAGGCCTTGGAGTTGCAAGTACAAAGAGCTGAACTTCAACCAAAGGCGGAGATTTTTATAAAGAGATCAACATGGACCACGCTGCTGAGAGCTCTCTACTGCTTCACATTTGTACCTGAGACCCCCAGAACAATAACCTATTTAGCACTTAGCCTAAAGTCTTCGTCAGTTTGAAAAATCATGATTTTCTCTGAACACTTTGTGCATCACATTACTATGGAAGACAAATTACAGTGGAAAACAGAAGAGAAGAACTAAAGAAGTGGCTAAGAAAATTATTCTTTTTTATTTCCCTTTGTAAATCGGGTGGCATTTTGCCTGTAGATATTTTTAGCTCTAGTCTCAGATATACCTCTTTTGACACATGACCAGAGAAAAACATTTTGTAAACCAAAATCTTTTTTTTTTTTTTTTTGTCCTCCAAGATTGCCTGGGGGACTCATGACATAATCTATTGTTATTTGAAGCTTACTTTTTGGAAGCGTGTTAGAGTAGTGATCCTGTATTATATAACATAGAGCAGAAAAATATTTATTAACAACAACCCTCTTATGCTTCATTCCAGGATCATGAAAATTATCTTCCTCCATTATGCTCTTAACAATGAGCAACGGGCACATTTATTTTCAAACTGCAACATATAACTACAGAGAAATCCAACTGCCTCAAGCATAGAAGGCACAAAGCTCTTCAAAATCATAAAGTGAAATCCACCTTCAAACAAAATCCCAGCGCAACGACCTTGGTCTGACTCCAGCTTTCATTTTGAATATATTGGGAACCAAATCCTGGTCTAACAAAGAATGAACTTGTTACCTTGCAAATGGTCAGCAGAAGGCTTTTCCCTCACTGCTGTCTAACTGAAGCTTCGAGCATGTGAGCAGGGCAGCCTTTGTGAATCAGCCCTATGCCTGACTTACAGAAGTGAATGCTATCGTGAAAGAAGGGAGAGAAAAAAAGAGGTGGTTCAGGCTGGGCCTTAGACCTAAATAGTGCTTTTAAATTTTCAGAAGTCAGAGTGCAGCTGATTAAATCTGCAGCTGGCTAGGTGAAAGCAAGTGATTGGTGGATCTCAGAAGGTTTGGGACCAGATTCACCCATATGGTTTGAGTCACCCTGACAATAGAAAACAGCTGTAAAACTCTTTCCCTGGCCAGAAAAAGTTGGGTTTATGGTTACATTGCGTCTCCAAGCATCTGATGAATACAGTTCTTTGTCTCATAAAGCATCTGAAAATCCAGATGCTTATCTGCATTTCTAGCTAAATAAATTGTGATAGTAATTTTGTGGTGATAGCCCTTTGTGAGCTTTTTCAATAATTTTTGATATTGAGTAATTGGTCAGAGAATATTTGAATACAAATTCTGTCTGTGCCAAGAGGAGGTATTATCTCTTATGGACTCCATCTATTAAAAGGAAGGCTCTGCTCTAGGAAACTCACAACACAGGTATAAAAATGCAGAAGGACAATTAACAATCAGTCTAGACAGGCAGAACAAGTCAAACAGGGAGGGAATGAAGCTTAAAAAGGAAGAGTGACTGAGCACTCACACTCAGCTCATTTTCATGGCTTAGTAGGTCTGCAGAGAGTTGTTTGTTTTTTATCTGTTTCTTCGATGGACTCAGTGGAAGGACTGGGGCTTATAGATTTTATGAGACAAGTATTTTGAGAAGAGACTTTGAGGAATAAGGGATAGAGGCAGACTAGATTAGGTTGGGAAGGAGGTTTCAGACAGGGGGGCTCTGTTGAAGAAGGCACCAGAGAGGGAGCTGGTGAAACAGATGTGTGCAACTGGAGCCAAGTAAATGAGGCAAAGGTGAAAGGATGGGACCAGAGCTTGTCCAGGAGACTTTCCATACTTCTAATTCCACTCCCACTTCAAGCCTGAAATGCATGGAAATAGTGTGAAGGTGCTGATGCAGGAAGGATTGCAGTGGCAAAACCTAACTCAAAATCCTCAACCTTCAAAAAAGACATATTTACTGTTCTGAATTGAGAGCTTAGATTAGAAATTTCCACTTCCTTGCACTGGGGGTTAACAGCATTTTCAAATTATTTTTATAGACTCCTTTGTAAGAAGTCTGCTGTGTTTTCGTGTTTGCTTGAGACCACTTGCACACTTGTATTCTTTAAATGCAGGCTCTGGAGACTGAGACTGAAAGAGGTGCTTTATTGTTTGCTCTCAGTCCCTCTTTTTCTTCTCCTCACACACATATTTTTTTCTTTTTTCCCCCCCGTTCCCTATCTCTGAAGGAAATATTTCCAAATGTGCACTTTCTCAGTCTTGTCTGAATACTCTTTAGATTAAAGGTCAAAAATACAATTCTTGTCATTGTGTAGATACCAAAGAGAATGATAAAAATGAAACAGTATCTGTTCTGTGGACTACATTAAAAATAACCGAAAGCAACAGCTTTAGGACTTATTTAAGAAGTCATGCAAATGTGTAAAATCTAACAGCCTTAGGACACAGTTTAACACTTTGAGACATGCTGCATGCTTTTAGAAAGTTCCTTTAAAAGCTGGCAGGAGATAAATCACCTTTTCCAATTATTTTGAAATTATGCAAGCTCGGCACACTACAACTTTTGATCAGAAGTACTTATTGAATTTCATATTCTCCAAATATCACCCCTCAAGGTCACACTCACAGCTAGATCATAACAGGCTTTCAGTCCACTGTGGTCTGAGGGCTCTCTGCACTTCCACTGGCAGCCGTGGGAATTAGACAAGCACAGTGAGATGGGAAACTGATTGCTTTGGGGCTAGTAAGATTTTGCACCCCAATGCAATGACAAAAGAGGCAGGATCAGTGTTTGAAGGGTTTTACATTCAGGTATGGCTATTTCTCTATTCCTCATGGCCACAGGAATGTGATAAAATTTCATCAAGTTAAAGCACTCCTATTAAGTGGATTTCAAAAGGTAAAAGTAAAATAAAATCACACAGTCACAAGAAAAGCTCCTGCGATAAATATCAATTGCAGAATATGCTTCAGCTGTTCCTATTACACTAAAAGCAGTGCTATGCTCTCTGCCAGTATGGGATACACATCTATTGACCATGGGAGCAAGAAAACCCCACCCAGTCATTAAGTTTAAACAATTCAATAGACAATGTCATGCTAACAGTGAAGGAAAAACTTTGTGTTCTCTGAGATATAAGCATACACCTACATATAAAGTAATTTATTCTCTACTGCTGCATGAAAATCAACATTCGCTGACTGATAGGGGCACTTTGAAAGGGTTATTCAGTGCTTAAGAGAATACTTGTCACTTGTATAATTTTAATAGAATTAGCAGACAGATAGGATTACTTCTTCTCATGATAATCCATCTCTGTAATACTGGGAATTTTTTGGTGAAAAATGCAGCTACTGGCTTAAAAATATTTTTCTTAAGCCTCATTTTTAAAAGTCATTGTGTCATTGAGCATTATTGTTATTAGATATGGATGCTTGCCACAACCCCAGAGCCACACAGTCCCAAACTGGGAGAAATTTGAGACCACAGAGCTTTCCATTTTGAAACTACCTCTCATTAATTATAATTTATTTTTATTATTTATTTTTTATTGTTAAATCTGGATACAAGCAAGAAGAAGTATAGAGAATAAAAGTGCCCTGAAAAGTTTATAAATGAGAGATGACATTGGAAGCACATATTAGAGGACAGGCAAGGAGAAAGCACGTTAACTTCACAATAACGGAAAGCTAGGATAGAAGGGTAGGGGATATTGGGAACATGTTCTACCTGGCAGTGCAGGTAGAACAAGCTTGACCAAGCTGAGAACCCTGGAAGACTCCCACCTTCCCAGGAGTCTGAGAAGCAAGGGCTAAAGAAGGCAGTTGGCAGGGAACAGGGAGAATCAGCCTTGATAGTTTTCTAGGATCTGTTTGAAGCTTAACTTCTAAGATGCTGTACAACCAGATGGTGGGGAAATGCCTTCTCAACTAACCACAGAAAAAGACCACCATGGCACAAAATTAGAACCAGTGCCACTTCTTCTACAGCACATCTTCTGCTACTGATTTACAGTCTGTACCTAAAGTAGAAAGGGGAAAACAAGGACCCTTCTCTGCCTGCTCTTTTTCATCTGCTCTTCTGGCTCACAGGAGTTTTTGTGAGCAGGAGCAGAGTAGCCCTCAGTGCTACGTGATGCATAGCTGAGGCAGGGCAGGGAAGGACAAAAGTGACCCTCGTGCTGCCCGGCAATAGCTGAAACCCTGCTCAATACTTTGGAGGACTGGAATGTAAAAACTGGTACAGAAGAAGGCATCTTAGAGGACCATGGATATGTAAGATAAGAAATTAAATGGACCCCTGTGGTATTAAAGATAACAGAGTTTTCTGGTACCCAGAAGTAAAGTTTCCATGGTTACCTCCCCATGGAACAGGGAATACAGAATACTCTTCCTGCAGGTCTAATACCACTGCCAGGCTGGAGGGTATAAAGCAGTAAAGTTCCTTTTAGGATTTCTCCATTTCTGGCTTATTGGGCAGTCCTTCTCCAGATACCCTTTGAGGTTTTGATCCAGCCTTTCCTCCCAACTCAGATCATTAAGACCTTTAAAAGAATTCATTTAATTTGGACTGAAGAATTAATATCAACCCGGAGTCTCAGAGCTCATCTGAGTCAGAGACAGTACCTACCACCAAAGAAAGGGATCTTTTGAAACCATTTCAATATGTGAATATTTCTGAAGTATATTCTTGGATTTACTAGAAATAGTTTCACACATATATCTGAAATTTTTGATTTAAAAATTCTGGTCTTGTTAGACATCGTATTTATTACAAAAAGCTACACTAATTTGTACCTGATTTCTACATGAGCTTGCATCTGTACTCACAAAAATGAGACTTTTTCCTAGCCCTGGGGAATAATATTTGTGGAAGAAAGGCTAAGAAAAGTGGTTTGAAAATGTATAAGGAATATACTCACTCCAGGGAATAGAAACAATCTCAATTTTTGTAGCACCATTTTTTAAATATGTAGGCACAAAAAAGGTAGAAAATGTCCTCATTATACAGACAGGATATGTCTTACACTTATTAGGTATTCCTTAGTATGATCTTTTCTGAAAAGACAGTCAAAATGTGCAAAGAGAAAACAAATATAAACTGGAAGCTGAAGACAGAGACAGGTGAGATTCTCTTGAAAGTGTAGTGAAAAATGAAGAGAGCAAGGACACTGAAGGATTGCAGTTTTTATTATCTTGCTTGGACTAATGCACAATTCAGTTGTATGTGGTGCATAGCATATAAATGAGATTTATTTGCAACACCAAGCAAAATGTAAGCAAAGCAAGACGACTCTCCCAACAGAGGAAATGTGGGGCAGGATTATCTGTGCAGCATCCTCACTGCAGGGTACCTAAAGGAAGGAATCTCTGCAATTAGCAATCAGCTTTGGTAAACTGAAACACCAAATCTCTGGGAGACCTGCTGGAAATCTGGATAGTGTTAAGATCTATATAGCACTTGGGCATTTTCACACAGGGCTTTTCTCTGGATGTTGTGGGGTGTAACACTCTGGATCCCCAGGAGAAATTGCACTGGCAGACCAAGGGAGCTAAAGCATACTCAGCAGACAGTGCATCCCTGGTGCCATCAAAATCAGGGAAAGCTCCCTTCAGTCTTTCTCTCAGTGTGGCTTTACTCATGAGCCCCTGGACAAGGTGCTGTGAGGCTCTGGGCATAGAAGTAGGAAAAATTTTGAAAAGAACCAAAACAGGAATGAAAAAAAAATAAAGAAAAAAGAAAACTGAAAAAACAGGAATAAACTGGCGAGTGATCCCATGTAAACACAATGCAGTGCAGAGAAGGAGAAAATGATTCAATGAGTGGGAATGGGACATGGCTGGTTTGGCAAGTTCATGCAAATATCACAGAAAATACAAACAATGCTCATGGTTTGTGTCTCTTTGTAGCTCTCTTGTGTCTGAATGCAGACAGACCTCCAGCAGGCACTTCTGTGGACTGTGCAAAGGGAAATGGCAGCCTGCAATGGGAGTGAAGTGGTTGCAGAAACTCACATCAGCACTCTCCCTAAGAGCATCAGCTATTTGGCACCATGGCCCTGTAGAGAGGGGACACTTCTGAGTGACACATCTGCAAAAGGAAGGGCACTTGCTCATGAAAAGTTGGTGTTTCAAATTGGGAAGAAGTTACACGGTTTGAATGCAACAACACGGATTTTCCATTTATCCATATGTGTCTCAGTTGAAGAAAGGGCCTATGGGTGAGGGTCACCATGTTCTCCCCTCTGTTTACCAGTTAACAGAACTTCATTTATTTGCAATTCTGTTTTCAATTAATTTGGGAAAGAATGCCAAACATATGGGGTTTTTGGTAGGTTCGAGTTCTTGATGAGTTTGGTTCACAATGCAGTATTTGTGTCACCTTGTTAGAGCACAACCTTCTCCAGGGCTTGACCCTTCTTTCTGTATCCCATGGTGTGAAAGAAGAGTCTGCAAGGTTAACTCACAGATTCTAAAACATGCTATTTTTTTCCTTCAGCTACTTTTGAAACTTCATTTTACATCTGAGTGACTTGGTTTTTAAATGCAAACTCTCTCCAATAGTTGCGTCTTACTGTAAATGTAACAACAAACATCAGTAAACAAAATCAACAGGTTATTAAGCCTTTGAAGAAAAACATTGTTTATCTTTGATACCATACATTTTAAAATGCTACCTTACTTGAATTTGATTTTAACTTAATCTGGTATTGAAAAGATCCAGATATTAACTATAATTAAATGATTATTCAAGATACCTAGTTGTTGCTTATTTTACTAGCTATTAGGTTGTAGATAACTGCAACTGAACATTTCTTTTCTAGTTTACAATATTTAGAACATGAGTAATTATTCCAAAATACATGCATAAGATAGTAAATTAATATATGAACAGTCTTTCCTGTGGCTATATTTTTGTCTGGTAAATATATCCTCATGCTAAGGACTTGATAGAATACATAAGGCACAAACATGGTATGTGTTACTTGCTCTTGGGTGGTCTGCAGCTCAAAGACCCTTGCCATTTAGTGAAGATACAATACAGTATTCTTCCATGACTATTTACATTCCCTATTTTTCGCAGCAACTTCAAATTCATACATTGGGCATTTCTTCCCTCTTGTCTTTTTTGATCTCCTTGGAGACAAATTTTACTAGGGTGTCAAAATATAATACAATCCACTCATTCATTAGGCACAGATCTTATTGACAGAAGTCTTATTTATTGTAAAGAGAAAGAGACCATATTCCTGAAGAATGGCTATGGAAGAAAAGAAAGAAGAACATGAAAAGAAAGCTTTAAAATAATAAATCATTGTCTCTTTTATCTCACCAATGCTTTGCTACAGCTTGGGAAATTATTAAGAAGATACTGTAGAAGAGAAAATCTGAGAAATCCTGCAGAATTCAAAGTCATTGTTTTAGGGCTTTCTGAGGAGGAAAGTTCTGCAGCCCTTTTGAAGCTCAATAATTTAGCAGGAAGAGGCATGGAAAAAGATTTTCAATCCTCATTGGAAATGAAAGTTACAGGAGGACTGGATGTAGAGTGAAGATAATGAGGCCTTTTTGTCACTGGTCAAGCCAGGGAAGATGCTGCAATTTTAAATGAGTACTTACTTCAACCATTTTTAAGATAAAGTCCTTCCCACATTTTCATTTGTAAAACCAGTCTGGAATTTCATGGAGGGAAAAAACGCCAGATGTTCAAAACCGAAATAAAATAATCAAAGGAAATGTAATACTCCTTGCAGTGGTATTTACATGCTTTACCTTAAAAAGGAGGCTTTCCTTCAAAGATCTCAGAGCACTGCAGCCATAAATCAAACTTCATGTTGACTATGCAAGGATTTGTCTTGATAAGGTTGACTGTGTTGGGTTGGTAAGGTTGAAGTGCACGTTTTGACTTTTGCAGCTGTCAGATGATATTCTATCTTCATACAGGAATGATGGAAGTCCAACTGAGGTCATACAACTGTTTTGACCCTAACACAAGCAGACACTCCACTTTTAAAAAAAGTTTATTTTGAGGTTTTAATAGTGAAAATCCTAAAAAATTTGGTTTTGCAGGAACTTTGCTGGGCTATTTATGTTTTCTTTACATTTCAAAATGAAAAGAAAGCTTTTTTTTTTTTTTAAACTTTCAGGTACTGGAAGATTTGAGATTTTAGCAAAAGTACTTACAGTATCAGGTTTTCTGAACTTCAACCCTGGTTCCATAAATGCCATTGCATATGTTAAAATTTGAATATGCAAGTACCCAATATGTGATGGGCAAACTCATTATCTCGATTATATATTTGTTTGCAGATATTTAAAAAATTGTTACAGAAATTTATAAAACCTGTTCATCTGAAATGAAAACAATATTTTCTGGCACAATTTTGCAGCTGTATATAAACCATAAATCCACCATGTCAACCATTACCCACAATCTTAGGCACACAGAAACATGAACAGAAACGCTGTGGATAAAACAGATAAAGCAGCTTTCTGGTCATTATTCCTCAGGGAAACCATCTATTTTGGACAGGTTGAACAGATTTAATCATTCAGGGAATTAATTATTATTTATTTATATATTTAAGATGTGATTACTGAAAACTGGCCAATATGGATAATAGCGTATTTAATACCAACCAGCGCTTAAATGCAAATTGTCATATTAAAAATCAAAAAGAAACCAGGTGAAAATACTTATAAAGAGTATACACAATTTCCAAACTGTCCTGAGGAACTGCAATACTAACAATACACTTTTTTTTGTACATGTATCCAAAATTAGTTGTGTACCATGTTTTACTTCAAAGAGAGCCCCTGCATATCTAAAACTGGACAAAAGTTTGTTTCAGAGCTGGGTCAAGGTTTAGGGAGAGAGTGGGAGGTAACAAATGGGTACTCATAACAGCAAAGATGGTTCCATATCAAGCAGAAAATTAATTGCGCATTGAGAATGTATTAAAAAGATGTGTAGTGGAGCAGGTAAGGGCAGAGGAGGAAAAAAAGGCAGCTAAAGACAAAAAGAGAGAGGAAACTGTCATCACAATTTACATGGACTTGAAGGCAGCTTCTGTACAACACAAAGTGGACAAGAAGCTAATCTCCAAGGTCAGAAAGTACGGTGGAAAGGATGAGGTATTTGCACAGACACAAAAATAGGCTTAAACATCAAAGACAGGGTAATTTTGTACTTCAGAAAGAGGAATGCAACTAATGGACCTCTACAAAGGTAATCATTAAGGATGAGTCTGTTCAGTTTTTATATCAGTGACCTAGAAGAGGTAATGCAACTCGGAGACAGAGTAGAAGCCAGAGTGAAAGACCAGTTATCAAGTGAAAATTAACTTAGGCTGGAAACTGTGTGGTTTAGAGCAGAGCTGAGACTATTAGTGACAGAAATGAAATACACGCATCCAGCAGCTGTGCAATAGAAAACACTAATAAAGAGCAGGATCTCAATGAAGTAATCTAGAATAGAAATTTTGTTTATTAGATTCTAAAGTGAAATAACTGAGAAAATTACCATAAATATAAGTTAGAATAATATTTGCCAGAAGACAAATATTACTGAATATTCAAGCAAATCTTTGAATGCATGTTAGAAATTTATTTATGTAAATATATCTCCACGAGTAAAGCACTCCAACTATAAAGGTAACTATCAGCCAGCCCAAAATTTAAGAGAGTTAAGCAGCTTTCATTTCCTTGTTAGCAAGATAGAGTTTGTATGTGGTACTGAATACATTCAAGACAGATGTAAGGAAAAAAAAAGGTCATAACTTTGTCTTGTAGAAACTCATTAGGTTATCATTAGAATATATGAACTAATCAATTAGATAACGTCACAGGATTTTTTCTGCTTTTTTAACTATTCTTCATCAATATTGTCTTGTTCTATATTTTATGAAACAGTTATAAACACAAAATCTTTCACAAATTTTCAAAAACTGAAAACGAAATTATACTATCCATGTTTTTACCTTTTAGATAATTTGTAAAACCAGCATATTTTGATGCCGGAAGTAAAACATCATAAACAATTAATACAATGCGTTTTATTAATTTGAATTTATACATATAAATGTAACATATGTAATTCACATTATGTAATTTGTGCATAAGATAATACAAATTTTCTTATCCTGGAAGCTTCTAAACCATGATGAAACTTTCTGTGCTGGAAACTGCTCTTGGCTAAAATTTTTTCTTTTCAAATTCATAAGCTGAAAATTGTTTCACTCTTTGACCTGTGAGCCAAGTTCCCCAAAGCTTGATGAAAATTCAAATGGCTGAGTTATAAATATTTCTGAAACTAGGTTTATAATGGAAACACAACCAGATCCTTCACATGGGGGCTGTTAGGGCAGTTTACAGAGCAATGAGTGCCAAGCTATAAGTTAATGAGGAGAAGCAATTGACTAATAAAGCACCCCTAAACAAGAAGAGAACATTTAAAAATGCAGGAGCTGAAAATTCCTATTGGGCTTTCCGTTGGCTGTGTCTCTGTATGCAGCTTCTTTGCTTCTCATTCTGCTTCAGGAAACCATTGCCTTGGCTTCCTATATTTTCTTGTGCTGAATTCAGTAACCACACTTTCGAAAGGCTGAGGAAGGGGTGTGTGTGAAACCTAAAGTTAGAAGCCAGTTGTCAAAAAACAATTTACTATTCTCATCCGTCTCAGCCTTCCCTCTTTTCTCCTTATTACATGACTGGGAATGCAACATAGGATGACAGGAAGATAAAATTAGAAATGGCTCCATTTGACTTTGGTGGCTTCTCACATCAATTTACTCCTGCGAGTTTTAATGTAACATTTAAACACAGCACAGAGTACCGGTGTCCGTGGCAGACCATAAGGGCTTGAGAAAAGAGTGCATAAAGACATGGTTTCATTAATATTTGGATATAGGGGCAATGTGGACAAGGGAGACAAGTGCCATTATTCCAGACATACAAATGTATCACTAAGTAAATTTAACGCATGCTATGGCTGTCATTATACAGTCAGCACTCACTGTAGGAGAGATAACAGAAATACTCTTCTCAGCTGGGAGATGATTGGTGACAGCTCAGAGTGACCAGGTTTTTCTTTTCCAGCCAGAAGTGATTGCACTCCATCTTGGAAAAGATATTTAAAAGATTGAGTGAAACTCACCAGTAAATAATGATGCTGAAGGTGGATGTATGCACCTTTGAACTCACCTTGATTATTTTACCCTGGGACATACGTGCTGCAGGAAGTGCTAAATGCATCCCATGTCTTGAGACACACGCATGAAAAACAAAGCAAATGACAAAGTATCCCCCCGAATAATTTCTTTTTTCCATTCTTGTCGGCTATGTGCATGCTCTTCACTGAGCTGTATACATATACTTCTTTGCAAGAGTAATAAAGAGATAATTTGGACAAGATGCATGCTTCATAAAGAGATACATATAGCTTTAATGTGTCTGGCTTAAATTAGTGAGTGGCTTCAGAATGTGAAATAATTCATTGTGTACAACTTCAACCCCTCCCAAATACTATTATTCGAGATGTAGTAGCATAATGAACATTCTTAAAATTAGACCATAATGAACATTCTTAAAATTAGACCTCCTTTTGGGATCCTCTGTCCTGTGTTTTCTACCTGTACCTTTGCTTGCAGGATTGCTGCCACTTTGGTTTTCTGTCACCTTCTGTGACAGTGGACTGTGACAGAGGAGAAGTAAAGGTAAATTGAGGATGGCTGTGTTGTTCTACAGTTTTGCTCTGCAACAAAAACACGAGCCTTTAGAGCAAGGGAACTGAAATCAAAGTTGTTTGACAAAGTGGGGTTGTGCTGGAATTTGTTTTCTCCAGTTTAGGCCAAGTCATGGCTTGTTATGGCCTCCTTTCCTGTGAGCAGGGAATGAAAAGTGAAAACACAGAAATGAAGCAACATGTATTTCTCAGTTTTGATTGATGAGATCCCACGCTGCACTGGAGGACTTACTTTTGCAGATGGAGGTTGTCCCATGACTGCAACATCTCCTTGTCTCAGCACTGCTCTTACCAGGGATACTCATACAGCAGCAGACAGGGTACCTTGCACTCCTGCTGCCAGCTGGGAGCTGGGTTTGTCACACCTCCAATGGCAAAGACGCTGACACGCTACTGATACATAAAGTGCTGTATTGGATCCAGCAGGCAGAACTCTTTGAGCTAAGCAGTTTGACTGAATTCCAGCATCGCTTTTACACTGCTATGTCTATCTGAAGTCTGAAAGACCAAGATGCAAGAGCCTTAAATGTTATCACGGATTCTTTTGATTTTTAATCCTACAATTATTTGTATAATGGTGAGGAGAAAGAAGAATGATCCGATCCTTCAGCATGTGTGCTGAGCTCTTCAGATACAGCGTGTTCATAGGCTTGCTGCATATACTTCATATGCTGCATAATTGCAGTGGAGGAAAAACAAAAGAGAAAATTGCACATTTAAACTAAAATTCAGAACCTCTAATATGGCAGGTCGCATAAGGCATGTACACATTTAAATAGGACTGCTGCTTTGGAAGCCAAGTAGTTCTGAAGTACGTCTACATGTTGGCTCTTGACTCCATGCAGCTTCATTAGGTAATGTTTTAAAAATAAAGCCACTTAATGATGAATGTTCATAAATGAAAAATGCCTATTCCCCATAAAATGCTTGTCAAACAGCAGTGCCCATCTATTTTTAGCACACACACAAAAAAAATCACATAAATCCATACTGTTGTGAAACTTCTGATCTACCCTTGAGAGTCCTTCCTAGGATTTTAAGTAATGAGTCTTATAAGGCAGCCTTCTTTTTTTTACAGGTTTCTAATTTTTTAATAGGTAGCTAAAAGGTAGAGGAGCAACAAATGCAGAATGTCTTAGGTTTGGGGTGCCTTTATAACAGCAAAGAATTTCTTCACCTGGAGCTGTGTGACTAACCATTAGGAGCTCTTAATTCCCGTAAGGAAATTTAAGTGTTGGATTGACAAAGATGTGCCTATTACAGAGCCAAAATTTCTGCAGTGACAGACCAGGCAGAAGGATTCTCAGTAAGGGACCACTGTTATTAAATACACTGTCACAGAAAATTAGGCCAAAAGCAGATCACACTTAAAGAGACCGCACAGCAAGGCACACCCTTTTAAATTAGACTGTCCTCCTGCACTCCACAGAGTTTGTTCTGTGCTGGAGTTTAATTTAATTCAACACCACTCTTGCTGCAGTCAACCTTTTGGCTTCCACCATCTTTTCTCCCATGTTTTGCATCTTATGGAGACTATTTTTAAAGTTAATTAGCTTATCCAAAATAAAGCAGAAAAAGATGCAAATGAAAAACTATCATTTGAAAGCACTATCATGTGAAATAAACTGCACAATGTTATTTAATTTTCTTGTTTAGTTACTGTTTTTTCTAAGAAAAATTAGAGAATTCACTTGAAAATTATTTTGAAGTCTTTATGTATGTAAGTCCCTTAAAATGTTTTTTTCCCCCTCTTAAAATGAAGCAGAAAATATGGAAATAAAACATAAAGTAATGAGAAAGTAGGCAAGTGGAGGGTAGTGGAAACACGAATCCTAAGTGAAATGATTTTACAAATACCAAATCTTGACTAACAAACAAGTACCTACTGTCAGAGTTTCACCTGGCCACAACCTTGTAAGCTGCTTGCTCAATGTGCTCATTAAATATAAAGGAAATCTTCCAGACAAGAAAGTCTGATTACTTAAGGAACATCTTAAGAAAAGCTGTGAATACCGTAATACATGATTCACTTAACAGGACTTAGCAAAACATTAGGAAATATACAGTATGGTGGATCATTATCCATTCAGCACTCCAGCAGCACTTAAACACTTCAGCCAATGCTGCTGACCTCCATGCCAGGAACTGCAGAGACAACCCAAACCACCTGGTTTTTGTACCCAGAGATATATAATACCAAATAACAAAATAGGACTTAACCAGGAGAGAAAAATTTAGATGAAGTCCTAACTAACTGCAGCTCAAAAGGAAATCAGTTCATCCCAAACATCAGCAAAAGGACAATTTGCTGACTATGCCATCATGGGAATTCTGGTTTTATATATCTACCTTTCCTATGAGTATAATGCAAAGAAAACCTTGCCAAAATGCAGACTTTCTGCCATTTACATGGCAAACATGAAAGCAGCAGACTTAGGCCAGGCCTCCTATACGTAAGCAGAAGAAAAGTCTCCTAAGAAAATTTTCAGGGTCAAGAGGAACAACAAAGAAAACTCTTCCAGAATACCATAATGAACATTTATTTTCAGTTTCAGAATCATCAAGTTGCCGCCTATAGCTGGTATAACTTGACAACATTTGACAACATTTTTCTTAAGAAATCTGGAAAAGAATGATCTGGATTGGAACTACTGTGAAATAAAAGCAACATTTTGAAAACTTTAGACAACAAGGAGTTGTCTGTGGTTTGTCACGAAACATGTATCAAGTCAGGCTCTATGCAGACCTGTCCAGCATTTGATACTGAAAAATGTTTTCATTTATAGCTTGTGTAGCAAAATACATTACTAAACTTTCAGACAGCACAAAAGGGAGTAAATACTCCAGTGCATAGGATTAGGAATCAAATGGTTCTTGCCAAATTACATGAATGGTCCGAAATAGGTGAGAAATATTTCAGTGGACTTGAAAGGTAAGTATTCCACTTAAATAAGCATAATCAACTGCATTCAAATACAGGGGTTGAAGCATTGGGACATCTCTCCACTCTGTGCAACTTTTGTGCCCAAGACTTGCTAACTGCTATTTTTCTGTACTTTGAATACATCAGGTGCTGCTGGGCTGCTTTAGATCAACTTTTTTTTTTAACTTGGGACTATTTTTTGAAGGCTGAAAAATGTCCAGGGACTACGGTTCACCTGCATTCCCAGGCAGGCTGTTCTTATATGTTTATTGATCAGCTTAAAAACCACAAAGACAACAAGAACAAAACACTTCTGTATCTTGTCAACTCCACCTGCCATTTACAGAAAAAAGGCCAGATGTGCTAGGAAATATCTGGCCAAGTGGCATGCTTGTGTGTCTTATTAAGCAGTGAAAATACATGTTTCTATGCCCCTTATGCAAGGCAAAGCAACAGAGGCCGCTCAGGACAAGCAGTTTCAGAATTTTAAAGCTCACTGGGTAAATATTCTGCTTATTCAGTGCCTGCTAACACAGAGATAATTGCCAGTAGCTGGAATGAGCTGAGGAGTTACAGTAGATAATTCAATGTGCTATACAAATATATGTGTTCTTCTATTATTCATACCATGACATTTGTTGGTTGTCTCAGGAGCACCAAGTGAGGCTCCTATGGTTCATGAATTACTTGAATTATGCATGGTTATGGGTAGGCATTCACCATGTACAAACTGGTTTTGAATCATGCATTTCCTGGGGGCAATATTTCTCATGGTAACTAGCAAACTTTTTAGGTCTTTCAGAGCCTGCTGTGTTTTAATAATTCCTACTTGTGGCAGTGATCTTGGCACACGTGATCTGGTAAAGGTGGGAGACAATGAATGTCTACACGTTGGTAGATGGGAATCAGCATTTGTATTTATTCACACTCAAAAGACTATCTCCCTCACTTGGAATTTAAATTATGACATCACACTGCTAAACAGCGATCTGCTGTCCAATTGTCACTATAAATAGCAGTCCACAAGAGGGAGGTGGCAGTGGATCATATTTTTTACACTTGGAACTGTACAGTCGTTTCCCAGCTAACAATCCTGCCTTGGGAAGCTAACTTATATTCTCAGCTTTAGGATTTTGTTCCTAGGTAGTTCTTTACCATGTTTTCAGTTGTACATTTTCCTGAACAATGCTGCCCATCTATCAGGAAAATGTACATGAAAACCCATCAATACACCATTTGCTGCATAAATACATGAGAATGGCTCTACCAAAGGACATGCTTTTTCTAAAAACACTAATAAAGACCTTTTCTTTCCTTTAGTAAAAACCCCATTTTTGTCCCAGAATCCATCTTTATAAAAGTAAGAGCTGAAAGGAAACTCAATTGTTTCACAGTCTGTTGCTGTGCATGGAACATTTCACATCATTGAACTATCTAATTTTAAAGTTTTAATACGAGTGTTCATAAAATCATGACGCAGACAGATTGTTCAAGCTTTGGTGCATTAAATAGAGATTCCTTTTCTTCCTGTTTTGGGCAGCAGAGTAGCCCCACCAGGAGCCTCAACAAGTCTGAGAATGAAACAGGCTGGTCCTGGGCCTGCCAGGCTTCCATAAAGGAGCCAGCCCACTGGCAGGGATCCCCACTGCCCCCTCTGCTAAGGCTTTGTAAGCCCTGTGTTAAGAGTAAATATTTATGTTCAGTAGAAGAAAATACGGCCAGCACTCTTCACTGTCCTGGAGCAGCATGGGTCTGTACAATTTTATACATAAAAATATACCTACAGGATAGTTGCTCTGTTTTTTCTGTGCTGGATAATGCGAGCACCCTAAGAATGTGAACTGATTAACCACCCACGTCCTCAATATTCAAAAGCTTTACCTAAAGCTCGCTGAGTTGAAGACATTCTGTGGACTAAGTACATGGCATTCTCTGTCCTCCTCTCAAAACTTACTGCAGGTAAACATGCTCTCAGACAAGCTGGGGATCAGTAAAATATATTAAATCTCTCTCCCTTTTTCCCTGCGAAGAGAGAGTTGCTTATTGCATCTTGTTTTGGATTTTTTTTGTCCAAGTGCAGCCTAGAATTTTGAAACACTTTTGCCTTCAGCTTTGGAAAATTTGCTCAATAAACCAGGTTATGTTTCTTGAAGTTCCACTTTAATTTGTCCTGTTCTCAGTTTCTCTTGTTACCACCACACCAAACAGCATCTCCTGCGCTCATGTGCCCACCTAGCCCTTGCTTACCCAACTCTTAATGTGTGCCGTGAGATGAGATAAAGCCTGTTAGGAAGAAGGTGCTGTTAGGATTTTTTATCATGTTGGCTCTTAGGACACAGCCGTGCTTCAAAAATACTTCATTAGTTCTTCTCTGGGAAGATATATAAAGCACATAATGATAAAGGAACATACCACAACTTGTTGGCAATGGGTACATAAAATTCCTCTATTTGATAGTCATTGTGAGCAGAGGAAAACTGCTCTCTCTTACAAGACAGTTCTCTAATCTGTGTAAAAGCACATAACTATTGAGGCCACCTCAGAAGAAAAAGTTGTGGAAGCTCAGCTTGTAAACTTTCTGCATGTAGATTTGCAGGCTCTGAATTTTATGACTATTATTAGATTCGGAAGAATTTTGAACAGTCTGCATTTGTATTTGAAATTCCTAGTTTCAATAATTGCACAACCTTCATTCTACCCTTTGCATTTTTTCCATTGGTTATATGTATCTGGAAGGAAAACCAAGTACTTCAGAGCCAGTATTTTTGTGCACTGAAGATGTATCCTAATTTTCTTTAAATTCTTAAAATTTCACTAGTTTAATGACATTAAGGGAAGCTGTTTGTCCATTACAAGGCATTTTAAGCGACAAGTTTATTAAAAATTTCTTTTCATTTGTATTCCTTCCTCCTAAATTTTTATGGGTCCTCATGTATTTAGTTTGAAAAAGTATCCCTGGAACAGAAATGTTCAGCAATAAATAATACAAGTAATTGTGTATATTACTGGAGTGTGCTTCTGCTGGTTGATTACTAGGAAATTTTTTTTATGTTTATTTTTTATTTATGACTTCAGGACTATATCTCATTTTATCTTTTTTTTTTAAGTTTTATAACTTTTTAATAACAGAGAAAGAAGCCAGTATCACTACTTGCAAGTGTATCCAAGAAGGTTTTTTTTCAAATGCACGGTAAGCAGATGCAAACTTAATTGTAAAATGTATTTCAAATTACAGAAAAAATTGTAGATTTAAGACATGGATGTATTCATAGAAAGACTTCCAAAACCAGCAAGGCCTAAGAACAAGTGAAAACCCAACATCTCTACTTCTTAAAGGCCTTACTCAGCTGGCTTTCACTTCTACCTGCAAGCTGGAAAGATTTTGTATAGGAAAATAAGGAAGATGCCTTCCAAAAGTAAAATTTAAATTCTCCTCTGTTATAGTTAGCAGCAAATTGCATTAATTCTTCTACTATTCATTGTGATAATGATATTAATCAAGCTGCTCCTTGGATACCCATGTAGTTGTAATCCATAATTCTGTGGAAACTCCATTCCAATTTAGCAAGAATTAATGTCTACTTATTGCAAAGTGTTACGAGGAAAATATATTTGTGGACTTTACATAGGATCATATTCTCACACTGTGTAAGAGGCAGAGCAGATAAAGTAGGAGCTGGAATAGAATTCAGGTGTAATGAGTAAATGCTGCTGTCTGTAGAGTGCACTTAATAATCTCACAGTGTAAAAACTCAAGGCACTCAGAGCTGTTATATTTTCAACGGCTTAATCAAGAAAATGTTGAGAGACACTGGCATTGTGGTTGGGATTGATGGAATCCCTCAATGTCCTCATTAAATTTAATAAACCCGTGTAACAGAAGTAATAATAACACTTCACATATGTATTGCATTGCTCCTTTTATGAAGGATCTCCAAGCCTGTTGTGAGCATTCATGAATTGAGCATCACTGTCCGTCTCCATGGAGAGGCTCTCTTATTCCTGCTGCAGGAAATACCTTCTCCTGGGAGACCCTGGGGAGAGGCTCCTACAGGTGCATACCTGGCTCCAGGAAGATGTGTGTGTGTCCCTGCTGCCTGCAGCTGCACTGGCCACACGGTGGGCTTTACTTTTTTGTTCAGATCCCTTGAGACATTTTATTCAGTCATTTTCTAAGGTCTTTGTCCCATGAATCAGGCCTCTTTTCTACCATTCCATTTATATTTTGAAAAATTAACATCAGCATTTGTCTACACCTTGTAAGCTTATGCTCCTCCAAGTTTTCAGTAGTACCTTTATTCTGATATTTATTTCATATTTTTAACTGTGTTACGGACACATTTATGCTGCTTAAACCCTGCTTTGCTTCACTGGTACAGATTGCTGGAGAAACCATAAAACCAGGAGTCCTGGAACACCCATTTTAGAAAAAGGCTGCTTAGTTTTTTTTTAACTTTCAGTGACCTGAGCACCTCCCTGACCTGTGGCCTGCCTTGTCAGAGCAGCCAATTACAGAGTTTTTTACAGTTTCTTCAGCTTTTCTGTAGCAATAGCAATTGCTACTCCTGCATAAAACCTAAATCATCCACAGGTCTAGGATTTTACTTTATCTGGTGGAAACTGACCACTTATTTTTCAGATATACTTCAGTTTCTCAACTACTAACTACTGTGTTACTTTTAAATTCCCTCCTCATTTGTTAGGAGTCCAGCTCACTTCTGTTTTATTCATTTTTGTCTAAAATCTGGAAGGTGTTGAGCTGTTCCCTTTTCCACTCACTTGGGCAAAGAGAATGACTGGGCACTTCTTTTCAACAGAAGGCTTTGCATGGCCAGGGAACTGCAGATCTGGTGGGAGCTAATTAATCGTTTTCTCTCTGCACACTGTGCATGGTCCTTTGCTTGTTGCTGAAAAAGTTACTGGAAATGAATAGTAGGAAGAGGACTTAAAGAGTTTCCTTTTTCTCCCCGAAGCTGTAGATTTTTGCTTTGCATTGGGTGGTGAGAACTAGAGTTATGCCCCAGAGCTTATTTAGAAGGAAGAAAGTCCAATTAAGTTTTATAGTAAAGAGGATAGGTCTTCTTCTCAGCTGCCGTGGACAAAGAATGTTATGAAACCCACCTTAATGTGCAACACTCTTCCCAGCAATGTCACATTTCCCCTTACTTCCTTCACTAATATGACCCCATTCTGCTCCTTTTCTACCCTAGCTTATCTTTTGTGCTGACTTGATTCTTTATTCTTGCTTGATACTTACTGTCTTTCAGACTACCAATCAAATGCACATGCTCCTGTCCTTCTAACCTCACACAAACATGTGTTTTACTATCAATTAGCTTTGCTTCCAAGCTCCACTCTTCACAATTCAGCAAACAGAGATGTACCTAACAAAGAAGACAGGAAAGGGTGGGAAGCTGGGAGGTGCATCTCCAAGTTTTGCTCCCAGGTGAACTATGTGCCCTCACTTAATCACTCTCTGCAGAGTTCTCTGAGATCATTGATTAAAGGAGCTGTGCAAGTATAGGGCACAGTTAATTATATTGCATGTGTAATCAGGCCATACAAGAGAAACCCTTGAAGCACAGCTATGTTGTTCCAGGCACTGCAGTCTGTGGATGTCTTCCTTTGAATTTTGCTGCATGCCAACCAGCGTAACAGGTTCCCACCGTATCCAAAACTCCTGCAGTCTTTTTCAGCCTGCACTGGCCATCAGCCCATCAACCATTCCAAAAACAAACATGTATTTCTCTCTGGATTTATTTCTTCCTTCTTTTTCATCCCACTCTGCAAGCAATTAGGTATTGAATCCATAATAAGCTGATATAGACCAGCCCACATGAGTATTTTGCTCCTAATCAATTGATTCAGTTCACATTGAGGGTTTTATATTTACAATATCACAGCAATTTGTGTAGGAGTAATAAAAGGTAAGGAGCAATTTTAGGGAAAGAAAATCCAGTTGTAGGTTTTTGCTGGTTTTGTTGAGCTTCAGTGTGTGTGGGTTCATTTGGGAGGAGAAATTTTGAGTTTCAGTCAGCAGAGTTCAGTTCCAGCATGGGAGGAACAGAAATGCATAATTAAACAAGCTGCAAAAAAATTTGGGAAAATGTAATCAGACTCGTGCAAGCTGTCTCTTTCCAGAAGCCTTTTCTTCTGTTTTATCACTCTTCTCTAAGCCTTGGAGATGGACTTCACCCTGCACTGTTACCATCTCAAAGTTAATTTATTATAGCAAGGGAAAAAAAATCACAGAAGTCTCAGGGGGTCAGGTCAGAGAGGCACCTGTGTATCCTGGATATTTATGCAAGGTGACTCTTAAATATCTTCAATACTACATCTTAAAGTCTCCACAGGGTGTGCACACAGTTGGGTCTCCACGTTTCCTGGGCCCTGTGTGTCTTGTTGTATGGGATGGTGAATCCCTTTGGATCCAGGAAATCATCCAGCTCTACTTGAGATTTGACGGCAAAGCAAACTAATAACTTCCTTCGCCTGCAGAGAAAAAGGATTACAATGCTTTCCCTAACTAACGACTAGTTAATTTTTGCTATTATTAGGATTTATTGATATAACTGTAGTTTTAAAAGGCCCAGCTAAAATTTCTGGATTGAATCTCTCTCCCAATTCCCCAAACCCCCACCTTTGTCCCTGATATTTCTATTTCTGCTCCATAAGTTATATGACTCAGAGTTGAGCATGTTGTGCATAATATTATCCCAATACATGACTGTCATATTCTAATCCTGCCATAAAAATAATTTCTGTACAGAGCAATTGTACATGCTTCTTGTGCAGAAACAACAGAGGGGTTGTAGAGTCAAATAGCACACATAATACACTTAAAACTATCTTTTGTGTATAAAGTGCAGGGTAGGAAAGAGTTAATTTGAGATTGGCTCAGGAGGACAGAATGAGTTCCTAAGACTTCTACATTAAGAAGCTTGATTTCTGCTGTAGCTGCCACATGCGACCTGCAACACATGCTTTGTTTCATTCCCAAAGGGAAAATTCTCCTCTTACAGATTCAAGAGCAAAATGCTTTCCTTACAGGCACTTTCCCTCTAATTCAAGCCTTCTTTCTCTAGTAGTACACACATAATTCAGGTTCCAGAAAGACTGGCTGCACTAACGGCAGCGTTAATGCACACACACACACACCCCCCCGGAAATTTTCAGTTCTTTTACCAATTTCAGATTTTTTAACTCTTCATCTGATTATTGAATTTTTTTGAAAGGTAGAATGGGTCAGTTCCAGCAAACAGCACAGAGCAAAGTTTTCCAGTGTTTGCAAGGGTTGAAATCAAATACAAATACAGTCATTCTAGACTAAGTCCAATCTCGCAAATGCAAAAATGACTGAATTTGCTTCTTTCAGGGTGAAACCTGTAAAACTGCATGGCCTGTCATTACAAAGTGTTTTGTTATAATTCACAGCAGTTGCATTGGACAATGACTAATGTTAGTTCCCCTTTTAGGAATAAAGCTCCCTCAAACCAGATTTTGTCCAGAATTCTGCTGAGGTGGGTGGTGCCCTTGCTCTTTTTCTGGGGGACAAGGGCAGAAGTCCCAGAAGAGGAGCCATGCCATCGCATTTTCCATTTTACCAGCTATTTGAGTTGCATCAACATAGCTTGTCAATGCTGTCACTCATAAGACATGTTCTCCTGTTAATGAGTGCTGTAGCATCTTAGCAGATTTCTAAGCTCTATTTTTGATGATGTCAGGTTCAAAGGGAGGTCTAAGCTGCATGAAGACAGAGATGCCTATAAATGGCATCTATTTCTCTGTGGCTGCATATACCTTCCCATATAAACCTCGAATAAATCTTCTTATGATAAAGTTTTCTTGCAACTTTTTTTCCACACTCTTCTTCACACATCTTGAAGCCACACCTTTATCTAATACTGAGAGCTTTAGAAGGATAGAAAAAAAATCAAGAAAAAAAAAGGGGGAGCATGAAACTAAGGAGTAAAAGTTTGTGATCTGCTGGAAACAAATTGGTCAGGAGAGAAGCAAGCTCTCAATAGGGTTAAAGTGAGGCAGAAGGAAAGGAGGGTTGGGAAGGATGGCAATTCTGATAAGCCAAGTTTTTTGGCTGAGGTGGTGCTGTTCTTCACTTTAAACTAAGCCCAGCTTGTCTTTAATGACCTAATTATTCTTCTTAGCGTTTGCAGCACTCCAGCCCAGCCCCAAGTCTCGTGTTGACTGTAGTTTGCTGCTCACTCTCTGGGCTCGTTTGCTGCAGCCCCAGGCTTTACATTTTGTTGATATGCTGATGAGCCCTTTGACCTTCTTGCTCCCATCACAGATGCTCAGACAGCAGCTGATCTGTACAAAAGAGAGCTGAGAGATGTAGGGAGCTGCAACAGAATGTGCTGGGGACCCTCCATAAAGTGCTGGGTGGATGGAGCCCTGTAGGGTGCAGATATTTACCAGAGTGGGGCTGAATCCCCAACAGAGGCTTCTGAAATCCATAGTTTTAACCTGAAGAGCAGAGTATACAGAAAGGAAATTATAAGTCTCAATGAATGGCTGCTTTGAGTATGGATTATACACTGGTAGCAATATGCCACTGTTTATAGCACATCATTAGCCTGCAAGAGCTGTAGCGTTTGAACTTCCGTGTTTGTTTCAAAAGTGCCACAGTACAACATTTTAGTCTTTCTGCTGCAGTAACCACTGGTTGTTACAAATCCCTTCATGAATGCATTATGGAAAACTGGGGCAGAGTTCTTCACTAGCTAGCCAAGTGCATGCCTGCTGGGGCTTTGTACTAGAAAACAGTGAATAATGTTTTTAAAGCTAAAGTACAGTAGAAAACATTTTACACACACAAGCATGTTGCACAAGACTAATATTCATTGAAATTCCCTGCTGCTATGTGAAATTTATGTCAGTTTGCAATGCAGCACTTATTTTTCAGGTGTTACTTTAAGTGGGTTCATTCTTATATCATTTCACCTGTTAGTGTCCTCAAAATAACTTACCTCTGTAAGCCTATTATTTTATTGAGTATTCATGTAAAAAGGTCTCATTGTACTTTTCCCTATGATCTGGTGCACAGAAAGTGCCTCAAAAGAGAGGCAGCACATGTTTAATTCTGCTCTGCTTTACTTATTGGGATTATTGCAGGCAGAAAATCTCCATGTTTGACATCCTCGGACACCCTACATGGCTACTAATTGCAGCATTTTTAGCAACACACCACTCACATTGGGACCACTCTAAAGGGATTCAGACCTTTGCATTTTCAGCACTGCAAAACTAGTGAGACCTGATGGCTTTGAGGGGGCATCCCTGGAGCTGGGAGCCAATCCATCTACCAAGTCCTGACACTGCTATGGAGACACGATGGATAAGCTTGTGCCTCTACCTCTTGCTTCATTAAGGAGACAGGAGGTATTAATGACAGCAATTATGTATTCTCAGTTAATTTAATGCATGACAATATAAGAGACCACTTATATTGGTCTCTTATATAGCATCACTCCATTATCCTTGAAGTTGTAACACAGGATTTAGCTCTTCCCCCCACCTCCCTCCTCCCTTTTTTTTTAACCACTTCTCCATACCCACAATGATAAGCAAAATAAACAGCAAGAAACTTAAAAAGAAATTTATGCTGCCCAGCTAGAATGCACGGTTAGGATCAGAAATGTATAGTAGAAATTATTTTCTTTGTTAAAGTGTAAGTTGGAGAAACACTATTTAAGGCAAAAGACTCCAAATGAAATGTAATCAAGGCCACTATAAGTTTTCCAACCCCTGGAGCAGCATTCCTGTGTCAGGTTCTAGAGCACCAACCCCCTAGCTGCAGAAAGGACAGGAAGCCACTCCAGTTTTGAGATGGAACAGGTAGTTTAGAGAGCATGGCAGCCAAAGACAGTCAGCTGAACTTGCTTATCCAGGAGATCCCTCTGAAACCTGATCCATCCATTTGGGTATCCTAAACATTCATCTGTGTTTTAAATCAAACTGAAACCATCCCACCTCACTGAAGTCACCATCACATCAGTACAGTACAGCAAAGAATGCTCTATGCTTTATTTCTTTAGAGAAAATTAGCTGAATATAAAAAGTTACGTTGTCATCGGTAATTAGGTCTGGAGCTGCAAATTGCATTTCAACAACATATACCAAGCCAGTGAATAATATCCAGTAAGCAATTTAGCATAATCAAACCTCCAGATATACCAACACCACCACATCTTCCTAAGAATCACATGGAAAATGGTTGTCTATCATCTAGACAACACTTTGTTACTTTGAATTTTCTGTCTCATCTGCTGGAGATTGCTCCTGGTCGCCAGCATTTGCTATATGTTTCTTGGCTGGGGGCTATTTTTTTACAGAAGGCAGTTATAAATGAGAGAATGAAATGCATGTACACTATTCTGAAATAATCTTTCAAATTTTCTGTGAACAGGTTAAGATGTTCTTGTTAATTTTGGTTCTATAAAAGGATATCTGGTTTTTCTTTTTTCTTTTTTCAGGACATCGCCACTTTTCACGTTTCCCTAGTAAGTTCTGGGTTAGTTTGAATCACTTTTTAAGCCAAACCACTGAGTCTGCAAAATTCTCATTACTTTCTCAATGCAGGTCTCATGGATATATGAATATCATATTTTACAATTAAAGATGTGGAACTTTGCTTCTGCCATTACAATAACTGATATACAATTTTGATGATTTCAGGAAATTAGGAGGAACTGCAGGAAAAAGAACAAGCAACAAACAATTTGGGGAAAGGGGAAGAGGAGATATTTAGAAATAGAGACATAGTTTTGCTGACAGGCTAGGGGTACTTGAAAAATCTGGGGTGTAGATGAAAAATCTGGACCCCAAAAGAAGGTGCAACACAGCACCTGAGACATTTCAGTTCTGAATTAATTGGAAAGCTGCACGAGTTCATTCAGGGGCACACAGTATAGTTCTCCACTGTTTAAAATCAATGTTATCCAGGTGCAGTAAGACACTTCAGTAGAAAAGCAGAGGCAAATTCCAGTAACTTTTGCAAACCTCCACATTTTTGCTACTGACCATAAATAGATATGCAGGACTCTCCTTCTATCACTCTTGCTACAGGCAGACTTGAGTCAGGATTGCAGAGAAAACTGGTTACTGATTAACCCATTTGACCTATCACCTAAGAGACTTGTGATATAAAATATTACTTGAGCTTTTCAAATAACTGTGATTTCCATTTAATTGATTTTTGACCTTGCACTGCAATTATTCAATGTTAATTTATCTCAGGATAGAAGAACAGCAATTGCATGTAAACTGAAGGATGCTGTAAAAAGTTATGTGCACAGGAGAAAGACTGCAGTTATTAAGTTAGCTTGCATTTGCACAGTAGACAGATGAATAATGTTGCCTTTTTCTGCAATGTAATTATCAGAATCAACTAAATTCACAAGGAATACTTCAAGAACTACATGGAAGTTGGTGCTACACAAAGCATAAAAATCCTCATTTGAAAGCAATTCTATTTCTCTGGGTTTAGGACTGTTTTTTATTATTTATTACAAGACCTAGGAGCATGCTTGGAATTGTACAGAGCAACGAGCAGTAACAGGTCTTGGCCCTGAGCAGAACAGAACTCAGGAGAATGAAGAAAACAATAATGCACAGGAGGCCAAATTTTGTTCCTTGCCCAAAACCAGCAAGAACAAGATAGTTAAAATTCTGTCCTTGATATCCAACCCCAGATTTTGGGAAAAAAACTGTCTGTTGACCATTCATCATCATCATCATCATCATCATCATTGTCTTACTGATCTGAATATGTCTCTATCATGCTGATTATGAGGTAAATTAATTTCAACTTCTACCACTGTTTTTGCTATACAGTGCATAACAGTGTTACTGCAGTGTTACATAGGAAAGATTTTTTTTGTTGTTAGTTAACCTAAAATATTGTAAAATGCAGAGAATTACCACTTCCTTAATTAGAGTCTAGAGGGACTTTGGCTTCTGAAGAATAAATAGGAAAAGAAAGAGGAGGAGATGGACAGTGACAGTCTTGAGTTTCTGTTCCTCCAAGTGCAGAAGAGTAGCCAGTGCTACTTAAGAAAAACATTATTTGCCTATGGAACAAGGTGTTAGTCACTCCTCTAGACTGTGAGCCATCCTGACTTTATGTCACATGGGACACGTTAGGTCACACTACAGGAACATCTTCTTTTTTAAACGTTTCTTCAGTAGAAGAACTTAAAAAAAATAGGAAGATTCACTGCAAAAAGGTGAAAAAAATGCTGAATTCAACTACATCAATCATGGTCCCAACTTAAACAAAACATTTTAAATTAACTGATAAAGGATTCAGTGATGTCCTTGAAATCAGCTGTCGGCCACAAACCCATAATGTCTTTGCAGTGGGATTGAATTTGGAGAAGGGAAATTACAGGCATAGTTGAGAACTGACCTTGATTCTCAGGCACTGCCAATATGCCAGTTTTAGATTTACTGCCACGATGACAACCCTCATAGTGTGTGTACTGGTGAGGAGAAGGGCTGTGTGCAAGGCCCTTCATTCAGCCTTCCCCTTCCAGCTCCCACAAAAGCTTCCCGCACCTCATATTGCCACTGCAAGTGGTGGCAGAATATACAAGATGTAGTGGTTTGGTCCAAAATACTCATTACTGTTTATCTTCTGTGAGATAAGAATTAGGAGAAATGCAAAACAGGCACCAAACTTGAAAGAATATAAAGAAGTTTATTAACAGACCTAAAAGAAGAAAAAAATTATACCACCTTCAGAACTCTCCTCCTCCCCCCACCTTCCTCCCTTCTCCCACTGACAATGTGAAAAGACAACCCTTAAGATGTTCAGTCTGTTACCACTTCCATAATAACCTTGTTCAGTCCATTTAGAAAGAGAAGTCTCTTCTTGCTCATGCTATGAAAACATTATCACAACGAGACAGCCGCCCACTTCCAAATATTGTTCAGTCCATTTAGGAAGAGGAGTCTCTCTGCCTGCGTGTGAGTCCTTTCCCCCGACTTGCAGCTTTTCCCGCAACTGCTCTCGAGGGTCCACTCTTGAAGTTTTTTGGGGTACAATTTTAAGGTTGAGCCGTTCAGAAACAAAAACAGAGGCCCTTCTCCTTCCCTGGGAGCAAAGGGTCTTCATCATCTTCATCTTTAGGACTATCTCTGGGAGCATCTCTAGGGACTGAGGTTTTCTCCTTTCCCGTTCGGAGCAAAAGTCCTCATCTGGTCCATCTCTCCCTGTCCAAACTTCTCATGAAATTACAGCTGCGTCAGCATCTGCCTATCTCAGCGCAGGTGCTTTTGCTTACGAGTTGAACACTCCACCCCCCGTATCTTCATGAAATTACAACAGGATACTCTGATATATCATAGCTTCACAACAGAATTTCAGCTTTAAGCATCTCCTCTCTCTCTTCCCTCAGGTTTTCAGCTCTTCACAGCAATAAAAGGGTTAATCTCACCTCGGCCTTGCAGCTTTGCAGCTGGAATGTTGAATTTTTCTTATCGAAGTGGAGAGGGGGGAGAGCCGAGCCGCTCCGGCTGCCCACGGCAAGGCAGTGGGGGGGGTTCCACGGCTGGAACAGGTCCATTGGCTCCAGGATGGCTGTGGCCCGGCCCGGCCTGGCCCAAGCAGGGCCTGGCCGGGCCCATTGGCCCCCCGCACGGGGCCCGCAGTCACCTGTCCCAGCGCCGGAAACGAGAGAGAGCTTGGGGGGGAGTTTGTCTATTCTTAAATGTGGATCACAGAGGCGGTCACAACTTTAAGTGGCTTAGAGAATTGTCCATATTCAAACTGGCCATCTGATAGGTTCTATCAGTTCCCAGAGGAAACTGTAAGCACCCCTTAGCAAGGACGTCCCTTCCGGGACTATGCTTGCTAACCTATGACAAAGAGCTCTTCCAATTTCCCTCCTGTACCTAACAAGGAGGCCAGGGTCAATTTTACTAATAACATAGATTTATATATAACTGGCCAATAACATAGAGTTTAACTGCAGCCTCTCTGCCTGCATGCTGGATTTGATTCCCTGACCTTGTGCTCATAACATTCACAGTTAAAGTACCTTGGTTTGGGTTTAGAAAGTTCCTGACACTGTATTAAGCATGAATTGCCCCAGTAATGACAGCAAGGGAAGGCGGGAACATCCAAGTGAGTTGTAAGTGGAAACATGAGCCTGTGAGAGCTATTAATGCCACCTGCATTGGCGGCAGCCTGCCTGAAAGAAGCATTCCATAAGTGGTCCATAAACATGACAGTGGTTGAACACTTGACATTTACAGCTCCCTCTACATTTATATCCAAGGAGATAAGTATGGGAGGTTTGTGTTTGTGGTAAGGGAGCTGCTTCAAGGAAATTAAAGTCTGAGCATGAAGCAAATGTGGAGAATGTAGATAATATCTCATTGGAAATGCTGTTTTCTGTAGAACAAGAAATTCCAACAAAACCAGGATAAATATAGTTCAGGTGTTCAGAGCACGAATCCTGAGAGAAGAGGGATTGGAGAACAAAGCTGGGTTGCAGTGTCTCATAACTTCTGCAACTTTCTGAAGAATCAGCTCATCTGTCTCTTGAAGTATTTAAAAATGCATCCTGCTTACAATGATGTATAGAGCAGAAATAAAAGGCCTCTACAGGTTTTTTTTGTTTTTTTTTTTTTTTTAGCACAGAGAAATATATAAGGTGCTAAATATTTCAGGGCAAGTCAGGAAGATCAATGAATGGATTTATAACAAACATCCATCTAGGAAATCATTCATCAGTGATACATAGGGATGTAATTGCCACTAAGTAGGACAGCTAGCTCAAAACCAGGACATGCAGTGGACAAAATTAAGTCACAGAGTATCTTGTGGATGTAGAAGAGAAATGAAGGTTGCCAAGAGATGGCAAATGGATGTGATCACAGCATTTACCTGGATAAGATATATGAGCAAAGTACAAGGCAGAGAAAAATTGCAGTGGCTCTCCTACTCCATCAGTTGCCTTGTATCAGCAGCTGCTCCTATTAATATGTTGCTATCTATGTTATCCATAATCAAAGTTTTATATTTTCAGTTGATTTACAATATCAGACAGAGCTTTTGTGTAAAAAAGAAATGTGCTCTCATTAGCACCATTGAGAATATGTTGTGGCAGAGCTTTGCAAAGAGAATTGCTGCTGGGCTTCTAGTGTAGCTGCTCTTGCTCTAGCATAGCAGTGAACTAATGAATTAATTCCTGTTTTGAAATATTCTCCATGGGATCACTCATAAAACACAGACCTTGTTTGCACAAGGAACAGAAATAGGTAACAGTCATCTGCCCTGAATCTCTACATACTTCACAAAACTACACGTACACAGTTCTCTCTGTGCCGTTTTTCATTAGGTGAATAACCATACTCTGCTGGTATAAGCCCATGCATGATTACTTAGAAATTTACAGAGGAAAGGAGAGAAAGAAATGGGATCTTGATGGAATGACAAATAGGTTTCAGTGGCTCAGGAAGCATCAGTTATTTTCCAGTTATATCAGCTGATCAAATCAGGTGTGTTATCTCAGGACAAAGCTTTGCTGTCTTGTCTAGCTGTGAGGAATAAAGAAAGAAACCAGGAGTTCTCATTTGGACTCTATTAATTATATGTGTATATGCACATATTATGCATTGTGTTCCATCCTCAGAGCTGCAATCCTTCTGGTCCCAGTTGTGCTGGCTGGGAAGTTGTGCAGATCTAGATAGAGCCACCAAAAGACAAGTCCTGTGGTCATATTAACATGCTCAAGTTATGAGCATAGGAGTTACAATCTACATAACTGGATTCCTTTGTTTGTTCCCTTCAAAGAGATAAAAATAAAACAGCCTGTAGCTAATGAATGCCTGAGGAATATAAGTGTAAAAGAGAGTTTGATGAAGCAATTCAATGAATAAAAGATCTCCTGAGCTAAAGCTGCTGTTCAGGGCTTAGAGGTAATGACTGAGTGAAAGTGAACAGGTCAGGAAATACGACTGTGAGTAGAGTCTGGAGGTAAATATGCCTGGCTGCCCACCTGAACGTGATGTGAGATGACTGAGTGACTGATTCAATATGGTTGAGCACGAATAAAAGAGCATACTGATTTAATATGACTGCAACGATAAAAGATCATGTGTGTGAATGATTATCTCACTGACTGTACAAGTAGAAGATGAGGTGAAATGACAGGAGCAAATGAAGGAAAATGGGAACATCTGAAATTCAGAAAACACTGACAAAAGGAGTAGCAGATGGTCCATGGCTGATAATCAATGGAAAATCCATTTTGACAATTGACATATATATAGGATGGAAGTGTAGAGTTGAGCGCATGAATTTTCCAAGCTCTGCTTATCCCCAAGATCCAACATGTTAAACTGGGACATGAAGAGCAATTGTAAAGAGTTCTTACTATTAACTTATTTTTGAGAGGACTTTCTTAAATAGAGGCTCTCCTGACTTCTCTAAAATGACTTTATAAACACGCATGCAGGATGTAGGCAAAGGGCCAGCTCTTCCAGACGTCTTTGCAGAATGTCTCGTTAGTGTAACATAAGAACACCTTTTGAAAGAGAATGGGGATAGGACACTTCTTTCTGCTAGGGAATTGCTAGATTTATAAGCTTATCGATTCATTAATATATATTTTGTTTCAATTTATCTAGGTAATGTAAGTGACCTTATTCTTTCTTGCTCTTTTTTGGATAGTATCTTGTGCGTGTGGGTGAAGGATATTAAATATGGTTATAAAATACCACTTCATGCATTTTCATCAACAATTTCGTACTCTGTTGCATGAGGGGAATTCCAGCACAAGACATAGCAGTGGCAAATAAAATCCTCTACAGAGCTGTCTACCTGAGTAAAGTGCAAAGTATGGTTCACAAGATGACTTGTCTACCCAACAGATTTAACAAGACCAGAATAGCTGAAGTACCACAACTCTCAGCATGCAGTTACTCTGAATAAAAGTAGATTCGTGCTCTGTGTGTTAATGTAATGGCATAATTACCTTAAGGCTGATCTATCCTCCTCCATAGGTGTTACAGTATTACAACTTCAACAAAATAAATGCACAAATGTGTTCATGTCTGTGTCTTTCCACCACAATATAAAAACATAGTTAGTAAGCTAATAACTGAGATATTCCTTTTTTTTGCAATTTGTAACACTCTTAAACAGACTTTGTCCTCTGCAATTTCTTTAACCTGCAAGGAGGTAGGTATTAGGTATCTTTCTTCCAAATTTAAAACCTTCTAATGTTTATTTTAATCTAGTTTTTTCTTGAAGCAGCAGCTGCCAATATTTTTTAATATGTTAGCAGCTTCAGGATATTAAAATATGCTACACGCCCTACTCAGGTCCGCAAGACCAAAAATCAACTTTTCTTATTGGGATTACATTTAGATGCTATTAGCACATTCAGAAGTTACAGAAATATAGATATTCATAGGTGTACAGGAAACCATCTACTTCTTTTCCAGTGCCAACTGAAAGGGGGGATGGAGTAGGCTACAAAGATAATTTGCTTTGCATTTCAGATGGTTGCTTTGCTGAAGACCTAAATGGATGGAAGAAAATCCTGCCTGACACAAGACAATGGCATGTTCTCAAAATGAAAAACAGCAAGAGCAATGGAAGTTACATACACAAAACCTTCTGTTCCTGTCATAAATTGATAATCATGCCATTTGGGGTGGGAAGGTTATCTTTATCTCTGGGGTATAAACAGTGTGTTTCTACTGATGAAGTGATTATGAAATTTGAAAAGATAAGCAATCATAAATTTAAAATCCTAATACTGTTTGTGACATTAGACAAGAGGCAGCTACTCTCTGAGCAGCTTTGTGGACCTGTTACAAATATTAGAAATAGCAACATGAAAAAATGGCACAGGAATGCATTCACTTTATCTCACTTTTTTCCTTTTGCTAACTTTCACATAACATAGCAGCATAAAATTAATAATACAAAAAGGCTTAATCCTCTCATCTTCAGACTGTAGGAAAAATGGAAATGTGTATTTCCAGTATATTTTTTGCAACATCATAAATGTCCCTGTGGTGTGGTCCCTTCCTTCTTCAGAGAAGGCATCCGTAGGGAGGGATGCCTTGCCTCTTTACCAGGCCAAGGATGAAAATCCACACACTTTGTTACAGGTCTGTTTGCTCCTGTGAGCTGCAGATCTTCACTAAGCAGCACTTAGGTTGCACAAGTTTACCTTGGATTAGGGTCCGGAAAAAGATGTATCTTTTGGGGGTCATATGTCAGCATAATACAAACGTGTACCTGTCCCTCTTCCTTTTCAAGTCAAGAACATTTTACTTTTATTGCAATTATTGTCCCTTTTCTCAAAATAGCAGAAAGAGCATTTTCCCCCCTCCGTGCAAGGGGCGTTTTTCAAAAAATGCCAGCCAGGCATTTGTTTCTGACCAAGCCTTTGAGAATCCTGAGAATAGTCCTGGGCCACTGCATACTTAATTTCATGAGGAGTTTGAAAGGAGCTGGGCTGAAAAGCTCTGAGTTGTGTTGTGTCCATCCTAAAGGTTGAGCAACCTGCAAGCAACGCTCTCACTGGCTGCTGCAAGCAGAGTTGCCTTGTCCTAGTAAGGACCACGAAACTGCTCTCCTGTCCAGGGGGGACAATCATTCATCACCCCACCAGCCTCTGCGTGTCCTCAGACCATCCTCATTTTGTCCCCAGCATCCTGGGCTGTTGTTGTCACCTTTTCCTGAGCCCAGACACTGAGATGCAGTCTCCAAATGTTTATTTCTAAAGCTTTATAAAGCACTGCATTTGAGCCATAGTGATTTGTCTTCCTTCCAAGAAACCCATCTCTGCCCTACTGCAACCCAAAAAAAAAAAAATGAAGTCAAATGGCACCTAAACATTGTCCACTTAAAAAAGCTTGCAGAGGTCCCTAAGAGCTACTCATAAAAGGAATCTAGGAAGTCACTTAGACAAGATAAAGTGTATCAGTTGATTTATCTTTGTCACTAAAAGTCACTTGCTAATTTATTCTGCAGTAGGGGGCAGGTAGAGGTATTCCTCCTCCACTCTTACTACTTCTTCCCCTTCAGTGAGCCCATTGCATTTGCAGCAGTTCCAGACCAATCCCACGCTGGTGGGGATACAGAGATGGATTGCGGTGGGGGCAAGGGGTGAGAGGGGCAAAGAAGAATAAAAATGTTTTAATTCATAATTATGTCATTGGGCCCAGTTTGAAAACTTACATCAACTCCATTATTGACAAGGACTGCTTTAAGAACAGAAATTATTCCATTGTCACATTCGTGGGTCAGTGAAGGAGACAGAAATACAGGAGCAGTAAAATGCAAGAGGCCTTGCAATTTCAAGATTAGGTTTTATATTATGATTGCAGCATGTTGCTGTTTAATACCCAGATTTTCCTTCCATTTAAGTCAATGGGTCTTTTCTGCTGATTTCAGTGTTATAGATTCTCAACTTGCTCTTCACTTATTTGATGATTTTAGATTTTATATAATGTCTGTCAATTGGTGTTTCAGCAAGTTCTTGGTGATTCGTCAAAAAGAACAATAGGCTTTTACCATCTTGTCAGCTTTTTTATTACCTTCCTTTATTTTAAAATATCCAAGTTCACAAATAATACTTTTCTCTCTCTCTGTTGACAGTGGGGACACTCATAACAAATTTTAAATAAAACCTGTGACTGTGCAGCTCTGTTAAAGCTCAGTCTGGGGAGAAAGCAATTATGTCACCTTATCCAGGACATTTCCCTTTGTCTCTTGTTCTCCCTGACAATCTTAGAGGGAAAATAATTTATGGAACATTAAGAGTCAAAACAAGCCCTCAGAGATGCAGAGGAGGACTGAGACTAGCAATTAGCACATTACGTGAGTGTAACTAATCACAGAGGTAGCTTTCCTTCACCAGCGACAGGACATGACCAGAATTGTTGAGACTGTGAGTCCAACACCTTAAATCCTGACAACATCTGTTCTGACTAACAGCACCAGCATTGTGGATAGCTAGTGCCCTGTCTGATGCTTTTAGTTTAAAAGAAAGCAGACTTTTCATCCTACCACTACAGTGTGTGCTGTCTTTTCTTTGGATGTGAGCAACATCTGGAAAGAGGCCATGAAATCAGCTTCAGGACATCCTTGTATTTGAGCACTGCAAATTCAGAGAGCATTCCAGCAATTCAGGTTAAGTTTTGTAAAAGTAGCTCAATACAAATGATGTTGAAAGAGCATTCAGTTTCCTCTCTGATGTGACTTAACAATGCTTTGTCAAAAATGAGACTTTTTATAGGCTTCTCAGTGTCTGTGAAAGTCCTGTGACAGAGATGGCACTTAGTGGTATTTTCCTGACAAAACATACTTTTTTGTTTGTTTGTAACTATTTCTGGACTGTGAAGTTAGGAGGAGATATAGATTGAGGACCATGTCCAGGCTGAAACCTGAGCCTAGTGATGATGAGGTTTAGAAGAAAAGGTGAAGAACTGAAGATCTCAGTCCAACACATTTTTTCTGCTATTTTGATGAATGATACCAAGTAACTCACTGAAACTTCTTGTTCTTTTCCATACTGGGATAATACAAGTTTTAGTTTGGGCTAGTTAATGCATGTAAATAATGCAATACAAAAAAACCCCCAAAAAATCAAAAAAAACCAAACAAAAAAACCCCAAAAAACCTTTAGCCAATAGTTTGTCTTGAAAACAGGTTGCCCAGAGAAGCTGTGGCTGCCCCATCCCTGGCAGTGTTCAAGGCCAGGCTGGTTGGGGCTTTGAGAAACATGGTCTAGGGGAAGGTGTCCCTGTCCATGGCTGGGGGGTTGGGAAAAGATTCTTTTTAAGGTCTCTTGCAGCTCCAACCATTCTATGGTTCTCTAATTCTCTGATTCAATGGTTAAGAAAAACCTAGTAGAGGCTGCAGGACTAGAACATATAAAATCACACACTAGACAGCCTAGACTTTCAGCTGAGAGAAGCTGCAGTAAGGGAATACACTGCCTTAGTGAACTTCTGGGGCTTTTGCTGGAAGCTGTCAGGGGACAGACTCTTCACAGACTTCCCCAGATAAAACCAGTCTGAAACAAAACCAGTCTGAAGTGAAAACAGTGGAAGTTGGAAAAATGGTGGGCGTCACCTCTAGGAGGCCTGGCATGTAGGTGAACAAGGGGTTTCTCAAATTTTTTGATGCTTAAAAGCATAATTGGAGCAGAACTGTGTGATTTGAGTATTAATACTTTTTAGTGCCATTTTTGAAGTAGGTTATTGAAACTTTTCTCCACGCCTTCTGGGTCTGGTAGAGTAGTCACTTGGAAACAGAAAAGATGGATGGTACCTGTAGCTGCACTACACTCGGGGAATAATTAGTAACATTCAGCTTCAAAAAACTGAAGTGACCACTTCCACCCCTGCCAAGAGCCAGGGGCTAGGCACGGAGTCTGGAGAAACTACCTCCCAGGGAAAACACTGCTTGTGAGCAGAAAACTTCATCAAAGGGAAACATCTCCCTCTGGAACATCTGCAGACTGCAGCTCTCTGGGCTTCTCAGGGTGACCTTCAAACATTTGTGTGGTGTGGGGAGATCCCACTAGTGATGCAAGATTTATTCAATAATTTTTCTGCTTTCTATAAATGTCTTCCTCAGCGAAGGGGGAGAGCCCTGCACCCACTCCCCTCACACTCCTGTAATACCTGGTTTGGGGTGTGATGTACATCCAAGCATGACTTCTACTGGAAGGTGTCCCTGCCCCTGGCAGGGGCTTGGAACTGGATGATCTTTAATGTCCCTTCCAACCCAACCCACTCTATGATTCTGTGACCCTCACTGTGGCCACCACACTGCCCCCAGCATCACCTGGGCTGGGACCTGTGACTCTTCACTGGGGAAAAATCCCAAACTGCACCAGAGGGCAGAGAGCATCTTATGTAACAGGCACTGTGGGGACAGGTGAGGTGACTTCCTCTGCACTGTGTTATCTCTGTGATAAAGCCTAATGCCAGCTGACACTGCACTGCCAAGGTTAAAGTGATTTGTGGGGCTCCGCTAAGATGTGGCTCCCATGTCTTTTCAATCCACAGAACTTTTAAAATAAAACAAAACCACGTAACATTTCATCTACTGCCAGCGTAGAGTGTTTCACCTCACAGTTACTTTACTTGGTAGGTACGTGTATCCTCTGTGCTTACTGCAACCACAATATCTTAGCTTAAACAGAAAATTATTTCTACAACACACCAATACTCTGAAACTGGGATGCATTTTGGGAAGGAAACACTCTGTTTAGCTCAGCTGTACGAAATATGCAGCAGACCAGGCTGTTAGAGGCAGTGATGAGCCAACACAGGATGGGGTCCTGCTCTGAAGCTACTCTGCTCTGGTCAGCTGCTCTGTGGCTCTGAGGCTGGAAGCAGCTTCACAATCTATATTGGGCAAGTCTAACTGTAAAACTAGAAGTAAATAATACATAGCATCCCTCCCTGGGGATGTGTGCTATGTACACATAACAATACCGCCAGCTGAGAAAGCCATTCCCAGTGTGCCTCTTTAATGGAAAGAAACTAGCACTTAATACAAATACTTTAGCAGCACGCACCCCCCATCCTGCTTAATCTTAGCGAGGCTTCTTTTTCCTGTTTTAAATTCAGAGCTTCAGTTCCCTTGATCCAAGAGGTTAAATACTTCAAATCACATCAGTGCCTTAAGATTGTGAAGGGCCAGCTCAATGATGATGACTGCAAGTCGAAACATTAAGAATGCAAATTATCAGCCAAGTGACAACTGTTAAGCTGTATTAAAAAGTATGTTGCTTCTGCTTAACAGACACACAGACAGAAATGATGCTACTGTGAAATTTGCTGGGGTAACACAGTTCAAAGTACAGAGAAAGCATTTGTTCTCTTGTCTGTTCAATTGCTGTTTTGAAAATAAGCAACACTATCACCTCAAGAAATCTGCAGCTGAGATCTGTCACCAGGCAATGTCCTTACTAATAAATACAGGATGTCAAATAATAATAATAAAAAAAAGTAAAAGAGCCTTCTGTATTATAACAAATTCACCTTATTAGACCAGTTTAATACTTTCTGAGTTATAGGTGGCACTAAATGTCACTTAAAGTCAAGAGCCTCTGGCTGATAACTGCTTCTTAACATCACATAAATTCCAAAAGCCGATAGAGCCTGTCCAAATAGTTCTGTATATCACATTGTTTTCATCTTTTCCTTCTATGAGAACACAATCCTAAACTGCATAGAAATTCATTTGTTTTAAATGTGTGTAAGAGATTTCTTCATAAAGTCAACAGCCAGCATGCAAGGCAGAGAACTTCACACATCTTCCTTTGCTTGTTTATCAGTAGTGCACATTCTGCTTTTAAACCTCCAGCCACAAATATGGAAAACCGACAACAGCCTCAAATTCAAGGAAAATGTACCAGCAAAAATATGTGTACTTCCTCCTCCTGCCTCTGCAATTTCTTGCTGCTGGAGGTTGCAGAGTTAAAAACTATCTCTAGGGTTTGTTTTTTTTTGAATAGCTGGACGATTTTATGACAGTGTTCGGATCCCACTCTGGCATGGTGCAGTTCACTCTGTGAATTATATTTTGGCTGCCTCATGGCATTTCACCTTTGACTCCACTAAAAGCAGGATCAAACCTCATCTTCTTCTCAGTAATGAGGGTAATATTGTGGCTCCACCAGAGTGTCCATCCTGAAAGTGAAACATCCCTTAACCAATCTGCTGTGGTAAATTCTACATCCCTACTCCACCAGTTTACTTTTGTAACAGTGCAAAAGCTGATGAAGGCATTAGTGCCAGCCAGAAACTGAAACCAGTGATGCTACTCTCATCGTATTTCTGACACGTTTATGGCCTGGGAGTATCTTATTTGCTGATAGACATCATAACTGTGGGCAATTTGCAATCAGAAACCCAACCAAATATAAATAAAGTAACAGTAGCTAAATTAATAGAAAAATTGTTTTGTAATGCACAGATCTAGGTACTCATCTTGCAGCAAGGAAATCAGACACAGCACCACTGTGGCAGCCGGTGAGCCTGTGGTACAAGGGACAAAGAGAATCCACTGGTAGGACAGTCCCTCAGACCAAAGATTCCTCCCCAGGTTAAGGTGACAGAAAAGGCTTCCCCCAGGCTGCTCTGTTCTGCTATGTTAATGTAACCCAGTTCTGCTTCTCTGGTTGGCTGTTGGCCTCCCTGCCCCTTTGTACCTTATATGTCCGTGCCCTAGAAGGTTCTCCACTCCCTGTTCCCCCATTGGCCCTTGCCCCATCACCACTCCCCCAGAGCTTCCCCATTGGCCCCCATTCCCTAGGCCCGGCTGCATACCGCCCCCGTGCCCTCAGATCATTGGTCTCTGATGCTCCCTCCACTCCTGTATATAAACCTCAATGTGGTTTGTCTTCATCCCTGGAACCATTAATGAGTGTGGAACGTCGTCCGTGGAATCCCATACGAAGACCCTTCCCAGCTCTTTGCTGTTGACCCATTTACTGGAGCTATCTGTGTGTGTGTGCGTGCGTGCACGTGTGTGTGAGTGCGTGGTGGTCCTGCTGAGCGGCTTCGGTTTGGAGATCCTTTTAGGAAGGTCGTGACACCTCATTATCCAGCACAGCCGAGCTGCCAGAGTTTGCAACACACCACAGAACCAATCAGAAAGGTTTTCCTAATGCCCAGGACTTCTAAAAGCTTGTTTCTGAAAATCGTAAGAGAATGCTTTGTGCTCTGGTGTCGAAATTAGTCATGCACAGCTACTCTGCGTACTGCAACACTATATATACAGCAACTTACATTCGAGCCTGCGTTCCTAATAAGAATTGGCCCTAATAAGATTCTTCTGTGAATTGCTCTCAAATGCACAAACCAACTTGTGGCATTTGAACATTTTCTCTCTGGCTACCATCACTGCTGCTTGTAAGTGGTCTTCCAGACAGAAATGGCTCAGAGGTCTGGTGCAGTCCATTAATTTTTGAGACACTTCCTTTGGAATTGGTCGATATATAACTGCCATTATCTAAAAAATATTTTTACTTTCTTGGCCCTTAGTATTTCGTAGGCATTTTTCCTTTGGCATTTTGAACACCAGGTTCTGTGTGATAAAGCACAATGTAGCTCTTTTGGACAAGCATCTGGAATTCATCTGTGTAGAGAGTGAGCAGAGACTTGTAGAAGATAGTGTTTGTAAAATGATTACCCTCCTTCTTGATTTAATAAAATTTTATAGAACTCCAAGTTAATGCAGCTCTGAAATAACCAGCTGTATTTATCACATAAAGTAACAGCTAATCACAATCTATTTTATTTGTTGCTTTTCATTTGCTGCACCTCAAAGTACTTCACAAAGGAGGTAAATATCATTATCACTAATTTATGAAAGGCACAACTGGCAGGCAGAGAAGTAAGACGAACCACCTTCCAAGTTTTTCATGAAGCTTTTATAAACTTTCCAAAACAGATCACAAATAGCAGCTAAGCACTGACATCCAACACAGTTCAATGAGAGGATGGTGGATAACTGTATCATGCAACCATCTCAAACATGTAAAGTTGTTATTAAAGTATGATATCTGACATGGATTTGCTGTTCTGAATTACCCGCAGAGGAAGCCACCAGAAAGAGAGAGACTTCTGATATTGTCAAAAGGATTTCCCTGTTCTTGTCCAGAGCAGGACGCTGAGGCTCCACTGTGCAAAATGCATGTGCAGCCAACTGTGCCCGCTGAATGCTGTGAGAGTGCAGAAGAACAGCTCTAGCCTACAGAGGCTGCAGTGACCTTTTTGGAATTCTAAGTAGTTTGTTTGGGTAATAACAAATGTGCAATTAGAAGTTCTTCTAAGGAATCATCATCTTCCTTCTTAGTGAAGCTCTACTCAACAGCTCAAGTGTTTATAGGAATGCACTGTTGCACAATTCCTGACTTTCAGGTGCTGTGACTTTGACTGTATTTTACACCGCCATAATTTGGAGGAAGGCTGATAGGATTAAGGAAAAGTCTTTGCTATCTCTAGCCAATGATTTGTCATGAAAACAGTGTAATAGGCACCTTTCCTGAAACAAAATAATATATATTGGAATGATATCACCAGTCTCTCCTGAAGCAAAAATATTATGATGTGCTTTTCTTACATTTGGTATACAGAAATCCTAATGTTGAATACTTCTGTTAAATTTCACCTGGTTAATACAGAAGTCTTTCTCATTGCTCTGCAACAGTTTTAAATTCTGAGCCTGAACAACTATTATCACATCCTCCAGGTATACAGTGGGTGATAAACTGTTTACACTGCCCCAAACAGTTTTGCCAGTGTACCTTCACCCTGATCAGGAATTTATTTATTATTCTAGTCTTAGGCTTTTCTTGTTGAGAAACAGTAAACTGTGCCAAATTTGCTTAGAAGTCTCTGCATCAGTAAGAGCACTGTAAGAATTAAGGCTCTCTCATTTTTCAGTTGCAGCAAATAATATAATTTCCAAAAAAAATCAAGGCTGGGTTTCATTCCCAGGTTGGGTTTCAGCATGGTCACAGGCCAGCACCACAGTCTGGCAAAAGAAAGCTGCCAGGTTGAGTCAACTTCTGAACTTAAATTCCTTCAACGTGGTTATGAATAGAAGTGCAGCCCTACAGCGGAAAAGAAGGCCCTGAAAAACACATATATGAAAGAGCAATTGTTGCTTTTGCTGTGAGGAACATTGGCTTGGAAAAGGCATCCTGCGTCATTGTGTCCAATCCCCTGCTGTCTTAGGCAACCACAACATATAATCCTTTTCATAAATTTATCAAGTTCCATCTTAAACCCAGTTAGGCTTTTTGCCCCCAATGAGAAGGCTGTTCCCAAGCCTCACTGTGCTGAGGGTTAGAAATATTCTTCTAATTTCCAGCTTACATTTATTCATGGCCAATTCAGACCCATTTGTTCTTGTGCCAACATTGTTCTGGAGCTTAAATAGCTTCTCTCCCTCTCTTGTGTTTACCACCCCCAATGAACTTATAGAGAGCAGGCTGTCTCTTTGGCCTCTCACTGTCATGCCATCCTGTTTGTACATGAGCTGCAGTCCCTTCAAACAATGGATGAGCTATTGTTTTAAGAAGGCTAGCTGAAAATAAAAGCAGCACACTGCCTTGCTGTCTGGGATAGGCAAAATCCATCACTGGGATGCTGGGTGATCAGCAGAGCTCTCTGGAGCTAAGAGCATCCCAGAGCAAACAGAAGCATAAAGTCATAATAGACCAGTCATATTAGGGCCAGTTTAACACATTTGCCCAATTATCCCTTACTACTAGCAACAACTGCTAACTGGAAAACAGACCTACTGGTCCAAAGCGACCAGGCAGGGAAAAATTAGCATCAGCAACTGGGCTAAACTCATATTTTTAGCAATGTCAGTGTGCCTGTGGGAGGAGGAAAATGCATCCATGCTTTTAGGCGTAATGGGAGTAACTGGCCTGAGAGCCTGTGGTGTCCGAGCCAAACATTTCCCTCACAAAGGCTCCTCTGTGCGTGTCTGACTTAGCTCGGCTGCAGCTGTTAACTTCCAGGAGGCCGGTCCTGAGATTTTCTTGACAGCCTCCAATTTCAACATTGAAAGATTAACCATATTTCTTAACATATGCCAGAGCAATTTAAAAAGGGTTCTGGTCCCCTCGTATTTCTAGTTTGTGTGGTTTTTCCAGTGCTTTCATGATTAGGGTAGGAATTTCCAGACTGTCACAACGGAAATGGCATTTTCTCAATGAGAAAGATTCAAATGGTGGCCATGAAAAGGTTGTAGTTTAATTCAAATGTCTCCTTCCATGTGTTTTTATGCAATATATTATTTATATATATATATATATATATAAAATATCATACCATATCATACCATACCATAAATTTCTATTCTATTATGTAGTGGCTTTGATAAGAGAGTTAGGAATGGCAGAGCCTTCTGTGCAGGCCTCATAGCTTGAGGAATGATGACCTTATAATGTAATTCTTGCCAGCATGACTATGCTTGCTGTTACATTTGTAAGTGCGTAGCTCTCTTTCAGTTTCACTAAAATATCAGTCTTTTAGGCAAACCACATTGTTCTGGGGACTTTCTGCTTTCCAATATACTCATAAAGGTCAGAAAATTAATCCATACTTTTTTTTCAAAATTATCCTTGAGCTAGGTACAGATTCTTACATGCTGCTTGGGGGGAAAAAAAAAAAAAAAGAAAAGCAAAAAGAAAGCCTTAGACTCCCAAAATTTCTAAAGAACCAGAGCCAAACCTGAGAAGAAAAAGGAAGGGTCAAACACAGATTCGCAAAAAGTGGCACGAATTTATTAAAATGAAGTAAGGTACACTGCAGGATGTTCCTGCTTTAACACTCTTAAAAAAGGATTTTGTCCTGTTACAGAAAGCTTATTCTTGATTTTATAAGCAGAGGTGAAGGGCTTCTAGCAGGTCATTTTTTGGAAATCCCTGGTTGGCACATCACACATAACAATACTGAGGTGAAAAGGAGAAGTGGACTCCTGGGGATAACGTGGATCCATAAACGTTGTCTCCCTCTGCATTAGTCCTGCTGAAGAGCATTTAAAGAGCCTGGGTGTTCTGCAGCACCGTGTCAGCAGTGCCGTGGAAAGCCTCCTCCACAGCAGCCACCCTCACCATGCCCAGGGCACCCAGCAGTAGTTCAGCCCCTGTGGGTGGATCTGGAAGAACAGAGGAAATGTTTCTTCAAGTTGCAACCATGGCCTGCTCATGTTTTGGAGGAAAATTGGTCTGTGTGGCTCCTCTTTAGCAAGATACTTTCTGGCATAGGCATCATGTTTACCACAGAGGCTAACACCAAAAGAAAGGGCCTTGATCTTGGTGTGAGTGCATCAGGAAGGGGACGATGGACCTAACTCCACTCCCAGCCAGCTCCTGATATTTCACAGTTTTGGTTGAAATAGATTTGCTGTTGTCCTTGACACGCAATTAGACTCAACTTCTGCTCATGTATATCTCAGCAAGACAGATTTGGCAGTGGGAGCTGGTGTTGGGCTTCTCAATAAAATTAAGCAGTCTGGGTGCAATGGATGAGACTATTCCCTTGAATCATCTCACTGTGATCCCGACTTCCTTTCACAGTGGGTTGGAGGGAGGCCAGTGGTTTGTCAGGGTGCCTTGGGCCAGGAAGAACATTAGGAGAGATAGCCGGGATTTATCCACTCTGCTGGAAATTAGTCCCTCAGTGATCAATGCTGATTTGCTGCTTCTCTGGACAGTCTTTCCTGGCTTCATGGATTAGATGCTGGTAGTGTGGGGAATAACAATAAAACCATTCGCTAGCTGCATCTGGTGCAGGGAAAGCTTTCCAAAGATTATTAGTTTAAGCATCCTAGAGAGACATAATAAAAGGGGAATCATTATTGTAGTGTGTGTGTTTTAGGATATCCATTACTGCAGTGTCTTGGCATCATTACATAATTTGAAATAATGAAAACAATTATCCTTCAGGATAAAGGAGACTTTGAAGGCACTGAGTTACAGGTCACTGCCTATGTATTTGTTAGGATAGAAGCACACTGACACTTGGAGCTGAGTAAAACGCAAGGTCCAGAAGTGAGTTTTGGGCAGCAATAGGAAAGTTGCAAGAGTTGGTTTCAGCCTTACCCACAGTAGAAGTGACTTCCACATCTCAGAGCTTGCCACTGATGTCATCATGCTGCTGCAGAGCTCAGACTCAGCCTGTCTGTCCTCAGCTTTGCATTATTCTGTAGCGCAGGGAAGTACAGAAGAGCAGAGCTGGGTTTTGTCCACAGTGGCTTCAATTTTCCAACATAGCCACCCCATCAAGACTGTGTCTGGAGATGCAATTGGACACAAAGTTCAAAAGAAGAATCCCAAAGTTGTTACTACGTCTCAAAATCTCAAACTGGAAAATTTCTTCCGCAAACTGTTTGAATGCTTTAGAACTCAATGTTTGTGACCCTTGTAGGAGGTCTGAGATAACAGCAGTGAAGTCCAAAAGGAAACCAGTAGGATCTGTGAGGTATCCAACCTTAAGTTATAATTATTTTAATCCACAGTAATTGCTTCATGGATATACATATGGATGACTTGGGTTGGAGCACAGGGGCTTTTTCCCTCATTCCTTCTGTGTCATTGACTTGCTGTATGACTTGCATAATACTGTAGGTATTGGAAACTGTAGGAAGTCAGAAGTAAGGAAATGCTCTTTCTGAGCCTTAGGTACGGATTTAGATGTCTAACTTTAACACTCCAACTTTGTAAATGTCAGCTTTCACTTAACTTGTCTCAAAAAAGACTTGGAAAACCCAGTCAATTCAAGTCAGTAATATGCCTAACAGACACTGCATAAAAAGCGTTACTTACATGCAAAGTATTAGTGATTATGTATTATTTTGTCTATATTAAAACATATCAACACTGAACATATTGTCATAGCTACTGGAGGACGTGAGAGGGCTACACAGGCTACTTGTCTTTATAAAATACCATGTGTTTGGCATGAAAGTTAACTGAGGCAAACATTCTGTTTCAGTAGATGTCATACAACCACCAGTGTGTGGAGATGACCCTCTCCCACACTAACACAGCCTTGAAGGACTGGCATTATGGAAAGGATCCCAGTTTCAAAATGCTGGACCACTTTCATCTCCCTTGCACACTGCAAGCTCCTCTTGAAGTCGGTGGGTGGCTGGTCCTAAAAGAAAAGCTGCGTTGCGAGCTGTGTTTTTCTTAGATAAAAGTTGCATAAAGAACTCACTCTCTCTGTGCCTTCCTCTGATTTTCCCAAGTATCAACAGCAGCAACTATTTGTATTGGCCACACCATTATTCTAAGCAGAAGGGACTGACTTACACGCAGCCCACACACAATCAAAATCACCATGTAGCATAAAGCTGATGTCACCTCTTGCTGCTACTCACATAATGGATTTTGTTCTCAGTCTGTGCACCAGTAAAATTTTTTTTTTCTTTGCTAGGCAAAATCGTTCCAAAAGAAAGAAATTACTGAATCAAAACAGTCTGAAGGATTACCAAAATTCAAATTGAAATGAAAAATACTAATATATTCACACGAATGTTCTTCTTAAAAGACTCTATCAGTCTATTGATTTTAGCAATCCATTTTTCTTTTCAACCTGAAAAGAGATGATGTGGAACATCCCTCTCCAAGAGCTAAACGTACACAATTTCAGGCTCTTTTCTTTTTCCCAAAAACAATCACTTTGTCACCAAGACACATATGAGAAATTTATGCGTGTCTCTGCTTGGCATCACTGCCACCTCATGGATTAATGAATTCTGTGTCCTCTAATTCCCCCACATTATGCACCTCCGTTTTGTATGAGTAGCCAAATGTATCAAGATTCATTTTAATGAATGTGAGTCATTCCCCTTATTCAGAAGGCAGGGCTGTTATGTTGTAAGCAAGCACACCATTAGCTGTGCTAAAAATAAACAGGCATTACCTGCAGGAAAACCTATATAGTAAAAGTACACACTGCTAAGTACATGAAAAAAAAAAGACAGAGACTTGGCCTGGAATGGTGTTTGTTTGCTGTAGACAAAGGAAACGGGATGGATTGCATAGGGAATCTGGTGTGCATTTCCTCCAACAGTTCTGAAAGAAGAGTAGGACCTGAAGTTTGCTTTACCATGACATTTAAATTCAAAACACTCAATGTCAGCACACATTTTGTCAATGCTTTACTATGCTTAAGGTAATTTAATTGTTAGTGCTGAAAGAAAACTAAATGGATGGCTTCTTTTAACACCAGTTTTCTTCTGTGTCTTGGTTGGTGCAGAGCAAGTATTTCCTGTGTGGTTTGACAGAGATTTCAAGGTTTGGATAATCAAATATTTCAAGGTCAGCCCAATGCTGGTTAAACAGAAAGCATGCATGACTTCGCCATGTGGTATTTCTGTTCCATTATTTTCATGACTTTTAGTGTGGTTCAATGGGAAGGGCTCTGGTTGAGTCTCAGAAACCAAGCTCATAAATCAGTAAGTCAATCAACAAGTCTGGGGAACAATATGTTCTTCTATTTTAATTTCTTTGTGGGAAATGTGTAAATAGATACTGGCAATGAAGCTGGAATATAATGGGTAGTTACAAATTAAGGCATCCAATGATTTATCTTCTCTACGTGCCATGTAAAAAGAGGTTATGCTTTCTGATGTGTTACAATACTATTTTTAAAATAATGAAATATCTTTAGATTTTAAGGGTGAGGATTACTGTCTCCTGACCAGTTTCCAGAAGTGTGGGAAGTTAGCGCACTGAGATGAAAATGTAAAGGCTCTCAGCAGAACATTTCTACATGACTGAACATTATCAGAGACCTCCTAGCATCACCTGCTGCACCACACAACAAAACAGCAGCCTGACCCGGGCAGGTGTGGCATTATTTGCTGCAGGTTCAGCCTGTCCCTGCAGCTCCCTGTGTGTGGGACCTCTGTGTGTCCTTGCCCAGCTGTTTCTCACTGTAAAACCAAAGGATGAACAACAGGCTTGCTGGCTTCTCAGCAGTCTCTGGGCATTAATTAGTTAATGTTTGTACAGAACTGATAAAGGCAGTCATAAACCAGAAAATGCACAGCATTTAGCAAAAAAAGGAGGAAAAGGTTTAAAATCACTTTGTGCCTCTGCCTTTGCTAATGAGGTTTTAGTAGTGTTTGAACAACTAAAGTGCTCTCTGTACAACTGATCACAAACAGCTAATTTAAGCCCCCTCACTGAAGTCCTTTTAAACAAACCAAACAATATGTATTATATGCTGAAAATTTATTATGGAAAGAAACAAAAGTCATTTATAAAGTTACATCATCTATTCTGGGAAAATAATGCAGAACTTGTGATTTAGGAAGCCAAACACCAATGCTACATCAAAGAGTCAACTAAATGTTTACTGCAAACAGCTGACAAATGGCAATGCATGGCTCAGAAATGTCCACAAAGACGCTCAACAACCTATTTTAAATAATTTTTTTACTTTTTTGCTGTTGTAAGAAAGGGCCATATTTCTGTATGACTTACAAATGGAAGGAAAAAATTAGCATTCGAGAAACCAAATTGTTTGCAAACACTAATCTGTCCTGCCCTAAGGACCTGACTTTTGAGGTGCATTTGGGCAGAGAAACCATAAAGTAGACTTTTCGAAAGCTTCTAAATATCGAAATGAGGTACCTATGAATTTTTAAAATCACATTTCTGCCTGTCCAAAACCTTGGCATGTTTAAATGTCCTTAAAAGCTGACCCCATATTTTTGTAGCATGAAAGACATTATCTGAAGGCTCCTCTTCATCGCAAGAGGCAACTACAATTACTGTACCACAGTCGTGTTCCTCAGATGAGGCCAGCAAGAGCAAGCCAAGACAACGAAGCAGAGAGCAACACAGCGTGAGTTGTGCTGTTTCAGACTGCTCCTGCCTTTATCACAAGAAGAGCATTAGCTTGAGCCTTACCTCCCATCTTCACCCTGTTCTCTGAAACTGCAAACTAGCTGAGCTTTAAACATGGCCTAAACAGAGCAGGAACAGGCATCTGGAGAGGAATGACAAGATAGCATCTCGGATCAGAGTTAGGAAGGTTCAAGTGGCAAATATTAATCAGGTACACCTTCAGGCATGTGATTTAGTATTTGAGTTCCAATCTAAAACATGGAGCCTGTCTTTCTGCTTCCATAAAGATATATGGTATTTCTGAAAACATAATTCCTGATGAAGCCAAATGAATAGGCTCTGAGTTCACTCACAGATGTAAAGACTGAATATTGGATTTTTGAACTTGAAAGATATCTTCTCCGTTAGAAAAATATGGAGGCCAAATGTGTCAATATTTTTAGAATATCACTCAGTTCTATTCTAAAGTGCAGCAGGTAAATTTTTATCTGAAAATAAAGTTGCAAAACACCAAATGTAAGAATGGTTTAAAAGCTGCCCAGTTGTTCCTGTAAAATAGACAACAGAAAAATCTTTTTGGAGAGGGATCTAATTGCTTTCACCAATACGTGAAAGAGATGTTCTCTAGAAAACAAAATGGTTGTCAGCTTCCCTTAGGAATGCAGTGATCTTTCAAACTCAAAAGGAAGGTACGGGAAGACAAAATCTAAGAAAATATAAACAAATAAAATACCATAGATGCCACAGTGCAGAAAAATCTGGCTGGCTCTGAAACTTGCTGATAATAATACAAAAAATGAAAACAATAATTAAACCCAAGCATCTTTAATGAGTTCATAAATTTTTCTTCACTTGTGAATTTTCCAGGTATTTTTCTTGAATATATCCACTATGTAAAATGCTATTAGGTTTGGAAGAAACTTTATATAGAAATATATATCTCTTTATATGAAGAGTTTTATAGATATAAGCTTCACAAAAACACAGACCACCCAGCACATTATAGGCGTTAACATCTAAATAGGTGGTTTTCCTGGACAGAATTTCCTGGTCCATTCTCTGTCTCTAATGCAATGATTTAAAAACTCAAAACTAAAATCCCAGCAAAAATTAGGGCATCTGAATTTAAACTTGAACTTTCCAACCTATATTTGCAGCACTGTGGGAAGCACTCCTTCCATTTAATTAACTTACTGGGATATTCCTGTAATACAAACACAGCATCAGATGCAAAACCAGATGATGTAGATTATGTTAAAAAACATCTGAATTATCATCATCACAGCACTTGGTCAGCTACTCAGTCACACTTTGCAGAGCCATAAAGGCTGCCCTCAGACTTGCAAAAACAGGCAGCTGCACAAGGTGTCTCCTTGCACTGAAATTACTTTCTGGCTGCTTTGTCAACAACGTGGCTTCCCCTAGGCAAGTCTTGCTTGCCCTTGAAAGAGTTGCAAGACTCGTTCTGCACCATAAATATGATCAACAGATAGTGGGACAGATTTACTGTGCCTCAGCCCTACTCTAATCTCTTCCTACAATGTCATCAATACCCTCAGCTGCAAAAATTTCCTAGCACAACAGCGTGAGGTTGGGAATGCTTTCGTTTGCTCTCCTGCAATGGAGTTGGTGGTTCCTGGCTTTTCCACTGAGGAATACATACAGCAGGTGTGAGTGGCATGGTGGTCTCCACACGAGTTAATCAGGAAGGATTCCCTGAGCATCCCCAGCTGCCACTGACTTTGTCAAGGTCTTTGGACAGCATGGTGACATTGCAGAGGTCTCAGGTGTATGAGAGGAAGAACCATTCCAAAATCAAAGGACAATTGTGCAATTGTGTGACACTGGTGGGAGATTTGGAAGGTAGAAAAAATCACAGAATTCTGATTGCCTTGTGCTTCCTGGATTAACTTAGCTACTGTCATTTCCTCCTGCTCCAAACCTCCTCTTTGCCAGTGAACTCCTTGCTCCTCATTTACAGTAGGAGCTGTTGTGCTGTCTGGAATCAATTAGCATAAAACTGCTATTTTTATTAATGTAGTTTCCTTGTTGCAGCTTCTGCTGTGATTGAAGGCTTTCAAAGGTCAGCCTGGGCCTATCAACGGGCGGGTGTATCAGGCAATGTAGAAATGCTCTGACAAGCTCTTTAACAACTGCTCTTTAAGCTGGGCAGACAGTGAAATCCAGTATGAAACGGCTTGGAATAGAATAGGATCAGGATGATGAAGCCTGTAATGTAACCAAACTCCAGCTGCCTAAACAGAAATCAAACCTCAACGATTTCCACATTATGAAAGACATTTAAAGCCAGTGTGTTGGATTAAATTACAAACTTTTACAGATGAACCCTTTTCTATTTTTTTTTAAATTTCTTGGACTTTGCCAGAGCATCTTTGGATTCTACATGAAACTAATTTTATTGTCTGCTTACTAACACAAATAAGTTTTGGTGGCATTTTTTATAGATTTGTTTCTTCATATCCATGGAGCCATAATCCTTCTGCAGTTTTTCCCTGATGAGGAGGACAACTGACCGGTTTGGTCAGAAATCAAACCATGACCTCTGATGCTGAAAGACATTCCTTCTGGATAGTCTCTGTGACATAAGCTCCACTGCAAGCAATGTCCAAAGGTATTTGCTAAGGGCTTCTTTATATAAGAAGCCCACCTATGTCTCATATGTAGTACAAAAGGTTCATCCTAATATCTGTACTGAAGTGAGGCAGGAGGACCTAAACACAACCAAGCAAACAAAAAAACCCACGTTGATTTCTTTTATGAAAGCATCATGAAATAATTATAGACTTAAACTATTCATCTGAACTATTCATAAATGGTCTGACTTGATGATCTTAAAGGTCATTTCTAAGCTCTACGATTCTCTGATCTTTCAGCAGTAAATCAAAACATAAGTAGAAATTTTCCTAGAAAAATGTACTAGAAGACTAATGAAGTCTAGCAGGTTGAGTGGTAACCACAGCTCTGTGTCTGGCAGCCCTGTGTTTGACTTCACCTGGTCAGTAGATGGGACAGGAGCAGTTTTGAAAAGGGATATCCAGAAACACAAACATGTAAAATCTTGACAGATCTAAGATAATAATCTAAATCCTTCAGCAGACTATGTCATATTTATCCTGAAGCGAAATGCAGTGTAAATTTGCTTCTGTTTTTTATTATCTTATACATGTAATGCCATTTACTATATAGGACAATTCTAATAGATAGATAATACATAGAAGAAAGTCTTCCAGCAAAACTCTGATGGCCACTCTTTAGCTGTCAGCTGCTGCTCCTATTTTTCAGCGCTTAGACTTTGTTGGACATGAAGCCTCTTTAATTTATTTCAGATGACATCCCAAAACAATGATGAAGTTCCAGAAAGTGCCAAGCCTCTGACTGGCCACCTTATACTCAGACTTTCAAGTCTGACTTTGACTGATACATTTATAAACCAGTTCAGTAAGGAAACACAATTTTTCCCATTTGTTTTTGTTTATTTTGTATAAAATTTTGTGTGTGCATTTAACCATCACTTCAGGATGTTAGCTCTGATCCCAATTTTTGGTATTATTAGCAATTAATTGACCAATCTAATCCTAAACTATTTCCTTGCTACATCCTATCTCTTAGTAGGAATAATTATAATTATTGCAAAAATCGTAGTAACACAATTTTCAGATAAATGCCTAATTTTTGAATTATTATTTTGTTAAACCCTGCTCTTCTGATTGTCCATTAGTTGACAACAAATGGCCTTGAAGCTGTAACTGTACATTTGATCATAATTAACATCTGATCTCACTAGTAATAATGATTTTATTGACAATATCTGAATCACAAAATCAATTTCTTTTGCTTAGGTAAAGAGTTCATTGAAGTAAAGTCAGCATTTAATAAAGGGGAAACATGAACACATTATGGAGAAGATATCTTTTTCATGATTATGTTAAACAGAACACCTTTAGCTGTACACTTCCATGTGGGTAAAAAAAACCCTGAACAACCAGCATTGCATTAAAAGGGTTATATTTGTGACTGCTTCACATCATCATTTGAATAATTTTATATATCAACAGAAAAGAGCACTAGCATGAAGAACAAGCACAGATATAAATCACCAAGTGAAGGCATCTCTGTGAATATAACAGAGTGATGAGGGGCCAGCAAATCATGGTTGTCTAATTGCTTCATTTATGTGGACATCAGCATTCACAAGAAAACATTGGTTTTGTACTGGAAACCTCTCTGTGAATACAGCTGAAGTTACATGAAAGTGGGTGAATGCATATTCTGAACGCAGTTGTCAAGTCAAACCACGTCAGTGAGTGGTTTTTGAATTTATTCAAGGACCCAAAAGAAAGAGTAGCCCAGACAAAGTATGGAAAAGAGAGGACAGAGCCTGAATGAACCACACCCTGCAAGACTTTGATTACAAACAAAATACCACTGCAGATTATTGCAAGTGGTTTCGGTACAGGAGCAGTTGCAGTTCTCCATAAAGCAGCCAGCAGTGCCTGTGCCTGGTAAGACACTGATTTCCCAACCCATTCCAAGAGATTTCCCCTCATGATGCTCCCTCGACTCCCTGTGCTCCACCTCACCAGCCTCTCACCCCAGACATAACTTCATCTGAAGTCTGTCAATGTGGTCAAGGGGACTACTGGAAGTGAGGAACTAAATATCCCTTTGTGGAAACCCTACATGGAAAGAAAGTGATTTACATTCATATTTTTTTTCTCTCAAGGCAAAAAGTAGGAGCTGATTAATAATAAAACTTACATGACTTGTACCTGATGCTTATCTTTAAATCAGTTGCAATGGCATGGTGATTCCATTGGCATCCACAAAATTTGGTAATCACTGGAGAGGTCACTGGAAGAAAATGGTATTTCAGAACATGTAGTGCATTTCCAAGTTGCATCTAAATACTACAGCCAATATCCCTGGTAAGCAATGAGGAATGTGACTAGAAAAATGATAGCCTAGAAATCTGAAATCCTGTAATATCATTGACTAGACCATCCTGAGATGTTCATAATCATGTGCCAGAGAGCACTGCCTAAATTTGTTCTGGCTCTGGCTTGCATCCTATTGATCTGTTCTGACAATTTGTGGACCCTTTAGTTCAGCCTCGGGTGCAGATACCACCATGCCTTGAAGTCCTTCAAAACAGAAAGTCTGTCCTCGAGGTGTGCAAATGCAGGTTCTTCATTCCTCCAAGGGCAGCTCCTGGGAGTCTGCAGCTGCCAGGCAGTACTCTAGCTCTTACTTCTTTTTAACAGATCTTCTACATGCAAGTGCCCTCCCCAGGAGCTGTGAGTTCAGCCGCTGTAGTCTGGCATCCATGGGCAGCATGCCAAGCACCCTATGTCTGTCTCTCCATGGAAAAAGAACTCATCGGGGCAGTGCAGGTGAGGTAAGAGCATGTAGGCACTGGATATGGCTATATTATTTTCATACTCTGATCTTGTGATCCTAAGCAAGGCCCCTGGACTTCCTTATCTGCCTCTAGACCAGACTGTAGCGTGAGAGCAAAACAAAACTCTGCTCAGCATGTGATGTCATTTAAATGTTGATTTTCCAGTTCTAGGAATATCCATCAAGAAAAAAACCCTAGCACTAAATAAAGAAAGCAAGCAAGCATGAGGAAGAGGATTATTATACGAAAACATAAGTAATATGCAAGGACATAGTGCATAATGATAGAATATGGTTACATAGTGGCTACCTGTGAGAGCACATATAATACCTTTCTCAGTCAGGAATTCTGGCAATGTAGTTTGTTACTTGCATGTTCTGCCATGAATGGAATACACACATCATTATTTTTAGTAGCACTTGGCTTAATAATTGTGGTATGCAGAGATTTGGTGCATAACATTTTACAATAAGTTGCCATATAATTTGAAAGTAATGTGATGCCTTCTGCTTCTTGTGCAATGAGCCTGCTCAGGCTTTGAGAACAGTTGGGAAAATTGTTTCTGCACACAATATTTTGCTATCTGTCTCCTACAGCTTCTGAAATCAACATGCAGTTTTGCATGCAACATCATCTTAGTTGCAGGGCTGACCGTAGTAAAAGATACTTTATTTTTGTTAAAATAATCTTTTAGGCACCCCAGACCTCAGTGGACAAGAACAACAGAGCCTTTGTAGAGAGTTTTAGGCACTGGCCCCAGGACTGCAATTAACTCAGAAAGTCTGCAAAGAAAGGGAGGATGATGAAGGCATGCCAAGGAAATAAGATGTGGATTTGAATCCTACATCTCACTGGGAAAGTGAGTCCAGATTCCATCATGTCACAGCACAAGTCTATCGGGAACATTTTTGTTCACCCTAAAATCTCCTGTGAGATTCCCTCTAAATATAAGATGATCCTTGCCAGCTGAGAACTGTTACCACAGTTCCCTCCAAATACCATTATTTCACACACAAGTGATTAAGGAAACATAAGGTACTTTATTGCCTCAAAGACTAGGATGGTTCCATTTAAAGCAAGTGGAAAGGCTTCCCATGCCTTCGGTCACATCCAGTCTGATCCCAGGGGAGCTCTCTCTCCTTCTTCTCTTGCTTCTAGTGACTCTTGCTTGTTACTGCTACTGTGCCTTGAGCAGGGGAGAATAAGTGAACATTTCCCATCCCTTTATCAGTCACAAAATGAAAGGCAAAAGCAGAACCTGTGAAATGCACTCTCAGGAGAACATAGGGAAAATGTGACCATTTAAACTGCATTTAATGCCCTGTGTCATAATGTCACGTGTATGCACTACAAGCAGACAAGGAAGGGATGCCTGAATGATTTCAGGAAGAAATCTCCCCATAAGTCGGTGCCAGAAAAATGGGAGGCAGTTTGAATTCGGTTCCTATTATTTAAATTTGCACTGTAAGATCGGTAAGCAGAAAGCAGAAGTTGACCTGCTGACTGAGATGTGCTACACCGTTTAAATACCATTTGCCACATGGCATTTATGTCTAAACTGGCTGATATGTGCACCAGCCCAATTTACCTGGGTCCTGGTCCTTCCCCAGCCAACCTGTCACGGTTCCTCCACATCTCCTGTGGCTGATTTCCCCCCCACCCAATAAACAAGGAACTGAGGAAGGGAGTAGTATGTATATCCAAACCCGATCCTGAAAAATGAGGGTGGCATCAGGATACACGACTTGATCTGTGATCTCGGAAGTACTTCCAGGTGCTGCATACTAAACATACCCAAAGAGTGCTCTGGCAGAAAGCCTAGATCTCGTGGTATGGAAGAACTGTAATAAGCTGTTGACGATGCATATATGGAGATTGCATATACAAAATTTTCTAAAACTTCTTTAACTCAGCTTCTTCCAGAGCATTGGACACCCCAAATGTTTTTTCTTAATTGTTCCCTCAAAACAAATCATTGTTAAATCCATACATATTTTGCATGCATCTTCGTAGGGGAGGAGTAGAACATGCCCATACACAGCATTTTCAGGTTGAAAGCATCTAACAAGCATCAACTAATTATGCTATTTAGAGTAAAAAGAAGAGGGACTCATCTGCATAACTAAAGACAAGCTAGTTACCCTTGTCTCCCTCTCAGTCAAATGGCATCTAGGCAATATAGACAAGAGTCTGGGGCACTGCTCATCTCATCCTAAAGCAGCCACCTAAAGTAGATCAGATGCGTGTAACCTAAAAAAACACCTTTTTCTCTCTACTGACTCTAAGGTGAGTCTGCTCTGGCTTCCTTAACTCTGGGACAATTTAGAAATCCAAGCCTGACTGGGAATAACTTTGTGTCCTGTATCAATTATATTCATCTCAATTACATCCAGCTAAAAAAGCAACCATTTGAATAATTTAAATTGCCTGGAGAAGGAATAAGAAATTTCACACGTACAGTAGAATACATCCAAATAAGTATTTGTAAAAAAAACACTTCTCCTGTTAAATTCAGCAAATGGATTGGATATCTGTTGTTCTTACTGTGATTTTTACTTTCTAAAAGACTTGTTTACTCAAATCTGCAGGGATTTTGTTTCATGTAACAAATGGTAACTCTGGTTTCTTCAGTCCAAAACACTGATAAAATTAGCTATTTTTACTGCCCATGAAAGATTGCTTGAGAGCAATCTGGTGGTCAAAACTGATCATCCCTATATACTTCCAAATTATATCATCATCATTAGCATTTTTCTGTGCCATTTAAATATCCTGCGTATCTGCTTCTTCTGCAAGAAATCGTGCTCATTTGTCAGGGGAAAAAAAAACCCCTTATAAAGAGAAGAAGCAGCTGACATGTAAGTTAGTCATACTTCCTTGTGGCTTGCCTCCTAAAGACATACATGGCCAATCTGCTCATAAAATCCCCAGGCACACTGTTAATAGTAAGGGACACAAAGGCTCTAGTTGTTAAACTCTTGGGCAAACTTCCCAAAGTTTTCAGGTAACAAATATAATAAGCTAAATATTAATGGTTCGGCAATAACGAAGAAGAAACAACCAAGAAGAGAAAGGCAGTGTCACGTAACACTGTGGTAGCAGATGATCCAAGGAAGCCTCTTTGAGCTAGGGCGGTAGCCAATGCCACAGTGAGCAGCACCATTAGCCATATGGGAGCCTAAGATTTGGAAGGATGGTTCCAAGTACAGTCCCACCCCCTCATCTCCTGGCTCCTAAGGGAAAAGGGCAGAAAAGCATCTCAATTTCAAATCTTACCCAGTTTTAAAGAATATCTAATTTTTTTCAGTCTTTGTGTATGAGTACAGCATTCCCACAGTGAGCCCTCTGCTCCCCAGGAGCATGGAAGAAAGAGTGACTATGACTCAGGATGGTGACGCTGCCTTGGCACTGGTGGAGGCTTCACAGCAAAGCTCAGAGGTGATCCATGGCCCTTTAATACAATTTAGGGCAACCACCAGATGTCTTAAACGACAAGGAGAAGGAGTCATATGAAGTAGCAGTGAGCCACTTTGTTGAGCAAGAACAATGAACTCTCTATACTGAAAGCATGGAGAGTCTTCCAGTTCCAGCCTATCACAAAATCCCTCCACGAGGAGACAATTAGCTCAGCTCAGTGTGTTGTTATTGTTTACACACAGCCATAGATAGACAGATACATAAACAGTGCAGCGAACATTTTCTCTCACACAATGTATTTGTCCTTACACGGCAGCTTACTTCCATGCTTTTTTCTAATAGGGCTGCAAATGAGGGGGGAAAAATAGTGTGATCTTCAAGGAGAAACAAGTTTGGCAGCAAGAAGAAAAGGAGATGAGTAATACTTCTGTTTCTGCTTTTCAGAAGGGTTTATTTGAAAGCTGTGTTGTGCCCAAAGTGTTGACTCACCCATGACACTTTTCAGCATCGACATTTACCCTGAAGCAGAGCAAGCTTCTATATGGAGGAGTAAAACAGGGTTGCACTGGGGAGTAATGAGGGGTTCATACAGTTTGTATATGGGAGTATAGTTTGAGGAGCTATATGGAAAATCTGCTCATTTTACAAGTTAAAAGAAAACAAAGGAAAAGAGAAAATTCGCTTTCAACTCTCAGCCTGGCAAACTGAATTTAAAATATGAAAGCCAAAATGGGTTTACTCTTTCCTGTACATCATAGCTGGTACCAAGGTGCCTGAGAGACAGATTGTCCTAGGAGGAAATGGCCTCGTCAGCTCAGCTTCTTGATCTGTATTACTCATCAGGGTTAGTCAGTTTAAAGATCAGTAAAACTCTTTTCATAGCCAAGGTCATCAGATGTAGCTCTGAATGCAGAAAAACTGGGGGAGAACTCGCCATTCTGAATAGTGCCTTTTCAAAGCAGAGCTACACCTTTCAGAGTCCCTTGTTTCCTACGCACATGAGAAGACCTCTGCCTTCTCCCGCTCCTGTTCTGTGTAATAAAACTGGGTCTTCTCTGTGGACTGTGAGTAAAATCCCACCTTCCACTGGGACAAAGCACTTAGAAGAGTTCAGAAAACGGACAGCCATTTCTAGGAACTGAAAATTTACTTTCAATAAGTTCAGTATACCATGTATAACTTTTCTTTTACTATTATTTGTGCTTAGTAATAGTTTGTTGCTTGCTGCAATTAATGTATTTTGCATTTAATTCACTGAAGTGAGTTGAATGCTATATATTTTCAGTATTTCAAGTAAAATAGAAACTGACAACTGAGCTTAGAAGTCATTCTCAACAAGAGAATCTCAGAGACTAATCTTGTGACTACAAGAGCATATGAGTAATTTGACAGAGTATTTGGAAATATTTTGAAAGATCTGAGTGTTTTGGAAGTTTTCTTGAACATAAAACATGATACTGGAAATCTATTTAAATAATGTAAAATCAGAAATATGAAACTTATGTATCTGTTTTACTTGTCCTATCAAGATTAGAAACCATTATGGCTTCAGTAATCAGTAACAAAGAACAAGTAATGAATAATCAAAGCAACTCTGTCATGGCTAGCAAGCGGTCAGAGACCAAGTAAAAAAATACCATATCTGCAGAAAACAAAAATAGTTCTGATAACAATTTGCCAGCCAAAAAGTGAACCAAAATAGCAAAGTATGAGATGAAAAATGAGTATCTAAATGAGATCAAATGTCAAACAGCCTACAGAAAATGAAAGAATGCAAGAACAAGAGCTCCAGATTCAGGCTTCCAGGATCATGTATGTAATAGCTACAACTGTGGCATGTCTGCTGGATCTTACAACAGTTCAAATAATCTAGACTGAGTTAATAATGTTCTAGACTGAGCACAAATATAAATTTGTTTTCCAAATCTGAAAGAAAAAATCTAACCTCCTAGACAGAAATATTACCACATTTTATAATTCATTCTGATAGAGAATTACAATTAATTCACAAAATGCAGATTTAAAGGTGGTGAAATACACATCTATACATCTATAGATATATGAAAGGCATTCAGAAAAGAAAATATATTCATGCAGTACAACTAACCACTAGCAATAAAAGTCTCCCAGGAAGTGTGTGTAAATCTCCTCTTTACTGGAAGTCTAAAATAAGAGGAAAGAGAGGAGTGAGTTACCTTTTCTTCACGCCCTTTCCCAGAATACCTGCAGGTGACCACATGGACTCAGGGATGAGCAGGCCATGAGGTGAGACATCCACACAAGGTTCTGCCTCAACTCTGAATGGCATCACATGGCACTGTGCAAAATACCTGCTCTGAATCTCAGCACAGCAAAGTGCTCAGCACCAAATATCTTCAAGTTGTTTCTAGGGAAGTACCCAAAAGCCTGTGGGGTTGATTTTTGAGTATACAACAACACTATAGATCATAATATCTCTGAACTCACAATATAGCATTGCTAATCTGCATGAGTTCAACTGGGCTTTTTAGGAGCAGCTTACACCATGCTGCAAGCACAGTATTTAGAGGTGAAACTCATGTTAGGGAAAATACATGTTTTCTTCCAGTTTCATTTCCCATGACCACACTGGTCCTCCAGTGAAGATGTTGGTGAAGAGAAGACAGACAGACTGATACCCAGGCAAGTGAGTCCAGACAGACAGTTGAAGACAGACTAAATAATAAAATTATATCTATTTAAATCATCCCCTCCCCACCAAATTAAACAGCACCCCTTGGTTTTGACAAGGAAGAATGGATGTCACTCATGCACAAGAGATAATACCATGTATTACAGTACCCTCTAGTGACTCCTACCACAGCTGGGCTTCAGCTAGCATTCAGCACATTCCAGGATGGATCCCACCATGGCAAAAGTGCAAGCCCCAGCGTGCTCCAGGGTCGTCCTTGAATGTAGGGAAATCAGTCTCCAGCTTTCTTTCTTAGGAAGAGTAACACTGAGTGTTGAGTGTTCATTCATTTCTTGTTTGCCCCAGGGTTTGACTTTCTTAATTCCAAATACCCAGCTTTTAAAACCTATGTGAGCTAGCAGCTAGACACTCACTATTCTTTGATCTCACAGTATGAGCTTCCTACACAGCAGGAAGCCGATATTTTTTCATGTCAAAATCCAGTCATATCTCAGAAGGAAACAAAAATAAGCTTTTTCTTCTCTGCCCCAGTTTTCATCACAAAACCTTTGGCCCCTGTTGCTTTCATAAGATCTTTCCTCTGTCTGACACATGAACTGTGGGAAATCTTTCCCAAGTGCGATTAAGCCCTTCCCATCAACCCATTCCAAAAGCTGCTTTGGATTCAGTGTCCCTCTATTCAAACACTCCCTTCCCCTCCCGTGGGCTTTAACTCAGGAGCTGGCAAAAAATATTAATATCACCTGAATGGCCTGGCCTTGAAAGGTCATCTTCAAAGGTATTGTAACTCCCTTCTTGACTGGTGTTCTACACAGCAGACTGGAAAGAAAAGGAAACTTCAGCTAGCTTTGTGCCTGATTTCCTTACTTTTTAACCGCATTTCTTTGTTATTCAGGTTTCTTGAAAATAGTCAAAGAAATTGTCTGACTTAGATCACAGGTAACACAAAGAGATTGGTATTAGCAAAGTGAAAGGGTCTAGTATCTGTAGGGTTCCGTGTGTGCTATATATTTTCAATAGTTGCAAACTCCACCTGTAATGAGATCTAACTGCTTTTCTCTTCAAAGTTACAGACAGAAGGCTTTGAAACAGTTGCCTTTTAGCTAATGGACCATAAAGCCAGCCACAGTTTAGGCAAGAATGTTTTGAGAGTGAAGAAGAGCTTTTGGGAGACAGTTTCAGGCTTTCTTCAGAAACTTTACATCTCATGGCTGAACAGTTGTTTGTGCAGGCGTAGCTGGAAAAATGTGCCGAGCAGGCTGTCAGAGAGGCATAAATGCTTCTTGAATGGATTTATGGATGGATACCTGAGCAGTCAGCACTATGTGATGTGGTACTGAGTTATTTTAATCCTTTAGTCTGTCCATTTATGCCTTTGGTCCCATTCCCAGAATGGCTGAGTCACCTTTATGAACTTATGGCAGAGAAAGGCAGTGGCTGGGAAGGGAGCAGGATGCCAGTGTTTAAACCTTGAGCTGGGTCTGCCGATGTTACGTCCCCAACATTACCAGAACTATCAGGGTAAATCGTGCCTGGTCTATTTTGTGTAACACAGGAAGCCACTCTGTTGGGGTGGCTCAGCCTGCTCTCGGGCTGAAACCATCAAATGTCAGTCACCAGAAGAGATCACTGAGGTCTAGGTTACCTCCCCCTGGGTGGCTCCCAATCCTAAATTACCTCCCCCTGTTCCAGAAAGTTCTCCCTTTTTTTGTTATTAATTGGTTCCCTGTTATGACTCTTGCCTCCCTGTTTTCCCCATTTGTTCTGAAACATTGTATCTTCCCCTCTGCTTGTTTTCCCTTTCCCTGCCTTACTCCACCCCCCCATAAAGGGGGCTAGTCCGCGTCTCCTCCTCGCGGCTTTTTGCTGGTCCCTGGTCCCTTCTGCAAATAAACCTGTTGGAACTCACACCAGAAGCCCCTCCCGCCTTCTTTGCCTCCGGGCTAACGCCAGCCTGATCATCGGCTGCCCGACGACGTGCTTCCTCTGAGGAGGAGCCAGCGCACACACCCATCTCACGCTGATTCCACTGAGCCGTCCAGCGAGGACGCTGTGGAGGCCAACGCTGCGTCCCCTCTGCCCGAGGGCACGCCAGGGCTTGTGCTGACAAGCCCCCGGTTGCGTTAGGTTGGCGCCCGAACAGGGACGACACACACGTGCGTTCCTGCATCGTCCTCGCTGCCAGGAGGCTGCGAGTGTGAGCGATTCGGAGCTGCCGACGCCTCTCGCGGCAGTGCGCTGTGTTTTAAAAGCTGCGCTCCGAGAGGAGGCTGCCAACTCCTGCCAGGAGAGCAGCCTGTACCGGAGGACCCCACCATGCCTTTTTGTTTCCAGGACCGGAAGCCTGTGTCTTCTTGTGAGTATTCTTGTGATTCCCGGCCCCTGGGAAATTATTTTTAATTTCTCCTTTTTGCCAGTGGTGGGTGAAGTAGAGGCTGAGGTTTAAGATGGGAGCTAAGCTTTCTCAGCCTCAGTGGGAGGTTTATGTCCAAGTTGGGGAGTCCCTGAAGAATTGTGGGTTAAAGTTATCAAAGGGGTTTTTGAAAAGGTTTGTTAAGTGGCTGTTCTTTTATTTTCCCCAGATGTCCCCTGAAGTCAGCCACGTTTTGGCAATTTGTGGGAGACAAAATATTAGAATTAAACCAAAGGGGAGATTCCTCTGGAGAGAGGTTTCTCTACATGGTCTGGGCTTTGAGAGATATACACAAAGCTAATTGGAAAATAAAAGAAAAGCCCCGAATTCTCCCCAGTTCTTCCCAAGTCCCTCTTTCCCCACCTCGCGTTCCTCATCCCACTACCCCGTCGCTGAAAAGACCGGGAGTTGTAAAATGCCCAGAGGCACAGGGCTGCCACCATCTCCCTGACTCTCCTCGATCCTCTCAGCCGCCCTGCCGCAGTAGCCCTGGCCAGGCTGTTTCGGCTTCTACCCAAACCCTCTCTCCTATGCCCTCTTCCCCGGGTGTTTGCCCAAAAAGCGGTTCCCAGTTTTATTGCCCTGAAAATGACGGCAAAGGCTTTTCTTCGTCCACTGTTTTGTCCCCTTTCCCTGCTGTTCCTGCACTCCCCCAAAATGGAGGAGACCGCATGGCACAGCCCGCCTTTTTTCCTTCTTCTTCCCAAAATCTCCCTGCCCCCCCCACTCCTCGCCCTGTCCTGGCCCCGCCCCCTCCTAACGTGACGTCTGTGAGCTCCTCCTTCGCGTCGGGTCCTGCCCCCTGTGTCGGGAGTCCCCGCCCTTCCCGTGGCCACTCCTCTTTGTCCTCAGCCCCCGCCTACCGGGAGGAGCCTTCTGGTTCCCACGCCTCGTCTTCCGGTTGCCACACTGTGGAAACCGGAACCGACGCCATCTTGAACCCGGAACCGGGAGCCTCCTCCGGTCCCTTCGCCGCTCCGGTTACTTATAACCGAGCTGGCGGCAACCCCACCTGGAAACCCTTTGACCCTGCTGGGCTCAAAGAACTTTGTAAAGCCCAGAAGGAGTTTGGGAGGGAGAGTCCATATTTCTGGAATCTCCTGCGGGCCACCCTCACTAATACAGTGTTGGTCCCAGCAGACCTTCAAACCATTCTTCCTGCTTGCTTTCTCCAGCCGAATTCGAGTTGTGGGATGATGGGTGGAGAAAGCAACTAAGAGAGGTCCTCCCAATCCTGTTGCAAGACCCTAATAACGCAGGGGTTTCCATGGACCACCTTACCGGTGAGGGGTTGCTTGCCAAGCCACAGGCCAAGACCAGGCCCGAAACACCCCAGAGCAGGTCTTAAATGCTGTAAAACATGCGGCAGAGCAAGCATTTCTAATGATTCCCCCTAAATCGGCGCCTCTACTAAATTTCACTGAAATTTGGCAACTCCCAAATGAACCATTTATTGAGTTTATTGACAAATTAAAATTAGTGGTGGAGAAGCAAGTGGAAGATACAAGAATTAGAGAAAGCATAATCACTCAAATAGCAAAAGCTAATGCAAATGAACCTTGTAAGAGAGTGATTATGACCCTTCCACTTGATCCTCCACCAACGTTAAAGCAGATGATTCGGCACTGCACAACCTTAGTTCCAATTGGCCAATCAAATTTAAAAATGAGGGGGAGTGTGGTAGGAGCTGCGGGTGCTGCTGAGACAACGGCACCTCAGGACAAGAGGATGACAAACAGAACCTGGATTTGTCAGAGATGTGGCAAGCCAGGACATGTGGCCCGGAACTGCAGAGCTCCAGCCCCAATTAATCAAAGTTCCCGAGCTGTTTCCCCAGGGCAAGTACCATCGCCCACTCCCATGGAGGTACAGCCGGGAAACTGAGGACCCAGCGCGGATCTGCGGCCCCGCGTGACGACATAAGTAAAGAAGCTGCAACCAGAAAAACTGTGACTGCAGCCACTGCAACCACGATGGACTCCATCACACCTCAATGGGTCCTCATGAGCTGCAAAGGACTGAAAGACTGCTGCTTCTTTATAATAGGAGACACCACGTGTACACTACCAGAGATCTCAATAACACCAGAGATCGTCCAAGTAGGATCACAAGGACTCTTTACAATTAACATCCAATGTATTCACCCGCCTTTCTTTCTTGCAGCTGGCCAGGTTCTTGCCCAGGCCATCCTCATGCCCAGAAGTTCACCAGATAACTACAACCCATCTGTCTTCTGGGCTGAGGTGGTAGGGGAGGACAAGCCAATGCTAAGCTGCAAGATTTCATGCCAGGGCTCGGACATCAGCCTAGCAGGGATGATGGACACGGGGGCAGACGTGACGGTCATCGCCTCTAACAACTGGCCTCACATTGGGGGTTGCAACCAGCGGAAGGTATTGTTACGGGTGTGGGAGGATCTGTGGCTGCCCAGAGAAGCAGGACTCTTGTCCAGATTGAGGGCCCAGAGGGGCGGATTGCAACAATCCGTCTATTTGTTATTGACTCTGGGTTTACATTGTGGGGCAGGGATCTCATGTCCCAGTGGGGAGTCCGGGTTGAGATCCCATCTCAACCCTGGGATTTTTAGTAGGGGCCACTGCGGAGCGCCCCACCCAGAAATTGAATTGGCTCACCAATAAAAGGGTCTGGGTGGATCAGTGGCCTTTAAAAACACACCAATTGAGAGTGCTCACTGCACTCGGGGAGGAGCAGCTGGGGAAGGGGAACATTGAGCCTTCCAACAGCGCTTGGAACTCCCCGGTCTTTGTGATCCAGAAGCCGGGGACAGACAAGTAGAGACTCCTTCACGACCTGCGGAAAATTAACGAGGTCATTGAGGACATGGGACCCCTGCAGCCTGGAATGCCATCACCGTCTATGCTCCCTAGGCAGTGGAAGCTAGCAGTCATAGACATCAAGGACTGCTTCTTTCATCCGGATGACGCGCCCCGGTTTGCCTTCTCGGTGCCTTCCCTCAACCGAGAAGCTCCCATGCAGCGCTACCACTGGCGAGTTCTGCCGCAAGGCATGAAAACTCGCCCACCATCTGCCAGTGGTATGTCACTCGCATTCTGTCCCCTGTCCGGAAAAAGGCAGTTAGAGCTGTGATCCTACATTACATGGACGATGTTTTGGTGTGTGCGCCCACGCAGCAGTACCTGGACTGGACTCCGGGGGAGGTAATCAGGGCTTTAGAGGCTGATGGATTTGAAATCCATCCCGAAAAGGTTCAGAAGACCTCACCTTTTAAATATCTAGGACTCAAAATTGAGGAGCAGACAGTGGTGCCCCAACCATTAAAGGTCAATGATAACCCCAGGACTCTGCAGGAACTCCATCAACTCTGCGGGTCCATCAACTGGGTGAGGCAGCTCCTGGGACTGACGACTGAGGACCTTGCCCCTCTGTTCAACCTGCTTCGTGGGAACGAGGATCTCAAATCCCCGAGGCAGTTGACAGAAGAGGCAAGAAACTCCCTCATCAAAGTCCAGGAGGCGCTGTCATCTCGCCAAGCCCATCGTTATGCCCCAGGTCTGCCCTTTCAATTTATAGTGTTGGGGAAAATGCCATACCTCCATGGGCTGGTTTTCCAGTGGGACAAGATGCAGAAGGATCACCTTCTGATTATTGAGTGGGTTTTCCTCTTGCACCAGCCGTCCAAAAGTATTACCACGCCACAGGAGCTCATGGCTCAGTTCGTGATAAAGGCTAGGTCTCGCCTCCGTACCCTTGCGGGGTGTGATTTCACATGTGTTTACTTGCCACTGACAACCAATGCACTGGACCATCTCCTTCAAAACAACAATCATCTCCAATTTGCCTTTGATAGTTATTCGGGACAAATATCGGCTCACAACCCGAAACACAAATTGTTCAATTCGGCCTTTAAACTAATTCCAAAAGAAATTCAGAGTCGTGAACCCCTCAATGCCCTGACAATCTTTACGGATGGTTCTGGGGCATCTCACAAGTCTGTCATCGTTTGGAGGAATCCTTGCACTCAGAAGTGGGAGTCTGACGTGCAGGTGGTCGAAGGATCACCGCAGGTTGCAGAGCTTGCCGCAGTGGTCAGAGTATTTGAGTGGTTCAACGAACCTTTTAATTTGGTAACAGATTCTGCATATGTATCAGGAGTGGTGTCCAGAGCAGAAAGAGCATCACTCAGAGAGGTGGCAAATCCAAAAATCTATAAATTGCTTTCGAAGCTAATCCAAATTGTCTCCCACCGAAAGCAACCCTTTTACGTAATGCATGTGAGGTCACACACTGACCTGCCAGGATTTATTGCCGAAGGGAACAGGAGAGCAGATGCCCTAGCTATGCCCATTGAGCTAGCGAATCTGCCTAACAGATTCCAGCAAGCCCAGCTGAGCCATGCAATGTTCCATCAAAATGCTCCAGCTCTCGTCCGGATGTTCCACCTCACTAGAGATCAGGCGAAAGCCATTGTGGCGACATGCCCCAACTGCCAAAAACATCAGCTTCCATCACTAGGTCAGGGGGTTAACCCCCGAGGCCTAGGCAGTTGTGAGGTATGGCAAACAGATGTCACCCACTTCCCCCAATTTGGCCGTCAGAAATATATTCACATTTCTGTGGATACTTTTTCTGGTGCAACCTTTGCCTCAGTTCACTGTGGGGAGAGGGCCAAAGATGTCATCAACCACCTGGTACACGCCTTGGCTGTGTTGGGGACACCAAATCAATTAAAAACTGACAATGGCCCTGTGTACACCTCTGCAGAGTTGAACAGATTCATGAGTGAGTGGGGTGTGGATCACATCACTGGCATCCCTCACTCGCCCACAGGCCAAGCCATCGTGGAGAGGAAACATCAAACACTAAAAAGACTGCTTGAACAACAAAAGCGTGGCAATGAGATCGCTGCTCCCACCATAAGACTGTCCAAAGCGTTGTTCACGTTGAACTTTTTAAACTGTTCCTATGAGGAACCTGATCCTCCCATCCTGAGACACTTGACAAACTCTGCCAAACATAAACTGACTGAGAGACCTGAGGTCCTAATAAAGGACCCTGACACTTTACAGATATGTGGCCCGTACCCCCTGGTCACCCAGGGTAGAGGCTACGGGTGTGTTTCCACCCCAGAGGGTCCAAGATGGATCCCTGGAAAGTGGATCAAACCTTTCTTAACAAAGACATCAAAACCAAAGCAGCCTGAAAACGCAGTAGCAACTGCCTGGAAAAGGAGGAGAAACAAGACTTCCTGAATAAACAAGACATTCTCCTCCCAGGCTGCAAAGACAAACATTCCCTTTCCCACCTTCTCTGTGTTTCCCTCCCCTAAGTGGCCCTTTGTTTTGAAAGAGGGGGAGTCCAAGGGAGCCACTGTTATTTAAGTTAATTGTATTTGTATTAATTTTATTTATGTTACACTGTCCCTAAAGTTATCTCCCATAACTGCGTGATGACATCCTACATGCTGCTGTCCCACCTGCTGCTGCAGCTCCTCCTGTACACTGGGAGCTCCAGTAGCTGGATTCCTTCAATTATCAAAGACATTGTATGGGGTTTCTTTATAGAGTTGTTAATATTATTAGCCCTTCCCATTTTTAAGTGTTTGGTTTTGAAATCCCTTAAGCCTTTCCCCTCATTTCAATGTAATAAAGAAGGGGGAGATGTTGGGGTGGCTCAGCCTGCTCTCGGGCTGAAACCATCAAATGTCAGTCACCAGAAGAGATCACTGAGGTCTAGGTTACCTCCCCCTGGGTGGCTCCCAATCCTAAATTACCTCCCCCTGTTCCAGAAAGTTCTCCCTTTTTTTGTTATTAATTGGTTCCCTGTTATGACTCCTGCCTCCCTGTTTTCCCCATTTGTTCTGAAAAATTGTATCCTCCCCTCTGCTTGTTTTCCCTTTCCCTGCCTTACTCCACCCCCCCATAAAGGGGGCTAGCCCGCGTCTCCTCGGCGCTTTTTGCTGGTCCCTGGTCCCTCCTGTAAATAAACCTGTTGGAACTCACACCAGAAGCCCCTCCCGCCTTCTTTGCCTTCGGGCTAACGCCAGCCTGATCATCGGCTGCCCGACGACGTGCTTCCTCTGAGGAGGAGCCAGCGCACACACCCATCTCACGCTGATTCCACTGAGCTGTCCAGCGAGGACGCTGTGGAGGCCAACGCTGCGTCCCCTCTGCCCGAGGGCACGCCGGGGCTTGTGCTGACAAGCCCCCGGTTGCGTTACCACTCCACAAACAACTCCCCACACCATCCTCCAGGGCATGGATAGCTCACCTCCGAATTCTCCAAGTCCCCAGACATCAGCTGGGATATCAGAAGGTTTTCTGATTCTGGTCTTGAGGATGAGCAGACAGCAACACGACAGGCAGCTCTCCTGACTCAATCTTGATTCTAGGCAAATTGAGTAGTCAAATAATTCACTGTAATTCACCCTAGCAATTCAAAATACTACACACTCCTGATTCCCTGGCAAGCTACATCATGTAGGATACAATATATTTTTTCAGCAGTTTCAAACTGCCAAAAATTTGGTATTATTTCTCAAACAGGAAATAAATTAATGAAGGATAGGAGAGGTAAATGAAAACATGTCACAGAATGAAAACATAGTTCAAAAGCTCTTAATAAATTAAAAGTTACAAAAAGCAATTTACAGAGTGTTTTATGTATGTCACTACGATGAGGTTTTATTGGTGTGATATCATAATTTGGCTGTCTCTGATCCCTTTCTTGGCAGCAATATCTCCAAAGACATTATGTGCTGATCATGCCAGCTCAGAAAGCTGAATGCCAGAGGTCTGCTTTATTTGGGCAGTAATCAAGAGGACTTGTAGGTTTACCTAAGAACTTCCACATCAATTCTCATAGCACCAGATCTTGGAGACTTTCTTGCTTGACTTTAGTAATTGATTTTGTGCAGAGAAACTTAGTAAAGTTGTCAGGATTTGCTGCCTAAATTGCATGGTTTTCTGTTGTTTTCCAAATTTCCCGTGGAATTATCTGTGTTTACAAATATGTCTGGATTTTACTTTGAACATTCTCCCCTCCTCCTGCCCCTAAAGATAAATGAATTCCCAAACATATTTGTACTTGAAAATTCATAGATTTATACACTTCATGCCACTTTAATCCCTGTTAAACTAATTTGAAGTCATGTCAGGCCAACTGTCCACAGCAAAATGGATTAGATAAGCCAGTTGATCAGATATAGAAAGGACTTCAGGCACTTTTTCTGTCTAGCCTGCATGAATTTAGAGTACTATTTTCATACAAATAATTTTGTTCTCTTTAATTCCTTTGTGGTTAAGCTAATTCACAAATAACATTGGTTCTTAGAGAATCATTAGTGTAAAGCAGAGCAGACAAGGCTTTTAATTAGGGCTTTTCATACCTCCTCTATCCATTTGGTAATAAAATTACTTCTGCATTAATTGGTTAGTTATTTTAATTTACACAGCAATAAGTGCTGATATACACTGGCCATAAACATCTTTGCTAAATAATTTTTGAAGTACGACTGATACTTATTTCCTGGAGAAGTGGAAGATGTTTTGTTTAAAAGCCTTCTGATGTATGTGCTGTAGCTCCTGACAGTCATTCTCACTGTAACAAAATAGACTTCCAAGTGAATTTTAAGGAACCTAACATGCATTTCAACTTTATTTCTACTACAGATTTTCTTATTTCTAAAGGAATACAAGGGTTCTTTGGGTGTCTTAAAGTTATGTATAAGGCTTTGCTATAAAAAGAGAGTCTTCAATTGCAAAAAATGAGAAAACTAAGTTCTCTGTTCTCAATTTTATTTACAGTTCTGTTAGTTTTTGACACAAAGAAATAAATTAAGATACTTCAGCTTACTAAAGTGATTAGTCATTTTTAATGGTTGTTGGGAATCAGGTTCGCATGCATTTTTAAAATAGAACAAAACCACGTTCATCAGGCCATGCTTTGGACCAAGAGGAGAAGACCCAAGTGAAAGTGAAAACAAAAACGAAATCTCCCAACACAGGTTTAGAGCAAAGTGCTTGATACTCAAAAAAGACCAATTTTGAGCTTAGGCTTGCAGTGTGTGTTAATGAAGTTTATCACATTTGATCATAGCTGTTTATATTAGCAGTCATTTCTGAATGCTTCTCCAGCAACAAGGATTAGTGAAATAATCTCCAGTGGTATCTACCATCCCATGGTAAAAGCACACAGTGGTTGACATTTGGGGGAGAAGAATGACAATTACTGCTGAACAATTCCATTATCTCAGCATCAGTCATTTAGAAATTTCCAAAGCCAGGTATGCGTTTCCAGTTGAATTTATTCGGTTTATTTGGTGCTCAAAAAGAGGCCAGAAGAAAAAAAATGCATTTTTCTCCCCGACTAAAAACAACCTCATGGAGGCATTTATTTTCACAAGTTATAGCACTCTGACACAGGAAAATCATTAAGTGAATGTCACCCATTCTGCTCATTGAATGCGGCCAACATCCTCTGGGAAGAAGAAGCGAAAATAACATGCAATCATGTGGTCACAGGCTGCATATTTGGGACATTCTGCAACTCTGGAATATTTCATTTTTTTGAAGATTTACCGATCCCTAAAGACACTTTTTTTTACATGCTGTGTTTGTAACTCTGCTTTGTCCATCCTTTTCCTTTCCCACACCTTTTGCCTCTCATAGCTGTTGCTTTACATCTGCCACAGGGCTGAAATCCTTTGGGGCAGGAAATATATCTATGGAAAATTCTGGATGACAACAGCATACAAACAGTGTCACAACAGGTGAAACAAGGCCAACCTAAGTCACCCTTTTAAGCCATAAACCAGCATTTCAAGAAAGAGGAATCCATTGCATTTGGGAAGACTATACTGGGCATATACCAAGTATAGGATATGCTGGGAATGTGCTGCTGTCAAGGTGAGCTTTGCACTGAGCCTTCAGGAAAGTTTTAACCCAAACAATGATAATCAACAGAGATAGTGACAAATGGAAAGGAAGTGGGGAAGAATAGTGACATTTGGTGCTGAACCATATGTGCGTGGTTTGAAAGACATGACTGAATTGTTTTTGGTGCTCTATTATTCTGACATTTAGAATGAGGCAAGTTTCCATTTCCATTAATGTACTGCCAACTCAAAGGGGAACTGTCGCAAATTTGAGACTAAAGAAAGCTGTTCCTCAAACTTCTCTCGAGCATAATCAGTGCCCTCACTAAGCAACAGAGTAGTGGCACAGTGTAGACTCCAAATGATTATAATGCTTTCTGTCTCTTTTATACCTTGTGATGATATGGCATAAGCTGTCTTTGACAAAAGACCGTGAATTCATACATGAATGGAGAACAACCAATGCAAAGGGAGGCTGTTTACCAAAATTTTCTGATTGCTAACCTGGCACTGAGAAAGTGATCCAGCCTTAGGTGGAGGATGTTCAGGCAAAAGAATCCAAAAGTCTAAAATCTTACAAGTTTGGAGGAAAAGTACAATGATCAGCAGTTTCCTTTAGAGCTTTTTAAAGTATCTGCCTATCTTTACCAAAGAAATAAAAAATAAAGAGGGAGAGGGAGAAGAGAGAGAGAGGGCTCAAGGTAAATCTGGGTGATCCAGGATCAGGTGAGGAGGCTCTGCACTCATAGATTTGTCCCTCTTTGAAACAGCTCCTGGAAGCACCTGTTCAACAGATTTACAAACAACTTGAATTCAAAGGATTCTCCTGACCTTGTGTGATGTCAGATGAGCACAATGCCAGTGACATCACTTAGAGATCAAAACTGAAGGGCTGATTTTTCTCAAAATCCTCCATGCACATTTTATTTCCTAATGAACATTTCCCTCTTGTGACTACTTAATCTCTGAAACTTTGGTGGTAGTGGCTCAGTTTCATTCTCCCTAGGAGGCAGTGACTGTTCTTAAGTAAAGGAAAAAATCAGACTGCTTATCAGATCATTGCCATACTAATTGCATGTAAAATTATTATTTGTTTGGCAGGGGGTTGGGGTTTTTTCATTTAATCTGGCAGGAGCTTGAGAAAGTCTCCAGATAATGAACTCCAGTGTTATGCAACAGACCTGAAGCTCAAAGTTTGCCATTTCACCTAGGTATAGCAGAAGAGCAAATGCACCAAGCTCCGTGCCCTGTTATTACCACTAACGGGTGCTAAATCATAACCTTGGAAAAACACCACAACCTCAGGGTGATCCTGCTTCCCAGATCCTCTTGCCAGTCATTCCTGAAACTCTCCCTCAGGCCCTCAGAAATTCATTTCCTTGCTTGCCTACAAAATTCCCTCACAACTGTACAGGACCTTAGTGCTATCCTGTGCATTTTTCTTTTTAGTTTGGACAAAATTCCTCTTTTTTTATCAACTTGAATCTTAACAGCCATTGTTGTCGTATTTTTTTCCATTCTGCTAGCATAATAAAAAGATAAGGAACTATATAGGAGTGAACACACTATGTATATACCTTGATTTTATATAAATTAATTTACTGCCAGAAAAGGTGCAGGACCAGCATCTGAAATTCTTTATTCACCCACAGAGCAAATGATATAAAGATTAAATGCCCTGTAATAATGAAGTGCGAAATCCCTCTAAACACCTCTCCATTTGGCCTCAGTATTGGACCAAATGGAGGAAACAGATCATACCATGAATGAGAGCTAAGAATAACCAGTAGAAATGTCAAGAGGCACAGTCTGAGTATAAATCACATCATTTACCTCACAAGGAATCAGAGATCCATAGAATGGCTTGGGTTGGAAGGGACCTTAGAGCTCATCTCATTTCCAACCCCCCTGCCATGGACAAGCACACCTTTCACAAGACCAGGCTGCTCAAAACCCCATCCAGCCTGATCTTGAATACCTCCAGGGATGGGGCATCCACAACCTCCCTGAGCAACCTGCTCCAGTGTCTCACCACCCTCACAGCAAAGAATTTCTTCCTAATATCTGATCTAAACTTGTCCTCTTTCAGTTTGAAGCCATTCCCCCTCTCCCTGTCACTCCATGCCCTTGTAAAAGGGCCCTCTCCAGCTCTCTTGCAGCCCTCTTTAGGTGTTGGAAGCTGCTCTTGGGTCTTCTCCAGGCTGAACAATCCCAACACTCTCAGCCTGTCAGAAGAACACAAGCACAATTCCTAGAAGTGCTGGAGGTTTGTGAACTGAATTTAACTCTCTTTAGATACTGGGTAAAACACAAATTAGGACTGAAAAGTCTCATGTGAGATGGGGGAATTAGCAAAAGCAGGAAAAAAAATTAACATAGAAATGAACAAAGACAAACAATCCAGTAGTCTGTCTGCAACAACCACTGACAAAAAGAATACCTCAGATAGTGATGCCTTCTGTTGAAATAAGCTGCAATTTCTATGCCATTTGACATAAGAAGTCGAGAAAGCATCCTCTGGAGCAGTTTCCCGTAGTTATCATTCTGCTCTGCATTTCACTTGCTGCCATTTGGTCCACAGAAACCACCCACTGAACATTTGCCTTTGAATTGCACCACCTTCTCCTAAGTAGCATGAGTGACTTCTTGGGTCTCTCTCAATTTGCCACAGACAGCTTCTGAAATCTCCAAGTTGTGAGTTACTTTTTTTTTCTTTTACTTTTACTTTTTTTTGTGGAATTGCTGCAACATCTTCTGTTCAAACCAGCAGCCTTGGAGGGAAGGAACTGCTGGCTCGGGTTAGCCTGGCAAGACTAGACCAAGAGTGAACATGATGACCATGGACAAATGTTCAGAATATTGACAGCCTCCATTCAATCCGTTGCACAGCTGCAGACACTGACTACCCCAGATTTTCTTTAAAAGGGATGAGGTTTCCTCATGCGTTTCATTCATTATGTACAAAACACTGGAAAATTATGCAGGTGTACTTGTTACTGCATCTCACAGTCCAATCTTTGACTCTGGAAAGTTTTCTCCATCACCTAAGAGCAATCACTTCTTTGTATGAAGGTTACTGTATTTTATATTCATTATTTGTATTAGTCTCCCAATCAAACAGTTTTCTTGCATCTGGCTGGCAGTTATTATTGTATTATTTGATAAACCTCTCATAAACCCTTTACATTTTGTTTATGTTCCCTTTCATGGAACAATTGCTGCATGAAAACATTTGTTGCTGAATTTAGAGCTATAAAGATCAGAAATTTCACATGAAAAAAATTACAGGCATGTGTTTCTGCCATTCCTAGGAACATACTGAATATTTCTTACTGAATATTTCTTCTAATAGAAGCCGTGTTTTCTTTATTTCAAGGAAAGCCCTTTTTGCCCATACCTACTGTCTGGGTTATCATTTCAGAGAGAGTTTGTGACCACACTAACTTCAATATAGTTTGGATGAATTCATGGCACTGAATATTCATACAGCGTATGATACAGACACTGAACCCAATTTAGTAAATGAATACTTGTAATTTCACCAAAGCCCCTCTGAGAGATTATTATGCAGATTTATGAAGGAATATTGCTGAAGCAATTCTTGGCTGTGTTTTCAGTCACTGAGGACTTAAAGTATGTAAACCTAAAATAATTTCAGACTTATTTACTGTCATTGCTTTCATCTTCTGAACCTTTCTGACATTATTTCTCTCACTGGTTTGTATCCAGAATCCCCTCTGCTATCCTTGCCCTTGAGCAAAGAACCAGTGTCAGAACACCTACGAGTGTTGCCAAGTTACTCCCAACAATATCCTTGCTCCCATAATGCCAGCAATCTGCTCTAATCCTGCTGCTGCAAAATTGCATTGCAGGCAGAGGGATGTATGGACATGGTCATGGGGCCAGTATCACCCACCTGGAAACACAGACACAGACACACATGGTGAGCAGACTTCCACACCTCTTCTGTAGGATGAAGATTACCTCACTTTTTTGGGACCACTGGTCTCATAAAAGGAGGAATAATCAGGCTGAGGAATGATGGAGATACTTGACCCAATAGCATACTACAGTTCTTTAAAATTCGACAAGTGTGCCATAGGTTGTCCTCTGTGGTACTGATTTTGTGGGCAGTATCTTTTTTAGTGTCGCAGACCCAGCCTCCCATACCCATCATGATATCTTCAGCTCCATCCCTCTGTCTCAGAAAGAAAACTCCTTGCTGTTTGCTGAATGTCTCTTAAAAATTGAGATCAGTATCCCTCACTCAAAGTCAGTGCTACCTCTCCTGCCCCACTCATTAAGGGGATTAGTCACCGCTGGACGAATGGGCACTGAGCCAGATCCCGAATCCTTATTCATATTGCATCACTTGTTCCTCATCAATTGGAGTCCTACCTCACAGGAGATGAGGTAACACATGGGTAAAGTCTTTGGAAGGTGGCCCATAGGCTTCAGAAGGCTACAGCAACAGTTAAATTTTAGCATACTGTAAATACCACGGCTCTTCTCAGTTACATTTCTTGGTATACAGTATAGTAACATATGCTACATGGAAGTGAATCGTAAAGGCCAACTTCTGCTCTTGGATTCAGATCTCCCTGACTTCAGTGAGACTGAAAAGCAAGGGAGCCTGGTGACACCTGCAAGCAGCAAGTAACCATGGCAAAGTCTCCATGGGGGAGTGGAGGGAAAGATCAGCAGAGAATTCCTGAAGGGTTCTCATGCTTCATATGAATTGTCACCCTGCAGCTCATTTCAGCCATGTTTTGTGTGGTGAATGTGCACAGTGAACTCCTTCCACAAACAAATATGCATTATGGTAAAGGCAAGTGAAGCCTACTGGCCAAAAAGCAGGAAAATCTGCATGTCAGAGACCACAATGAAAGAAGAGAACTGTAGATAGACAATGATGGGAAAAGCACTTATTTTTCTATTTTTTACTAAGCGATAGTTTATTAGTTTATCTCAAAAAGTTTTCCTGTTTCATCCTCCTTCATTTTTTCTTTGTATTTCTTTTTTTTTTTCTTGGATTCCCTTTGTGTCTTCATTTCTTCATTCCCTTGTCCTCTCTCTTTTTCTCCTTGTTCCTCCGTGCTTGATTGACTGTCAAGCTAGATACGGGAAGAGGGAACTATCTTTGAAAATGTCAAAGAGTAGCTGAGAAAAGACACATATTTGCACACTTTACACGAAACATGTTCAACTCTACAGGGATAGAATCCAAGACAGTGAGGTATAGAAAAGTAATTAAAGAAATCCTCCTCCTTTCCATTCTGCAATCACTAAACTACCACTGGCACAAGTAAAACATGAGATGATTGAAACTTAAGGATGGTTCCAACCACTCAGCCCTGTGTGAGTAAAAGTAAAGAAATTCAAGCAATTTTTGGAGAGTCAGGGCTGTAATTGAGTCAACTAGACCGATAAATTGCACATGGCTTAAGGAAGATTTTCTCATTGTCAGAATATTCCCCTTCTTGCTGCATCCCTCAGTAGTCCCAATAAGCATCACAAGGGTTGGAAGGTTTGAGAGGAGCTTTCCTTTATAACCTTCTAAACACAATTAGTCAAACCCTGTGAATGGCAAAGAAGTGGTACTACATTTAACAACTTAATGCCAAGAAGTGATGATGATGTTACACAAAACATCAACCCAACCTTCTCTCCGGAGCCCTTTCCAACATCCATCTCAGATACAAAACCATGGCTTGCAACATCTGAAGGCAGAACTGACTGTGCCTGACTCACAGTCAGCTTGGCTTGAGGATCATTATTTAGCGGTGTTAATAAGAAGGAGTTTTAGGTGGTTCTCTGTGATAGTCCAGACACCATTTTCCAGCATTTGGAAAACTGGGCATGGTGGACAGAGCTTATTCAAAAGCATGTAAAGTATTTCAGTAGAGTGTCAATATATTTTATCTCATATTTTTCTTATTTTATCTTCTATTTTATCTTCTATTTTATCTTCTATCTAATATATTTTTATAGTGCAGTATTTTCACAAGGGGTGATGAAATTTTGAAATATGGAAGTCCCAAGTAGTAATGGAAAGGTTTTACGTTATTCTTTTTATAATAAAGGTCATGCTTTAGGGGTTCCAACCTATGAACTCCTGATACAACCTGCTTTCTTGCTGCTCTTCCAATGGACCATGGACATTTTTGAAAATGTCTTCAAGTCTTCTAGAAAATTTAATTTGAAAAAGGTGTTTCTGTAATGAAGATAGAAGCTCAAATAAAACACAGCAGTTTTGGGTCTAAGAAGTTGTTTCTTTATAAAAAACCATCAATTCTTTGATATTTAAAAACCAAGTCTCCAGGTCCAAGGCATCCTAAGCAAAATCTGTTACTGTGGATTTCTTGGCAGTGTTAGTAATAAAAATGTAATTTTCCTTTTGTTTAAATGACCAAAAAAATTGGATGCAAGTACTGGACACAAAAGGTGCAATTAGAGTCTTGTCCAGATTGCGTAATATCCCTTGAGATCTACTTTAAGTTCTGAGTATTTTAGAAACCTTTTCCTTCCTTGTTTGCACAAATTTTCTCTCATAAATAGCATGCTTCTGAGCAGAAATGCACAAAGCTCTAGAGCATGCAAGCGCCTCTTCATGAAAACTTTAGAGTGTAGAAAAATAACTCAGTTACTAAAGGATTTCTGAAAAGTGGGAAAAGTGATGTGAGTACAGCTGCAGGAAATTCATTTTATAATCTGAATAGCTGCTTAAGATTTTTTAATAATAGCCACCTAGTTTTAATGGAGACATTTTCATATTGCTCATTCTGTATTCCTGAATACCCATCTGATAATTTGTTAGAAGCGCTTGCAGTATCATTTAAATGAAGCAGAACTATTCATTTTCCTTCTTTTCCACCTCAACAAGATTTGCCTTTTTTGACTCTGAAAAGCCCATCCCCTTCTGCTTGTCAGTGCTCTCAAAACACTGTGGGAAGATACTCAGTAAATCCTAAACACACCTTATTGCCCCCCTAATGACATCCATCATCGTTCCCTCTCCAATATCAATCTTCCTCCGTCTCTGCTTGCACTTGGTACCAGAAGGAGCTTGGAGAAGGTGACCCGCATGACTCCTATCTTAAGTTATCTGCCCTGATCCCAGAAGTGATTCATGATCCTATCAAATCCATCTCCCCGCTGCTGTTTTGTCCTTAAGGCTTCGGCAATCGCAGAGACTGACTCGAGACTCCAATCAACCATCTGGTGTCTGCCAACTGGAGTGTCTCGTCAGGTTACATGGAATGCAGAGAGAAATGTGCTTTGTATCTGGATCCTCAGTACACTCCTCTCTCCCCATGGGCCAAGCAGAATATTAAACTGTTGAAACTCTGAAAGGCTGGTGTGGCAGCAGAGGAAAACCTTAGATTTAAGAAGGAAATTTAAAGTCAGCTTTAAAGCTTGACTGCATGGAAGCGCTTGTAGAATGTATGCATTAGCCCTGTACTGGCAAAAGAAGGATTTATTAAGTGATGGGATGTTTTCCATCAGTTCCTTCTACAATTCTGCTTTTTAGTAATAATTTTCCTATTTATAAGTGATTACAAAGCTTTTAAGGGAGCTCATTTTTTACTTTAAACTCTGATTGTCCTCTAAATAAAAAATAGAAAAAAAAGGAAACATTAGAAATCTGAAAAACTCATTATATTCTTTTTGCCAAATATTTTGCAGAGCAGGCTGCCTCAATCTGTGCTTTGCATAGACTGTTTCACTCCATGTATTTTGAGATGAGCCCTTCCCCTTAGATCTCTCACTTTCATTTCTCCCCTCCCAAGGATACCACACAACTGGAAATACAAATTCTTTGGCCAGACTTGGTCTCACCACATTACTGAGTCACGTAAAAATTCTTATTAGTTATAAGCCCTTAATAATAAGCTTCTTACTCACCTGGTCTCCTTCTACCATGACAGGTTTATCATGGGCTTGCACAATCACAGCAGCCTGAAGTGATCATTTGGGGAATTACTTTCCAAAGGTGGCAGCACTGTCTGCCTTGGCGTTATGTGGTTCTAGGCTGAGGGCACTGAGGACATGTCCTCCCTGGCATGTTGGCACCTCAGTGTGCGATCCTCGAGCACCAGAAGCACTCACTGAGTCCTTGAAGAGCAATTTTGATAACACCGCTCAGTCCTGGGTTATGCACATCAGTTGTTCACAGGCTGATTTGATGGGTAATATTACCCACTTGAAACTGGGTAGGAAATTTCCATAATTCTCACTGATTTCAATAGGAATTGTAAACTGGCATTAAATTCACAATTTTGTTTCTACAAACTAAGAGAGCGGACACAGGGCAGTTGCCCTACAGAAGATAGCAAGTTGGCCATGAATCCATTTGATTTAAATCAGAGGGAAAGCCAGGCTGGCCACAGCAGTGCTGCTCAGCCTGTTTGGAATGATGATGGGGTGTTCTGGGGTCACCTGTACCCTCAGCCACCCCCTTTCCCTGTGGAGCAACAGGGAATCTTCTGGCTCAGGAGATTTCCCTGCATGCCCACTCACTTTCCAACCTCCCAGGGCTGGACCTGGGTCCTGTCCTTCAACCAGGCCTGACCTTCTTGACCAGAATTTGGCCTTTAAGGCAGCAGGATTTGATAAGCAGCCAAGGTTTAAATACCTGCTTGAACTGGTAGAGACTGAGGCTTTGAGCCTGCGGCTCCCAAGTCCCAGGGGAGCACCTCATTTACCTGCCTGCTCTCCTTTCTGCCTCCTGCCCTGCCACCAAGTGAGATCTGAAATTTCATCCAACACCTGACAACCCTTCCGAGTCAGAGCGTTGTTGAACGTGTGAGTGTCTGGCCTGAGGTTTGGTCTAAAAAATGTGCTTTCCCTCAGAAACTGGATTTTCAGACAATTACCTGACCCGTCTTATTCAGGTTTAAGACCACAGAGAAAGCTCAGGTTCCTGTTTATATCTGTTCTTCAACAAGGTTTTGCCCTTTGCATCCCTCAAATAAGGAATATCTCTGCCTGTCAAAGGAAATGTAGTCCAGCAGAGGCACAAATGAAACAAGAATAAACCATTTCTCATAAAAATATGAAGGGAAAACAGACCAGTTTGCTGTTCTATGTGACACCATATAAATTCTCCTTTGGGACATCCAGAGGCTTGAGTTTTGGATTGATCTTTATTTTGCTTTCTCATTTTGCCTGTTCCTTTTAAGGAAAAATGTCTGCAGTGAGGTCTAGATAGAAAAAAAGAAATGAACTAGGAATTTTAGCCAAGAACAGAAAATCATAAGAAATCAAGTCCTTAACTTTTGAAATCCAGCTCCTCAAAACCAGCATGTTGACATCAGTTGATCAGACCTCTTCATTTGCTCAGTTTTAGCCAGGGCTGCCCATGTGTTACACGCTTCCAGAGCACAGCTTTGTCTAAAAGCACAGCCCCAAAACAACTACAACGGAACAATAATAAATCCTGGGGAGGCAGTTCAGACTATATTTACTATATACCATCTGCACCGAGCCCAGAGAGACATTATGTTCCACATTCCCTGTCTGTGCTACGGAGAGCTTTTCTGATGTGTAAACCATCATTTATCTTGTCTTTGATTCCCTTCATGTGACCTTTTTCAGAGCATGGCAGTATAACATCCTCGCTATGGCAGGCTCCGAGACCATTTGAGGACAGGCCTCATAAAGCCTGCCTCTAACATTAATCGATCACTTTATTATGGAAGTAAATCAAAGCGGTTAAACTCAGGTCTTTGGGGAGTTGAAGGTCAAACAGGGAATAACAAACTTTATGCTGGGAAGAACACAGAAAAATTCTATCAGCCCCATCCCTTTGTTCTTTGCCTTAGAGGCATAACAAAAGCACGTACGACATGCACCATATAGGCAAGCACGAAAGCAAATATACGTTAATATGTATTAATATACACGAAGTGTTTGACTGCTTCTCATTGCCTCTCTCCATCTCTTCTTGCCAAGCAGCTTTGCAAAGGCCTTTTCCCATGTCCTGGAAAGCAGTCTGAAGAGGGGGGTGGTCAAGAGGAGAATATAGATACACTTGCCTTCCTGACTGCTCAGCTGGAGAGGGAGAGGAAAGGAGGTGTGGAGTGGGGCAGAGGAAGGCTCCAACAGATCTGCTTTCTATTCATCCTTGCCCCACGCTGTACCTTCACTGATGTGTCCTGGGAGGTGCAGAAGGACCTCCACACCTTAGAGCACAGGTGCAGCTGTAGGTGTGGGTGAACACACCAATACTTTCAGAGAGCAAACTCAGACTGAGGAAGTTTTACAAATAGGAAAATCTGCAACTTCCGTCCTCCTTCACTCTGCAAGGCTGGATAAGCCGAAAGCCAAGATTGCTTCTTCCCAACTTCCAGCTAGCCCAGAGGGATATCGCTCTCTGCCACAGCCTCTGTGGTGCCCCAGACATGAGTGGCCACTCTGTATCTTGAACGAAAATTGTAAGGCTTGGAAAAACACACCAAGATTGAGTGAGGAGTAGAGACGAGCAAAAGTTGCTGCCTCACTGCATGCCCAGCTCAGGGCAATGCCGATGCCCAGGAGTTGCTCCTTCTCCAGCAGCTCCAGTGCCTGAGGGGCTGCCCACATCCCCCGGCCCACAGGGAACCCTGGCTCTGCTTGGCAAACACATGTGGAAATCTGGAAAGCTGTCCCTTCCCACGCTGGCAGCAGGACAGGGGTGCAAGGGCAGTTGCAGAGGTGAGGATGTCCCCTGAGTGTGACAGAGAGCTCCTGCCAGCCAAGGGCACATGAGCAGACCTCAACATCACCTTGGACCATTGCTTCTAATTTCTGTGCCTCAATTTTCCCTCGCTGAAACAAGAGATATCAAATGTTGTTTTTTTTCCTGTTTAACCTGTTTCATTTGTGTTGTTTGTTTTAAAGAAAAAAGTCAGCACTTACTTTGCCTTTAGCCTTGCATTCTTCAAGCCCTGTGATCTTCTGTTGAAGTATTCCCTTGACCTGTTTTGCTTTTTGACTTACCTTGGATTTTTCAGGGCTTTACAAACACACAGGCACACCCAAATGACACAGGAGGGTGTTGGTCAGTAATGAGATATCTAGTCAGGGGAGCCTGCCAGTTGAATTTATTTCTTTGTAACACACAGCCATTTTTTAAACAGAAATTCGCTGACATAGTAATTAAGAGGGCAAGCACTGATCAACTCTTACTTATTGTTTTTATTATGGTGAAAAGTGTGCTGGTCACTGTAAAGAACATATGTGAAGACATTGTCCCTGTTCTGAAGTGTTTAAATGTAGACATGCAGTGCAACAGGAGGCTAAAGCATCCCTGGAAGAAGGCAGGGTTAGGGGAGGCAAAGGTTACAAAGTAAGATGATGCCACTGATCAGCTATGAAATGTTCTTATCTTGGCATCTCCATTAGAAACGTAATAAATAAGTTTTTTTAAATGAGATTAGAGCAATGGTTTACTCACAGGTGAGGTAACCACTCAGGAAAAATATGCATGTGAAGGAAATAATTCCCAGCCCCTGGAAACAAAGGGCAAGTGTTTATGGGCGAAATGACAAATAGACCACTGTAAGCAAAGCTGTGAGTGGAGCAGGAAACATGGGTGAAATTATGATACATCACAGAGAGAAAAGCAGGCAAAGAGGAGTTCCACAGAATATATGTATCTATTGTATCTATTAATGGAAGGCTGAGGAAGGAAGAGCACTGTCAATTTGAAATATAGTACTTTTCCAGGAGTTATGTTTTCCTATTTTTAAGTGATTTCATCTCTTTTTCTTTGGAGTGAATCATCTGAAATGAACAGGGAAAGCTGACTGCACTATTAATTAGAGGAAAATTGAAATGTAAAGTGCTATCAAGTACACAGCACTAAAAATCTAGAATAAGCATACGTATTTCCACATTTCTGTCTATTAAGAGTATTAGGAGTATTACCAGCAGAAAAGGAAAATCACAAAAAATATGTTTCAGTATCACAGTGACCCTTTCAGGCCTGAAGTGCTGGGAAAAGAAGTTGACTCAAAGATAGCATAATGCTGCCAGTCAGTGAGAAAAGGTCATTTTTCTGAAGAATTCTCTGAAATTTAGCCAGGTTGATTGAAGAGCACAGTGTGAGTCACCAGGTTCAAGAGCAAGACTACGTGAGCAGTAGCTATTACTCTAACCACAGACAAAATGGAGAGCTGAGGCTGCCCTAGAAATTGCCAGCTCTTAGTTATGGTCATTTCTGATGGGAAGCATCCACAGCACCAGAGATGGGAGCCTGTCCTATAATGAGCATGGGAAAGACAGTGTCCATTTGAAATAGATCAAGGGTCCAGCTCCAAACATTACAGCCTCTGTTGAGGCAAGCCCAAGAGGACACTTTGGGTCCAAATCCTCCCTAACTTCTAGCAGGAACATCAATTTGAATTTGAATGCTATGGCTGGGGCCCATATCTCTTAAAAGGTATTCTGGTTTGGTTTGGACAGGCATCCAGACCCCAAATGATCTGAACTTCCAATTAAGTTCGAAATGTTTATAGCAGGACTTCCTGAAAAATCCTGGTGCTTTCTGATTCTTAGTAGGTCAAGGAATCAGAGGACTAAGTATTGTAATATTTCCATCCCGCTGAAAACTACAAATCCATGAGTTCAAGTGAAAGACAAAAAACATGGAAGATTTTGTCTGAACAGTCTCAAATCTCAACAAAAGTTCTGCTGGCTTTTTCTTTGAGTATTTGAGTATAAACTTAACTTATTTCCTCCCAACAGACTCGTACACTATGGTAACAGTCAGTGTTGGAGTGCTTCCCTCTGTATTCACATGTGCATGTAAATAATTCCAGTAATTTCCCTGGACACAAATTCCAGCTAATGGTTTGTTTCTAACTATAATGTTTGTGCACACTCTTTCCCCAACCTGCCATTTCAGTGATATAAGATTTTTTTTTATTTAATCTTGCAAACTGACAATGAAAATAGATTCCCAGGTTAAAAAAAAAATAAAAAAAACCCCAACAAAAAATGCCCAACTTTTTCCATCAGGATTCCAATCTGATACAGTCCTCTCTACCTGAAAAGGTATAAATATGCATCTATCAGGCTGAGCTAAAACCTCCTCAGCATTCAGTGTGTACTTTGTTCCTGATGGGGCTGTTCTGCAAAGAAAGACAGAGCTGTTTTGTCTAAGCATTCACAGTCCTGACTCCTCAGATTTCAGTGTCCTCCAGACGGCTGGAGGCCAAAGCCTGAACTTACTGGTGAACCTTTTAAAAGATAATTTACCTTGTATTTACATTCAGGTGTTCAGCCTAACTGCTGGCCACTACTCCTAAGAGTATTTGCAATCTTTATATATCTGGTGAGTGACAAAACATCCTCTTTTATGCTGCTCTTTTACATTTGCTAAAATGTTTCTGAGTTACTGGATGAAGCTTAATGAGAAGAATTTGGTCACTTCAGGGTATAGCTTCTTATAAAAGCAGAAAGATTTATTAAAGTGCTAGAATGCTAGATAGGAAAACTAAGCTTAAATGTTAGCTTTGAGATTGGCAGTCCAAAATACAACCCTTGCAAATGGACTGCTTGTGCACCTATGTGCTATAGCCCCACTGGAATAAAATATGATCAGAAGGGCTATTTTCATTATATACTACATTCATAATCAATTTTTATATAATCTGTACTTCTGCTCAGAAAAAAATAGAGCCTTTCAGAACAGGTAAAACACCATTGTTTAATGAAAAATATGTAATAATTAGCTTGGCAAATGTTGTATGTGAAATTCCAACAGAAACCATAAATTATATTAAATGCCCAATAAAAATGTTCAATCAAAAGCTCATTTTAAGATACATTGTTAATGAACTCTATGAAATGATGCTTAATCAAAACTCGACACCTTGCAGGGGAGAGAGATTCCACAGGACCTCAGGAGCACTATTGTTCTGAACAAAAGATAACAATAGAACAGGGTAATTAATAGTCTGCACTCCTGTGGCATTCTCCAGGGAATTCCAATTTCTAAATGAGCTCCATTGTTTTTCAAGAAAGCAGAAATTATGCTGTATGATACCGTTAATGCCTTGAACTTGATCAAACATTAAGACATCATTTGTCAGGCAGCATTTGGTTGCTCCAGAGTATTGATCATTCCCCTGTTTCAAGTTATTGTGTGAAAAGGAGAAAAGACTTTTCTTGTAAAAGTTCATTTTGCAAAAGCATTGCCATGTCCTTATCTCTTCTGTCTGTAATTTTGTAATTCTCAAATTGCATAAAACTAGTTAAAGAAAACCTCTACGAAGAGTTCTTCATCACAGTGGTATTAGTAAGAGATTTGATGTGGTTATACTGATATGCACAACAGATTTTCATATTTGGTTCCTTTTCAATTGGCACCCTATAATGAATATGTCATATTCATCATATATAAACTTCTAAATTTTCCTAGCCAAAGATAGAAAACGCTACTCTTCCTAGCAGAGCAGAAGAGGGGGGTAAAGTACTACAAGGACAGAATACTGAAGTACTCAAGTCATCCTAATTATTGGCAGCATTACAGTTGTAAATAGTTTCAAATTCAGTTCTGTGCGTATTTTTCCTCCTCTTAAATCTTCATTCCTTGGAGCAACTTGGAAACATTAATTTTCTACAAATGCAATTTTTCAAAACAGTCATAAGCTGCTATTATTATTAATCACGATATTCATGTTAGTACAAAAATGGATTTACTGAAGAGCAGAGGAAGATGCAGCCCCCCCCCCCCCCTTCTCCTCATTACAGCCTCCCACTCGGAGCTGTGTTCCTGCTTGCTCAGCCTGCAACGCTTGGGACTAGAAAGAACACAAACATACTATCACCAACAACGCCTGAGAAATGTTAATGCCTTCAAAGTTATGTTTTTTAACAGGAAAGTCAAGTCTTCACAGTGGACCTGTGCTCCCTGAGACCACCAGCAGGTTCCAGGGAGAAGCTGGGGTGTGAATTTGTAACCCGCTGGCAGTGCCATAGCTGCTCCTCACACATGCGCTTGCTCTACCTTCCCCTGGGGACAGTCACTGACAAGAGACCAACCAACATGCCACAGATTCCTGCTTCTTTATCCCTGGCAACGTTTCTGCATCCTTAAGCACTTCTGAGAAGTTGTCCCAGTCTCATGTAAGTGGAGCAGCTCCATTTGGTGGGGTCGGAGGTGAGAAAGCCCCTGTGGAACATTCCTTCTTCTGGTGACTTCCAGGTCTGCCACAGTGTTAAGAAAACACGTGTTAAAAAGAAATGGATTTATATTAAAGACAGTTAGATGTGAGACGTTCCCACTGTGAAAAGCTCCTTTTTAGTCCATTTTCTGCTGGACTGGAGACAGCTGTACTGAGATGAGCAAACCAGGCTGAGCCTGAGGCTGGGAAGGGTATTGTGTGGCTGCACAGGACAGCTTTCTCTGTGCCTGGTATATGTGTCTCAGTGAAGAGAAATAACTCGGATTATTAAGCTTGGAAAAGCGCGTTTGGATGTTGATTTTTTTAACAGAGGCATTACCGTGTCATTGGCACTTAACAGCTTCAGTAGCAGTGGTCTTATTTTGGTGCTTCCAGTGCTGGGAGTGGCACCTTGGGCCCCCTTTCTGCTGTGGGGCTGGCACAGGCAGAAGAGTTGCTTCTCCCAGTCTGCTGCAGCCACGACCCAAAACTCAGTCCCTTCAGGGAGAGGGGCTGGCTGGCTCCTCAGCTGCTCTAATGTGCACATCAGCAGCTCTGCACTGCCAGAAGGGCTGCTGCTGCTGGCCTTTGGGGTCTCTATTCCACAGTCAAGAGCAGGCAAATGAAGTAAAACTATGTGGAAATGCAGGAAAGACAGATTAAGTCAAGGAATTACTGTGTTAATCAGTCTTTGTGTGTTTTCTGAGAAGAAAAAAATACTTCTTTTTCTTTACTTTTGCTCCTTATAAATGAATGTATGTACACAGAGAACTGTGAAGAGATTAGATATGCAGCCAAGATAAGGTGCAAAAAACCCCCTTGGAATGTGGCAAGGGATATCTCTCGTGTCTCAAAGCTGTCCTTTAACAAGACCACTTTTTTTGCTCTATCCAGCTATCGGTTCCAACTCTTTCCCTCAAATTTCTGCACAGTAAATATGATCCCATTACTGTCTTTATCCCTTAAATATCTAATATAACTGCTGTTTGTATTTTCCCAACTAATAATTTAGATAGATTTTTGAATTCTTTTTCTTTCCACTAATGAATGGTGCTACACGTTTTCTTATTTTTAATTTCGGGTATGATGCACCTTCCTCTTCCATTTTTAAACCTTTACTTATGATTTCTTTTTCATACCTTGCAGCATCTTATAAAATATAAAATAAAAAAATGTAATGAAACATTCAGAGGTTTCTTCTCCTTGTGGGTTTTAGGAGATGCAACATTGTGCTGAATTTCCAGCCTGCATTTTATTGCTTCCAAGAAGGTGCAAGGAATAACAATAAACACCTACCTGCACTTGGAAGCTGACAAATAGAATGTACTCAAAGGCTCTCTCAACAACTGGATGCCTCCAAGGCAGGGATGAGGACATTATGTTGTCATTCTCCTTTTGCATATGGAGGTTCCACAATCATTAATTTAAATATTTAGTGCTCATACAGTCTTGATTTATTATTGAAGTAGACCAAAAGCTGTTGCATTCTAATCAGAATGTTTTGCTGCTGCCACCACAACCCCAACTAGCAGTGCTCACTTACTTTTTCTTTTAAGGAAAAACATGGTTCACTGTCTGTGGTTGTCTGGGCCTCTGTGGTGATTTCATAGGATATTTTCACACCTGTCTTGTTCCACTCCCTTTTTCCTGCCCATCAAGATCTTCATTACAACATTCCTTCTCCTAGTCATATGCATTTCTTCTAAGTTACATGAGCTGCTCATGTCCACCAGGAAACTAAATGAGATACCATCAGAAAACTCTGGTTCTGAGCAGTTCTACCCCTCTTCCTGGATTGCTCGGGGTTTAGGACCAGCTGCTGCTTACAAGTACTCCTGTGCAGACAAAACAAACCCTGACAGCGAGCATACCTGTATATGATGCTGGAAGTGCCACCAGGTCACCACCCTCCACAGGAGAGATGGGTCTGAAAATGAAGGACTCTGGGAACACAGCACTTCTCTCTGAAAAGGAGAGGTTCTGGATGTTTGAAGAGTGATACTCTAAGACACTTTTGGATTCAAAAGTGAAAAGGGCAAATGGTACTGGTTAGGGTTTTTTTTTGAAGTATGGAAAGATATTTACATGTGTATATTAGCTGAAGAGAAAAAAATAGATGGTGACATACCATTAACAGACCTTTTAATGTTATTAATAGGCTTAATATCAGCCATGGCATTGGGTTTGGAATGAAATGGTCTCAAAGATTCCTTCCAACCCAAACCATGTGATTCTATGGTTGTATATTCTTGTCATTCCAAAGGTAATCCCAGTATTCAAAACCAAAGGAGTAGGTAAGGCTGTAACATTTTAGTGTACCTGCAAAATACTTTGGGAGATAATTAAAGTTTCAAGGTCAGGTATGTCCTTTTATTGATATATATGAGACACTTTTCAAAGAAGACAAGTCCCTTGAAAGTTTATGAGTCAGTCATGAACTACATGGCATTCAAAATATATCAAGGTTCAAATGCATTGGATTTAAATATGCCACTGTTAAAACATGTAGAATTCCACTGAAAATCCAAGTCTAAACAGAAGACAATGCTTTACAGAGTGTTTATGTAGGTTCAGAAAAAAAATCTATTCCAAAAGCGAGCAGACAATGAATCTGAAAACAAAGAGAAGAAGAACTGGGAGGTATGTGAAAATACAAAACACAGATGAATGTCTGAAAAAGGACCAGCATATTGGAAATGTGCAGATCTGAAAGTCAATACAGAGGACTCGGGGTCGCAGAACAGAAGGAATGGTGCAGTGGACACAGTGCTGCATGAAATAGAAATAAGAGCATGTTCATCTGTAGCAGCACATTGTAGTCACAAAGGTTAGCAGCATAGAGAAATGACACCAGGATAAATATTAGTTGATATTTAGTGCACATAATGTTTTAATATCCATAAAGATATTTGAACAGGTAAAACTATTCAAGCTTACCACAGTCACTGCCTAAAAACCAGCCCCATTTTGAAGATTAGTCATCAATGTACAAGATGTGTGTATGCATTAAAGCAGATAAAATATTTACAATTCTAAATTGCAGATACAATGTCCCACTATTGCTTGCTTTCAAACCATGCCTGAATCTTAAATTGATCATGTAGATATTAAGACTGGGAACTATCTGACTTCCAGTGCTACCAGCATTAAGCCAGAAGATGTAATGGAAGGATACAGAGATTCATTTCATAAAGCCCAGCAGTTTCCTGGGGAATACAAGATTAAAGTGAATCCTTCACTATGAGCACCAATGAAATATCCCTGTTGCACTGAGGCAGATAGGCCAGCAAGATTCTTTGAGACTAAAAAACATACAAAAGGTCCATGCCAAAACCAGGAAAAGGCATTAATGGGAGAGCTGTAACTGCATCTAAGTCCTTAATCAAGAATATGTCTAAACGACCACACCTGATTGTATATACATTTATATATGCAGTTTAGGCTGTGCTAAATATTTCAGATGATGGATGTAAATACAGCTCTAGTTTATTGTTCTGTGTATTACACACTCTTAAATCTTATTGCTTGTCTGCACTGAGTCTATAAATTTCCTTTGTCTGCAGAGCACTTTGCAGAGGACACCGTGTCTCAAAACACTGTGGCAAAACCAGCTCTTTCTTTCCAAAGGCTCTTGGTAGCACACCTTCTCTCATCAGAGGAAAGCACTCTCAGCATCTCCATCTCCCCCCAAGACCATACTGACATCATTTTCCTTTAGGATAATTCAGCCAGGCTGAGCTCTTTAAAGCTCTTGGATTATTTACAAGCCCAGGCTGAGCCATACACTGCACCACTTGTTGGCATCACTAAACAAAAATCCAGCAGCAGGATTGTACCCTTATGTAAGTGAAACCAGAAACCACAAATATAAGCTTATTATATGATAAAAGCATGGATAGTGAACTCATTTACATAAAGGCTTGGGAATAAATGGGAATAAATGGGTCCAAGAGGACAGTCAATAATTGATACAAACAAATCCCCAATTTTCAGGAAAACATGATGTGCAACAAAGAGAACATTTCAGCTGCACTTCCATCAGCAAAGTTATGCCTGAGTTTGACTAAAACATTATTAAATTTGGCAAGGCAATGCCCAGTCTCCAGATAATAATATTATGACTATGGAAATAGAGCAATGGAGATACAGCAATGAAGAGAAACTCAGATTCAGTGATAGATATTCCAACTGCTGGCACCTGAAACAGACTGTGGCCAGGCATAATCATACAGAGAATTCAGTTGAGGCAGGTGATGAATGCAGTATAACTAAGGGTGTCATTTAAGCCACTTCATCAGTTATGTTCTTTTCTAAATATTTTATCCGAGTCTTAATCAAAACAAATTCTCTGAGCACTGTATTTCCAGACAGGAATTCTTCCTCAAATCTGTGCTTCAATTCTTCCTCAAATCACTGCAAACAAGGCAGTGATGGATACTGAATTGAACAAATATACATGACTGGTTAGTCCATGATCAATGAAAGTTCATGTAGTCATTTATATGTAAAATATGAAAGCAGTTCCAAAATATACTCTTCTTAATTGTATACGAATGCATTCATATCTTTGCTAGTCTGTATATATTACCTGAAAATACCAACATTAAACTGCCTACTAAGAATTTTCTTTGGACTGGGAATAGGAGAATATTTTGCAAACTTAAATTAGTACCGTATTGTAATCTATGTACTTCAGATTACCTTTTATGAATCTTTATCTTCAGATTAGATAAGATTTGCCTCTGCCTGAATTTTTCTGGTGCAGTCCACAGAGAAACGAAAAGATTCAGGAAATATCTGTTACCATTTAGTGTTGCTTTTACTCTGAAACCACCTTAAGGCTTGAATATATGAATATTTGCTCTGAAGTCGACATTAAATGTTCCTATTGAAAGTCAAAATGTAGTGCACTGAAATATTAGCAGAGCACTGTCTAAAACCCACCTCACTTCTAATTTCAAAGGGATTTGCTCTCTCAGGCAGGCACTGAGCTCCTGAAGCGATGATAATTTGGCCCCACCATGGCAGTGGGGAGAGCAGAGCTTGGAGGTAGGGGTGCAGTATTTTGGGGAGTCACTAGATGGTGGTAATGCTGACACCCAGATACCACTGTCAGTTCTGCTTAGCCAAACGCCAGGTGAAAATCTTCATCACCTTCTGTTGGACCTCTCCTTTCAGAAGCAGTGTATATTATTAGTAAAACCTTCCTATCGTTACTTTTCTGACTATGAATTATTTCTTAGCTATCATTATTACCTCAGGCTAGATCTAAATTTTAAAATTTAAGTCTAGACTCCCCAGCCTTTCTTCTGGAGCTCCAGCAGAGAGGGAGATGCCAACTGCTCCCCTTCCAGTCTTTGTATCCTTGGAGATACCAAGTTCCCCTAGGACTCTGCCATGGTTTAACCCCAGCTGGCAAATAAACCCCACACAGGAGCTCCCTTACTCCCCTTGGTGGCATGAGGGAGTATAGGAAAAGTGCGAAAACTTGTGGATCGACATAAAAACAGTTTAATAGGGAAAGCAAAAGCCATACACACAAGCAAAGCAAAACAAGGAATTCATTCACCGCTTCCCAAGGACAGGCAGGTGTTCAGCCCTCCCCAGGAAAGCTGGCCTCCATCATATGTAACAGTGACTTGGAAGACAAAGACCATCACTCCAAACATCCCCCCCTTTTCCCTCTTCTCCCAACTTTAGATGCTGAGCATGACTGCACATGGTCAGGAATATCCCTTTGATCAGTTGAGGTCAGCTGTCCTGGATGTGTCAGGGTGGTGCAAGAAGCAGGAAAGGCCTTGACTTTTTGTCGTTGCAAGCCCTGCTCAACAACAACAAAAACATCTTTGTATTGTCACTACTGTTTCCAGCACAAGTCTGAAACACAGCCCCACACTGGCTGAAAAGAGTTAACTCTATCCCAGCCAAAACCTGTACAGACTCTAATCCAAAAGGTCACCTCATTTCCAACCATTTGTGAGTTGAGGCAGATGTGGGTCCAGAAAACAGCGATGGACATAGCTGTGCATGTGGGAACTGCATGGTCTGTTTCAGATGAGGCACCATGGGTTGTCAGAGGCCATCAGCTTAAATGTTGAGCAGTGACAAAGGAGGAGGAGGAGGAGGAGGTGACATCTTTGATCAGTGAGGTGATGGAGAGCTGCAGCAATATGGGCGACTCCAGCAGAAGCTCTGGAGATGGTGCCCAGCTGCTGCCCCAGCAGCGTGGGGGCCTGGGGAGATCTTCTCTGTGGTATCTGCATGGCTATGGCGCATATCCCTTGGCTTAGACAAGCTGCACCTTATGCACAGCTCCTGCTACTGCAACAAGAAATTACAAATGTCTGCTCCTGCCCTACATTTTGCTGTGAAGGTTCATTCTTTTATTGTTCAACTAAAAACTTGTGTTTGAAGCTGGTTGTGTCTTTGCTGCTTCTGTCAGTCAGGACTGTCCTTCTGGACTGGTACAGAGAATGAAAAGACAGGAATGAAATGTATTGATTTTTAAAAACTTATTTATGATCTCTTTCAGCATATTTCAATAAAAGGTTCTGCATCAGAAGACCATGCTTTGCTTTTCATTCCTTTCACAACTCTGAGAACTTGCTGCACTCTTTGCAATGAAGGCAGTGATCAGTCTTCCTGCTTCTGCTACAGCAGTTCCAAAGTAATTGCTTGGTTTAATCCTCCATCAACAGGCAGAGTATGAAATATGCTATGAGGAAACAATGTGTCTGGAAATGTATTTATAAATATACTAAGTGCATCTTCAGAATTTTTTTCTGATTCTTTACCATTGTTTCAAAAGCTGTCTCCTTCCTTGTTACTACAGAAATGCACATGCTTGCCTTGAATAACTCATTATGAACTTCTGCACAAAGACCTTCAGGAGTTTAAAAGTAAAAAAAAAAAAAAAAATCTGTAATTCAAAATAATCTCATCTCAGTAGACAGTTTTCCTGTAGCCAGTCTGGGTGCAGTGTGAGTGTTTTGCAGGTGCATTCTTGCTGACCTTGGATGTAGCAAATAGGTGTAAATGACATTCAGGCCCCTCTGCTGCTGTCATTATGGGTTCTTTGTTATACTGCAGGAGTCACATTAGCATTATACTGAGAGTACAGTATTGCAGGTGAAAGAGAAAACTGAACCTCATGGATATTACAGTATAACAGCTTTGGCTCAGACTCCTGAGGCATTGAGCCAAGCGATAACAAAATGTAAGTTAAATTAAATACAAAAAACCCTCCTACATTAGCATTAAGGATTTGACTTGCACTCCTTAAGAAAAAGTGTTCCAAGTTAAGTCTGCTTCTGTCTGAGTTTGGAATTAAAGCAATACAGGCAATTTAAACTTTCAAAAAATGGACAGTTGCTCTGCTAGGTTTTGAGTTGTGTTTTTTTTTAATTCTGCTTTGTACACTTTGTAAACAGCAGACACTAGATTTTGGGTTTAAACCTTTATTTGTTTGATCATAAAGTTTTTTCAGACAGGAAAAATTAAGGGTCTGATCTATGATTGTTGTAATCAAACTTAGTAGACTTTGAGGCAGGAGATGACAACTCAGGAATGTACATGAAAAAAAAAAATGCTAAATGCATGAAAAGAGTATGTGCTGGAATATGGTTTCCAAAATAACCTTTTCACAGCGTTGTTCAACTTGCATTAATATCCAGAAGTGCATGTATCCACTGTAGGTTCACATTTTTGCAATAAGAAATATAATTTTCTAGTTGATAGAGTCTTGCTTAACCATATAATTAATTGGTAAACTTTAAAAAATGAGCTTATGTTTTAAAAGCTAGGGAATGCAAATTGTTAAGCATATACAAATCCCCCTAAAAAGAATGGAAGGACTAAGATGAGCAAACAATGCAGTGTCAGGCTTATTGCAAAACTGAACTGTGTATCTGATCTGCCATTCCTTTTTAACCACAGTTGCATGCATACAGCACAAATAATCTAGATAGCAAGCCTTGACTTGGAATATTAAAAAAAAAAGGTTGATGAAATGTCCCTCCTCCTCTTCAAAAAACAGAACGAAGAAAATACCAAAAGCTACATGATAATCTATTCTGGTGGCAGGGAGGGAGCAGGACTTAAAGTCATTCTTCATTCACAGTCATGGCAAAAGTAAAACAGGATGCAATCAAATTATCATTCTAAATGTGTTTTTTTTTTTTTTAAATATTCTTAGTTCCTTTTTTTATTAATTACCAGATCTTGTGAACCATTATATTTCAGAGAAACTAGTTAGACAGGATGTTTGCCTGTAATTAAAATGATGGAGAAACATTGAAATAATGTCCCAATTCAATAAAACCTAATAAAAATGAAAATAGAATACATGTGCTGACAACAAATAATGTGAACATGCTTGAAATATATCAGGCAGGAGTCAAAAAGGGCACTGAAAAACCTGCAGCCTACTGATAGCCTGAATGGCCCTGCACAGAGTGAAATGTTTACCTATCAACCTCTCCTATGGAAATTTATGTATATGAAACCTATGGGAAATGATCTTAGCTTAAATTGAAATTGTTACATACATGGGAAGACAAAAGTGCCCATGGGGCTTCCTTTGTTTATTTCTCATTAATTGAATTCTAAGTAGAAATGAAAAAGTCTGGCATTTATTAAAAAAACCCCACAGAATTGACATGAAGAGAGATAAATTTAAAAACAAAATTAATTTCTTATTGATATTGAGTAACATAATTCCTCACAACATTGTATATATCTTCAAACTAGTGAAATATGGAAAGGAAGACTTCTGTTTCAATATTTTTACTGTTTAAAAATTTGCTTTTGCTGACTGTCACAAACTCTCAAAGGTTACAGAAAAAAATAGTCCTTTCTAACCAACACTGTTTCGCCAATTGATCTTTGATCTCTTTTTTTTTTAATTGGAACCAAGCAGCAGACAATAAAATGAAAGTCAATAAACAGGTCAGCTTCTCTTCAGCCCTGTGAGCATTCCTGCTTTTGTCTAAAGAAACCCTAAACCTCCAGTCATACGGCAAATGTTCTGGCAAAAAATAATGATGAGAAGTTATAAAAGAAGATTGAAGTGCTAAGAGAGTTTGAGAAACAGTCCTTGTCCTTGCAATAAAAAAATTTCAGATTGGTGACTGTAAAATGAAAAGGCAGCAGGTCTTTTTCATGTACTATGCACAACGAGAGGCAGAAACAGGTGCCTGAGCTTGAAGCCATCATGGGGCTACCATGGGCTCATTGCCCATGGCCACGTTATCATGCAAGGGAGAATCCATGGCAATCCATGGGGTTTTGTCCATTTTTATAAATGTCAGCCTTTTAACCTCCAGATGAATCAGAACATCCCTGCAGCATGAGGTCCAAATACGCACTGAAGGTGAAGTTGCACTGACATTTCACAATAACTGACAAAAGCTCCCATCTCCAGGGAAGTGGTGGAGTTCTTAGGTGAGCTCATGTTTCCTGCTGGCTCATGTTCCTAGGCTGGCTCAGGGGCTGACATGTCCTAGGGCATGTTTTAGATGCTTTCCCGTGTTTGGCGTCCCTGTGCCACAGTGGCTGCTGTCTTTGTTCATGCTGATTAGCGTGTGGGACAAGTCCATCCGCTGTACGCTGAGTCACCACATTAGTCAGTGCTTTGCTGCCTCTTGTCTGCTCCCTGCAGGGAGGCTGGAAACACACTTGGTATCCTTGAAACTGGGATCCAAGATGTGAACAGGATGTTGAGCTACTCATCTTCTGAGCACCCTGATGCATAAGTCTCCTTAGAGTATCAGCTGCATATGAAGATCCCTTTTCATCCACATGCTTCTACTGATGTCTCACTGATGTCATTCCTCTGGAGCCAGATGAGATGCATTGTTTGGCTGAAGGAAGCCTCTTGGTTGCCAGCTGATTTGCAGGTAGCACTGACCTACAAAGCCCTAAACAAGCCTTCTCTGTGTTCACGTCCTCTTCTCTCCCTCTGTGAGTACAAGGCAATGAAATAGTTTAGGCACACAGTTAAGGAGAGCTTCTGGTCTTGAGCAGATTTTTTACTCTTTTACACAGGGATACTTTAATCATTTATCCAAAACAAGGAAGGGACAGACATTTCCAAAACTGAAATAGAGGCATCATTAGGAGTACAGTATACACAGATTCTTGCACTGAATAGGTCGAGTAGGATGCAAGCTCACTCCAAAAGTGCAGGTTTTGGGGAGCTTTTGAGCAGTTGGGTTCAAGGTCCCTCTCAGACGCTACATGGGAGCTGCATGGGGGAGATTGGGGTAGAAATGTGCGTCTTTGCACAGGCAGACTGGCATCAGTGTGGAGTCCCTCATTCTTCTTCTAGACTGCACAGAGGGTTCCCCAACCAGTACATCCTTAATTAAAGGATAACCTTTGAGCAGCTTCATCTACAAGTTTTGGGCTGGCCAAGGAGGCCATTCAGCTGTGTCACGTCTCCAGGCTTTCTCCCCACACAGCAGTTGCTCTTGTAGGTACAACATGCCAAGCATAATCAGTTAAACTAACCATGAGGTCTTCTGAGTGACAATCAGCCTCTTTCCACACTTTCTTTCAGCAGCAACAGCAGTGTGAACAATCCTGCCAAGAGGAGGTGGGTGAGCTGCACGACTTCAAGTTGCTGCTGATAAATTATTAATTCTCCAAGAGGCTTGTGAGAGTTGAAAGTTGGAGAGGAGGTGTAACCTCCCAGCATCTAGGGATCATTGAAAAAGAACTTGCTTCTGATAGGGACAGTGGGAGAGACAAGTGCTGACCTGGGGGCAAGTTGAGCATATCTTGTTTTCCTGGAAGATTCTGGATTTGCCAGAGTTGTGTGCAACCATATTAAAAAACCAAAGGGCCTTACAGACTTCGGCCAGAAATGATATCCTGAAATGACCAATCCTGATATAATTCCCTTGACAGACTACTGTGTAATTGCTTGTTTCCCCCTTAACAGAAACTGAGTAATCCCCCAGGTGAACACCACCAGAAGCCACTCCTGTGCAAGCTGTCCATCAAGGCAGACTGGCCCTCCTGGCTCAGGTACAACAGCCTCCAGTGCTGTATTCATTTGCAATAGGAGACAATAAGGTTTAGCAAAATAAGGCTGATGGCAGCAGCTCTTGTAATCCTGCCCTAACCTGTGCTAAAATGACACCCAGTGTGAAAAATGCCAGCCCTTGCAGGCACAGGATAGAGTGTTAGAGGTTTAATGCTTGGTGAGCACTAGACTGTAGGAATTCAAATTAAAAATGGCTGGAAAATCCCCATTATCATCATAACTGAGAAATAGGAGGGTCTTACCTCATCACTTCCTACCTCAGCACCCCCAGCCTCAGCTTGTCTAAAGCCCTCATTAAGAGTTCTTTTGAACTGCACAGTGGGTCTGATGAATTAGAGAATTCAGATTTACCCATGAAGATTTCAGGGCAACTAGGTACTTTAGGAAATTAATTTGGTACACTGTTTGTGCCAGGTCCTGGATGTTCCCATCAATTCATCAGAAATTCAGTTCAAGCCCCCTGCGAGAGGCAGGGTTTTCTGACACATGGGAAGTTACTTTCATGTGTTGATGCACCATTTAAAGTTCACTCAGAAACTCAGACCAGAACCTGTGCAACTCAGAGAGAAACAATAGAGTTAAGGCAGAAAATCCAGATTTGCCACTAATGTAAATGATGAACACTTCACTGGAGCACTCTAAAACAAAGGCAGGTTTAAAATTTCAGATGACAAAGCCACACCCAGCTTTAGTTTTCATCCTCTCAACAATGAGCCACTGTCATCTTCTCATCATACCCAAAGGAGAAGAGAGGAAAGGGTAGTTCTGGTTGCAGAGCAATGCTTACATTTGTTTATATATCCCTGATCTGGAGACAGATGGTATGTTCCTATACATCACGATACTCAATTCTTTACCTTTCAAGGGCCCCTGAAAATAGAAATGTCTGTTTACTGGTTTGTACAGACACCTAACCAAACAGCAAGTGTAAGGCTTTGTGAATTTCATCTAGAGGATGGAGCTACTAAAGGAAATATTCAAAATGTGTTTGGAGGGATGGTATGAACTAGTAGTACAGGCTAATGCTGTTATGCATAAATAGCATTTCTCTTAGAATATTCATGGCTTATAGCTGAATCAACATTCCAGTCATAATGATTAGTTTGACCAGGCCAAGTCAAGTGGTACATTGACCTGTGGCTCAAGAACTGAGCATCAATAAAACCAAGAGCGGCAGCAACTGGGTGAGGGAATTCATGGTCTAGGTCTGTTCTGTTGCTCACCCTGATGATGGAATCACCCCTACAGAGGTTGTTTCCTGCCTGTCAGGATGAATTTAAAACCCTGTACCCCTGCAGAGCAGCCAAAGGTTTGTTTGCAGCGGAGGTAAGAGAAAGGCTGTGGTTTTAACTCAGCTGAAAAATAACAGCAGATCTTCACTTCAGCCTGAGGTAGGCATCTTGGGCTACTGGTGAGGTGCAACGTCCCACCTCAGTCTCTCCTGCCATGCCCTTGCCTGGTTGTCAGCCACATTAATAGAGCACACTGGAGCACACAGGCACATCCTGCCTTCAGACATGCCCTTACACACCAGCGTGCAGCTACATGCCATCACCTGGCCAGCAGAACATGGCAGCTAGTAAATCAGCACCTTCTTTTATGTACCTGTTGTCTGTGCACAAGCCCTCTGAGCCTCTCAGCCATGTGTGGTAGGTCCGGTCAGGTGGAGAGCTTCCTGCACTGCACTAACAGGTACCCAGCAGAGCCCGAAAAATGTCAGCTCTGCAGAGCAACCTGGCAGGACAAAATCACTCATTTCTGGCACAGGGAGAGTTTGGGATGAAGGCCTGTCTGATGCTCTTTGTGCAAAGCTGAGCAGAGTCTAACATCTTTATAAATCCCCTGCATGATTTTATATCTGATGAACGCTAGACTGTCAGATCAGCAGAGGAAGAATTCACCGATGTGCGGGGGTATTCTATGAGGTTGTGTGCCTTCCGTGCCAGAATATGGCTCCAGTGAAACTCAGAGGCATACTGGCCTTTGACAAGCACTCTGCCCAGGGTGGAATTCCTCCCTAAATGAAAAACAGCTCTCCAGTAAGTAAAACCTTCTAGAAATAGTTTGCATGACCGATGTGTCACACGGTACATCATGTACTGTATTTCCCCCCAGGTAATCTGCCTGGACAAAGACTTGCTTTTGTCCTCAAGTTCTTTTGCCTCCTTGTTTCTCTCATTCTTCAGCAATGCCCTCCGTGCTGGAGACATGCTGTGAAGCTTTGCTATATTGTGCAATGTTGTCAAAGAAATTTATGGTCCAATATTTTGGTTTTTTGGAAGGCTGCTCCTCCCCTTTTTGCCTTAGCAAAGAATTTACTCTGGTCAAGGTCATGCGAATTTCAGCAGTGGGGATACCTGACTGACAGTCTGTGTCCCAGACATGTGTTGCCTTTCAAAATACATGACAACAAGGTACTAAACCCATACTCAGCCTGCAGCTTTCTAATTCTAGGTTTGGCTGGATTTGCACACTATACAGACAGAAATTTGGTAGTTGCTTCGGAAAGAAAAAAAATAAAAGATAAAAATTGATAAGTTAGAATAAAAGCATGAATCCATATCAATCACTCACAAAGGTTTGTACACAGATAGGTGTGTGTGAAAACTGGAAGAACTCAATCAAAACTGATGTGGAGAAGAAATGACTGGCTATATTGACAATGAGGGATAATAACTATAGAGACATGGCAGGAAGACTTACAAAAGGGAGCCTCAGAACTAGTGACATAATTTGAATGAGAAATGTCTCTGGAAATCTTAAATGTCATTGCTGTTCAGGTTGTCAACAGTAATGCTGTCATGTAGGTAAATGCTGCATTATTTTATTACAAGCCTTTAATTACTGTTCTTGCATTCTAAATATGTTTTTGTTAAGCTCGATATTAAGGTGACCCATTATTATTTATTAAAGGTAAAATGGCAGCATAATAGCAGGCTAGTCCAAAAAACCCTCTTAGTATTGTGATGCATTCATGGAGCTCATCCTGGACAGCCACACTCAGTGCTTCAGTAATACATCAGGTCTGTTGTTTGCTTTGTCTGTTCCTGTTTGTCACATCTTCCCACAAGTATGAAGTTCGGCTTCCCTCTGTACATCAAGGGCATGATGGTATTTCTGTATTTCTGTATTTCTAAAGACTGTGGAAAACTGACTAAAAAGTAGTGGGCATTAGTTCCAGGATGGACTCATGGCAGGGCCCCTAGTCCTCCAGAAGTTAGATTTGATGGAAAGACTGCAATTAGTGTGCTTTTCAAAAGGAGGCTTCACACCTCAGCAAGTATGTCTTAAGGAGAGGTTGCATCCGATAGCTTTCCCGCTTAAGGACATTAATTCATCAGTCTGCTTCATAACTGACAGCTGAACTGTGAACTTTGGGGTTTTTTGCACTGTCTGTGAGATTGTGCTTCCAAACCCTCAGACAATGCAGTGGAAAAAAACTGGAAAATGCAGTTATACCTTAGTCCCATCACATGACTTGTCTGTTCTTGACCCCAAGTTCACATTCAACTTAACTAAGAAAATGAAACAGATATATAACAAGGGAAACGGGCCTGGGGGAGGGGAGTGATAATGGCCACATGCTGCAATACAGAGAAGAACTGGAGCAAAGTATTAACACGTGAAAATCACAATTCAAGGCAGGAATAAATCAAATGGGCTGCAAAGACTGCAGTATATCCAAGATACTTTCTGTGAGGTAGAGAAAAGAGGCCATCCAGGGATTTGTAGAAGGGACAGGTTTCAGCCCTGGAAAAAAAAATACTCTATTGAATGAACAAGTAACAAATACCACTCTCTGATCTAGTTTTCTTACTTTGCTATATTTTTCTTGACCTGCTGCAATTTTACAATGAGCTCTACAACTTTGTGGCTGGCCTGTTGCTTGAAACAAACTGACTCATCAAATGATGCACTTTTACTGCTGTTTACACTACTGTAACAGCCTTATCTACAGTACAATAGTTCACTGCACTACCTGAATATATAAAAAAACGACCAAGTCAAAGCTATAAGTCAAAGCTAGACAAAGATAGAAGGATATTTTCACTTTAGGGGTCCATAAGAAAACTTGCATTGTGCACTAAGTCCTTAATAGCCTTGGTGTGTGTTTTCCATCCAAAGTACCAAGGATTCAGTCCTTGCTGGATTTACATATACAGAAGATTGCCTATGAGACTGCTTCTGGCTTCCAGAAGACTCAGTGTGAAACACAGAATTCAGACTGGAAAGAGGAAGGACATCAGGGAGAAAATAACCTGAATTTGATCATAAAACTCCTTTTGCACATACCATACAGAAAGGACGTGGTAAAGTGGTGAGAGGAGCTGCACAGAAAGTATGCAGAGGGTTGACACAAGGTGATACAAAGAGCATACTTAAGCCCCTCCAAAATTTTCTCCCCAGTCTCTGTATGGAGACTGTTTTTCAGTGACATCCCAAATACTGTTTAAGAGTGTTTGAGCGTAATTCCTGCATGTAGCTCTGCCCTGCATATTTCCGGCTGTTTTGTTCAGTGCTCAGCACCAGGCAGGCATTTCAAGTGTGCACGAGCAGAAATAGGAACAGGACTAAGTAGTTAATGGGAAGCATTTGTTATTGCCTAATTGCATCAAATATATCAGTATTTAAGAAAGCAAATTATAAATATAAGTGACAGTCATGGATTTTTTCAAGGTTGAACACAGTCCTGGAGTCAAAGATTAAATAGCCTTTGCCTGATACGCTTCATCATCATGAACCTGTGGATATAATGGAAACCAAGGAGTTTTTGGCCAAGGATAGAATACATAACATATGACAACTCAGTGGATTTCCAGTTACTTTAAATGTATTTTTTCTTTAAATATAGACCATCCATATGAACATCTACTCATTGTTCCATAAGGGTCAATTATCAGCCTTTTGCAATTATTGTTCCAGCCTGTGGAGCTCTGTGATGCCTTTTATTCTGCCACATTTGGAGCACAGTTCTCAAGTGTTCCTTTACAGAGAAAGCCTCTGTAGTGAACAACCACACAGTTTAATTTCACATCCAGGACTGAACTAGACACACAGAAAAGCAGGCTAACAAATGCAGGTTTTATACATAATGATGATAATATCCCATGTAAATGGGACTTGTAACAGTCACTTACTTTGACCAGTAAGTTTTTTAGAAAATCAGTATCACTATTGATATAAACAACAGACTAGAATCTCTTTGCTCTCGAGAGAAGTGACTGCTAAGGTCTCTGGCTCCTGAAAGCCACAGTGCTATTCCTTGCTTGGAAAAATTTTGCTCTGTGAAATGTAGCTACCCTCCATATTATGAATAGCTACGTTTCTTCTCTATTCGCATGAAGGACCTCTCTTAAAACCACAAAATAAGCAAAGATGAGTAACAAAAATTACACTGGAGCTTAAAAACAAATGACATTTAAATCTCTAAAATTCTAAAATTGTTGAAATTAAAACTGAGCAGAGGTCACACAAAGTAAGTAATTTTCATTGACAGGAATGAAATGCAACCTGTTGAGTTGACACCACTAAAAAACAGCAGTAAAGGGGTTTTCATACAAGATAAACTAGAATATGATGTCTTAGGACATGTATGGAAAACAAGCAGTTCAGAATGTATGAAAGTGTTACTGCAGACTTCTCAGATGTTCCTGCTGACTTTTGAAGGGGGTGTTTTCCCCCTCCCAGGGCAGCCTGAAAATATTGCTCTATCTAGAACAAATAGGCCATTATATAGTGTATTAAAAAAATCCAGCAGTGTCTCGTAGACTTGATCATTGCCTGCTTTTGTGTCCTTTGGAGGAGTTATGCCATAAGCTCTCATTTTCGTGGCACTCCAGGAAATGTGTCCTCCATTTATGCATTGAGTTACTTCAGAGGAAACTTCTGTGTGAAAGACTAACAAAAGCAGCAAAACTCATTTTGATGCACTCTTGATGTGTAGTGTGCTCTGACATAAGTTCTCACAGCCATTTCAGCATAAAGAAAAAAATCATTCACATGTCTGCTTTTTTTATTACATATGAAACCTCAGCTCCCAAAACTGTGATCAGAATTAGAAGCAATAACCAATTCTGCTATGTCTCTCTGATAGTAATGGAAAAACAGAAGCCACACATAGATGCATTTGGGAAGGAAAAAAGCAGAAACTTTCTTCTCTGTCATTTGGGTAAAATCATGTTCTGCAATATTAAAAATATATATCTATTTAGATTCCATTGTACAGACTGGAAAAATATTCACCAGGTGCTTACATTGAAATTCATGCTGAATTCATGGCTCTTTAATTACTTATGGTGAATTAAAGGATCAAAGTCCTGAAGAACAGAAAGTAAGTTCTCTTGTGCTTTAAAATTATGGATTTTACTAAACCATGCTGAAATATGCAGCTCCATTCCCTTTGCAAGTCAACAAACAAGGCAGGGGCAAAAGCTCCCTCTCACAGGCGTTTGTTCTTTAGTATGAAATTAGTTTTCATTTACCTTAATTTGCTCTGTTTGCTAAGAATTACTGGAGCTATTAAAGCTCAGACTTGAATTTTAAGATCAAATGAGTTTCTCATTAATTTAGGAGTATAATAATCTCACACACCAATGGCATCTTCCTTTACCAACATCTACATATCTCCTATTCATCTCTGGAGTGACAAGCTGCCTATGTTGGCTGTAAATATATACATTTCTCTGTAGTCTGGGGAGTTCACGTAACATTCCTTGTGGCTGGGCTGTCCCAATCCTTGGTCTCAATTTTCCAGTTAAGAAAGTAACTGGAGAAGTAAATTATTTGTGTAATATCTGCTTCCCAGACTTATTAATGATAATATTAGAAGGATTTTTCAAAATTAATAGAATGCAAGTTCTTCTCCTGAAACTGGACATCCTGAAAAGAGAGGCATTTGAAAGTTTTGCCAACAAAGAGTTTCTGCTAATGACCTTAGATATCTTGTTTGCCTTAAATCATTTTTTATAAACCTTTTACTGTCACAAACAAGACATTGCCTGTCAAGAATGCTGACAGAGCTGGTCAAGGACTCCTTATGAATCAAGAAAGCTCACTTCTCACTACATCAGAACAGGACACAGGAACTGCTGGTGGGTTCCCACTTTAGCACAATGTGGGTAGGGAAGCCCTAGGAAGGTTTTGATTGCAAAAGACAGACTTTCAGATAACAATTGGGATGGAAGCTCCACAAAGAGACTCAGTCAATTAATTCATAGGGTCTTTGAATAGTATGATCTGAAGCAAGTGCTTTTACCACATATGCATCAACATCAAACCACTCACACTCAGGGGGATGACAAAAATGTTAAGATAAACTCCTGAATTCCCAGAAAAGCTGGAGAGCATGATAGAAACATCACAGACAAGAAAGCATAAATCTGATCTCAAAATGAACATGAACAAAATCAGCATCAAAAACAACTAGTATAGAAAATCAAAGGATTTTACTATTGTACTTCTCCACTGAAGAAACCAGATGACTTTGCAATACCTGTGGGAACAGGTAAGCATTAATAATAGCATGGGAAAGATGAAAGAGATTAACTAAGTATTCTGGCAATGTGTCCTTCTCACCTTGACCTACAGTGCAATGCAATGCAACTCACTTTTTGCATAAAATACTTAACATGTCTCATAAAATGTTTACAGGGAGCGTCAGCCAAGGCAGAGGAAGACTACAGAGAAATGCAATCCCCAGAGCAAGTCATAAGTAGTTGAGATAAAAGTTTGCACAATTTCCTGTTATCCCTTTTCTATCCACACCTCTTGTAAAATCTGCAGATTTTTCTTCTTGTTTTCCACTCCTTTATGCCTGCTTTCACACTTTAATGTCACAACTAATGTGAGATGTCATGCATTTATTATTTTAATTTACTTATCACATAAATTTATTCTTCTGGTTGCTGCTGAGTTGAGTTTACAGCAGAAAAAGTCAGAGCCCCTGCACCTGGCAACCTCCCAATTTTGTGTGACCCTGGTAAATTCAATGCTTAAATATTCTCAAAATAAAGGGAGGTTTATCCACTATTCTGCAGGTGGAAGTCTTACAAACAATTTTCTTTGATATCTCTTCTCTACTCAAGACCCAGCAAGTAGATTTACTTGGTTACTCCTGAGGAGCAACCTAGGCTTTCTACTTCTGATTCCTAAAACTGGAAGGAGGAAGGGAGAAATTGGTGGGGAGAGTGTAAGGAACACAATCCTTTTTTTGCTGAGAGGGTGCAGGTAAATAACAGGACACAGGTCAAACTGCCTCACGTCCCCAAGTCCTTGCAGTGAGACTGTGGAGGACACCACCAGGAGGAGTAGGAATCTGAAACTATTCCAGCAGCAGAGCCATGTGGAATGAGCTACAGGAAGTTTTCCCTTTTATAAGATCTAAGCGCGATTTTACAGTTGGGTTTAGATGCAGCAGTTGTGTGTGAAACAAATAAAGGAGATAACAAAGTCCGGGGAGGTGCAGTGCATCCACAGTGCCAAGTCCATTCTCTTATACTGTCCCTAACTGATGTCAACAGAGCTGTGCTTGCAGGCATGAACACTGTCTTAGGCCCACTTACAGCTATCAAACCTGCCAAGCTACACCTGGTAAAATGGGAAAATAAGGAGAAAAAAGTGACAGGAATGGTGATAAGCTACCATAAAAAAAAAAAAAAAAAAAAAAAAAAAAAAAAAAAAAAAAAAAAAAAGCTGAGCAAGGAGCAAAAGCCCCCAAACCAGCCCTGTGTTGAAATGAGTAAGAGGGCAATAGGCCAGGGCAGGGGAGAGGTGTCCCCATGGTCTGGGGTGTCAGGGTGCGGGGCAGTGGGGTGATTGACCCCTGCTCTCATGTCAGTACCAGCCAGCAGAGTGAGAGCAGCTGTGGGAGGTGCACCCAGGCAGAGGGACTCTGCTGCAGTGTTAGGAAGTCTTCCCCTGAAAAGAGAAGGGTTTTTTTCACCTGAAGTAGTTTAGTTTGGATGGAGCATCCCTGGGACCAGATCCCTCTCCATGCAGCCGTGGAGTTTGGGTTAGAATTTCTAGAAATCAAGTTTCATTATGAAAGGAACCAAAACATCCCACACCATGGGTGGGGATTAACCTCAACACAGCACGCTCCTTGTGCAGCTGCCCATCACCAGGATTGAGAAGGGTTTGTCTGAAATCCCAGTCTTAACAGGTACCAGCCGTTCACATCCTTCTGGAACAACATCTCTCCACCTGCTGGTATCATTTTGGGATGTAGGTGGCCTGAAATCCAGCAGTTAACTCTTCTAAAGTAGAACAGCAGCTGCTTGTTAAATAAACTCGAGTGGCTGGAGGAAGAGGGAGAAAAAAGATTTGTATCTTTGCACTCCCTCCATCTAAACAGGACTTTGCATCAAAAAAATGCAGAAATCTAACCAGGAACCAAAGATATTTGTCCATTTCAGGGATGCATATTTTGCTAATTCTACCTGCTTACCTTCCTGGTATTGAGTGGGGCAGGAGAGCCTTCTGGGTTGGACAGGATGTGTCCAAGAATCACAGAGTTAGGCTAGCTGTTTAATAAGTTGGGTCATCTAGTCATCTAAGAGCATTGACTGGGGGAGTTGAGTCACAGCCAGACTTCCACAGTGGGTTGCAGAGCCCTGATTGTTGTACTGTAAACAAGAACTGAGCACTGTGTGGGATGAATACTAGAATATTAAATGCATTCCTTCACATAAGGCTCAGAGTCCTTTCAAGGATTGTGTTCTGAAGAAAAACACCTTTGCAATGTCTACTACAGATATTAATGTTGCATAATTTTGAGATTTCATTACTTCTGCACTGTTTTATTGGAAAACAAAACCTCTCTTCAGCCACTAATGAGAATGAAGTATTTATATTTAATAAAGTTTAAGTGGTAGTGGAGAAAAACTGTGTCTTAAATTGAGACTTCAGCTCCTAATTTGCCTTCTCAAACTGTATGAGACCATTTATATGCTGAAGGAAGTTGCTGCAGTACCTAGCCATCTGTATCACCCTCCATCTCTATATTGCCTATGTGAACTATAATGGAGATTTACAGGAATCTGTGGTCTGCAGAATATCTTTGTTTAAAATATAATTGCCATGTATCAGCACGAGTTCTCCTCTGAAGAGGCCTGAGCAGCCGGTGCAGATAAATATTCTGGATGGCACTTTTTTGTCTACCTGGCAAGTTATTGTCCTTTTTGGGAGCATGAAATGGGATAGAGCAAGGCAGACCAGGAGGTATTTTGTGAGGCAGCAGAAATTAGCTTGCCAATTTAGTTATCATAGTATTTTAAAACACAAGTATTAAACCTCTTATGACTTAACTTTTGCATTTATGCAAAACAAGTTTCATACTGACAATGCTGCAATGCTTTATGTGTCTGCTGAGAAAATAAATGGAAAGATGAAAAAAAGGGGCCAACACAGTTGACTTAATGCAGTTGACTTAATTTCTCACTTCATGTAGCCTCTGAGGACTTATTTAATCAATAATGGTATCCCATTTGATCACAATATTCCATCCTTTTAATATGGGAATAATATCCACTCCCCAAAAGGTGTCTGGAAAGGAAGAAGTTTGTTGAACAGGTCAGCCTTGAGTTCTGCTACATTTTCTGAATACAGGTCTCCTTCACAATGCTTCTCATTAAATGGTAGCCTTCTGATAAGGAAGGGCATGTGCTTCTTACATTCCTGCTGGAAACAATATCTTATCTCTTATATCACATCTATATTTGTATAGATATATGTGTGTGTATGTATGCATATGTATGTAAATGTATGTGTATATGTATGTACAAGCTGTAAAACAACGTGATTTTTCCTTTGCCTTCTGAATTCTGATATATTAATCTTGTGGTGGGCCCCTTGGAGGTGAAGAGTTCTAGTGCAAAGCTTCAAATAACCTTGTTTTTACCAACCTGTCTTGTTTTCACAGTGGTCTGTTTGAAGTATCTCATTTTACTAAGAAATTGCTTCAGAGATGGAAGGTCACATTGGTTTTTCTTTCTGACTTGCTAGTTACATGCTGCTCTACTGTAGTAACAAGGTTAAGGCCCTGGAATCAAATGTAAGAGCAGAATGTTTTCTATTTGAGGGAAAATGAAGATTCTTTTAGATTTGCTATACTGACTCACAGGGCATGCACACCAGGATTTTTGCCATGACATCTGATCCCATTTTATGTATTTGTCAGTGCTTCTCTGCAGAAGACATATTCAGCTTGAACACTGAAGCACACTGATGGCTGCTGAAGGATAGATTGATTTAGAGCCTCAAGACAGACTTCACGTGATTCATAACACCTACAAAGCAAGAAGGTTGTAGGTCTGTTAAGCCTATGCTAAATCACATCCTAATAAGAGGTGATGAACACACTAAGGAGGTTAGATTTTCACTTTTTAGATACCCTGCACATAGTACCAAAGTGTTTCACTACCCCCAAAAAAACCCTGGTGGTCAAGCTGTGATTTACAAAGGGAATAACTTAAAATTTGCACTCACTGATTTGGAGTGCAGAATCGCGAATCTGTGCCCAAAGAACAGCGGAGGCATATTTAAACACATTTACAACAAAATTATACTTACTTTTGTGTTGAGTTTTTTGACTGTCTTTATTATTTTTTTTGGTGATTGCTAGCACTTTATGATCCTAATAAATAAAGATGCTAAATATTTTCTCCAGCTGAACATTATTTCCATTACAAAAATGTTCTAGAGAGCTAAAAGACAGATATGGGGTGGAATGCAAATACCTAAGCACATCTGTTTATTGATATTTTAATTGCCCAGCAAGATGCTGTATTGAATGGGTCACCTATAGGTCTTTTGTTACATCTGCCAGCTCTACCCAGACCTGTCAGACACAGAGGGTGTAGAAAATGACAGTAAGTGTCTATGTTAGAGGCCTGAATAGTCCTCTGGATCACCGGAGAGGTTTTTTTTCTATAAGTAATTTTTTCTTTTTCTTTTTTTTTTTTAAAGCACCTATGCACATATTACCCAAAATTTGACAGAAGTAGACTTCATCTAAAAACGAATTGCAAAGTTTTGACACTTGACATTTTATTGCATGTTAAGCTTGCCCTATGCCAATCCCACCTCTCCAATGCAGAAAATATGATGGTGATGTAATTTGGATGAAAATTACCACACCATTTCAGTTCTTAAATAGAATAGTATTGTAAAAGCAAAATTTTGGCTACACAAAGTCCTTGAGTACATAATTAATCCCACTACAGAGGAACAGGACTGCTTGTGGGCTCCAAGATAAACATATTCTTAAATGCTACAATAAGCTGAAGCCAAAGAAAATAGGTATAGAACAGAGACAAAAAGACATGTTCGTGGAAATGTAGAATAAGAGGAAAAAACAGTGCAAGAAGGTGAAAGCAAGACATTTCAATCAATCAACAGGAATAAGCATGGGGAAAGAACCTGAAACTATTTTCTGGGAAGGAAAATTTCAGATGTTTTTAGCTAATTCTTATTCAGGTGGAAAAAGTTCTTAGCAAACAAAAGGGAGCATTTGCTGAAGACAATTTTTTCACCAAGCTTTATGAGGTTTTCCTTTGAGATACTTCATCATATGGCTTACATTCACCCCATCAATGAACTGCAGTACCATAGGATCTGTGGAGCCCAAATAAAACCAGATACCTCAAATCAACTAAGAAACTGAGAACCCCTGCCAGGGGAAAAAAATATACAAGACAAAGGATAAGTAATGAGGCAAATCATAAATTTTATAGTAAATACACTTGGGAATTGCAAGCTGCTATGTTCACAGAAAGGAAGTGGTATGGATTTGTCAAGCAGCATTTCACAGGAAACACTTCCTTCAGCTTACAGTTTCTGCTACTAATGTGGTTTGTTCTGGGTATTGCAGTTGAGCCCACACATTTCTCTGAGCAAAGGTAAACCCCACAGTCTGGGTCCTTGTTTGTACTGTCAGGGAACTGAATTGTGCAAAGCTGGGGTGCACTCACATGAACTTACGAGGTAAAGCTGAAATTCCCATCTCTTTTTCCAGCTGACTTCCCCTCCAGCTGTTACTCACCTACCAGTACTTCCTTGCCAGCAAACTCTTTCCAAGGCTGCTTTCTAATCCAGATGTATTAAATGATGCCTTTGGCATGCATAAACTAGCTAGAGGACAGGTAGCAAAGCAAGAGATAGAATACTGTATGGAGAAGAAAATTCAGATTAAAATGTGCCATATAGTCATGGTAGATCATTCAACCAGCTGGGCTAAATGTCAAAGTGACTGACACTTAACTCATGCAAAACTCCCACAGATTGGAATAAGAGTGATGCATAAATAGTGACTTCAGGATCAAGTCTGTTCTCGGGAGCTACTGAACGCTTCACTTCTTACTGCAGTCCTGGAATACACTCATCAGCATCCAAGAATCTGCCCCAAATCCTGGCTGTGTTTTGCAGAGCACCAAAGACTGTAAAATTCTCATTTTACCCCATTGCTGAACAAAATCTTTATTTTGTTTTTCTAAAAAAACATATGTATGTTATTAATGGTTTTAAGGATAATTTAACCAGTAGAGAACAACAAATATGAATCACCTGCGGTTTTGTGTAACATAGAAAGAAAACGTGCCAAAGATATGGTCAGCAAGAGGCTGAAATACTGTTGTCCAGAGGTTGATTGCATTATTTGTAGCCATTTGGTGCCTAAATCTTCTTGTTTTCTTACTAAGAAACAGTGTAAATAACACAAGAAGTTTATACAGATTTTCACCCTATACTACTCTCACCATAATTCCTTCAAAGTCTTCTGGACTGACAAAAAGCCTCTGTTCTTAAAATAAATAAACTTCAATAATTATGCACGTTATGCACAATAAAGGTGATTGAATATTTGAGCACCACAGCTATGCGGTCCACATGAAGACCATACATAGTTTTTTGTCTCAAGTAACTGACCTGAACCTAATGCAACTCAAAAGTTTGGAATCTTTCCATACTGATTCTAGGAGTATGTAGTATTTTTCATTTCTACAAAACTAGAAAAGACTTTTGCACTTTTTTTTTTTATATTGCCAGAATTGCTTAAGCAATTTTTCAAAACAGAAACATCAATAAAATTAATAAAAAATATTATTCTATTCAAAGCTAAAGCAGCTTCCTGTATTTCAGGATAGGCACCAATAGATTTCAACTCTTTCTGAAGTTAATTCCCCCACCTGCAATGCGAATCATTGTACTGTGCTGTGGGAAGTGAGAATATATGAAGATGGAAAGGGAATTATTTTGCTTTTCTCCACTGTTCCTGCTCAATGTGGCAAGTGCCTCTGTCACGTTACTTAGATGAAGTCTGTACCTACCCCAGAATAAACTGAACTACCATGTTTGATTCAGACAGGAGGCAGTAGTTTTGGCAAAATGCTTTCTCCTTAGCCTCTGTGAGTGATGGAGAGAGGCGAGTTTCTCTGGTAGACTGCAGAGTTACACAGTTCCAGCGCCTTGCCAGCGCAGCAGCGTGTTCATCACTGCTGGCTCCAGTGGAGCGCGCAGCCTCAGCGGAGCAGAGCACAAGGCTGCGCCTACCAGGCCGCTATAATTCCATGGTCTGTTGGTTCAGCAAATGAATGCATGTTCATTGGTAGAAAAGTAATCTAGTTTGGTCAGAAATATCTATAATCTGTCTTCTGCAAAACCTGCACCATTAGCACATAACCCAGAGCTTTTAACAGTTCCATCTTTTTCTGCAATTTTTTTTGGGTAACACTTCCTTGGATATGTAGTGTCAGCCAATTGTACATTTTTTTTAGAATCTCACATTATAAGCAAACACTTCAATGTTCCCATGAACCTGGGCTCTTACTTTGTGAGGGTGCAACCCACAAAAGATTTTCTGCTGCTTTTCATAATTATTCCTTTTTGTTGGTGTTCTTTGTAACCACTTTGACAGCAGCTCTCACTTCACACCTGGACGTTTCAGGAGCAGCAACCTGACAGCTCTCTCTGTCTTCAGCCGAATAAAAATGTATAGTCAGTCTTCATGACCTTGCACAGAATTTCACACAGAGCTGCCCAAAAGGAATCCATCAGTTTTGGAGTTTCACCCCAACTTACACTGCTTCAAAGTAATTTCACCTCTGATGCCCCTTGCAGGTTTCAGTCATATTCCAGCTTGCCCCAGTGCTGGTCTCCCAGCTTCATAGGAGTGCTGGCCGATAGGAGATCAGCCAGGGAGTGCTGATGGTGTCGCAGTTTCAGGAGGGACCAGAGTCAGATGAGCATCTTCAGCACTGCCAGCCCTGGGCGTGGGCTCTGCTATAACTGCAGTATCCTCCTGCACAGGAACCTTTGTTCCGTATGAGAATGTTTTACGATTAACTCAAAATCAGAGAGACAATAAATTAACATTTGCAAGTTGTATTGGTTTTGCATGGCCTGGTAATGGGTTGGGGGTGGGGCACAGAGGTGGCTTCTGTGGGAAGCTGCCGGAAGCTTCCACCATGTCCAGCAGAGCCAGTCCCTGATGGCTCTAAAGATGGACACGCTGCTGGCCAAAACTGGTCCAGTTAGAGATGTTGGTAATGCCTCTGTGATAACAGAATTAAGACGAAAATCAAAACAAAGTGGGGCACAGTATTTTTCTAGCCAGAGCAGAGGAGGAGGTGAGAACATGTGAGGGAAACAACATAGCGGCACCAAGGTCAGTGGAGAAGGAGGGGCAGGAGGTGCTCCAGACACTGGAGCTGAGATTTCCCTGCAGGCCGTGGTGCAGCCCATGGTGCAGCAGCTGTGCCCCTGCAGCCCATGGGGATCCACAGGGGATGCAGAGATCCACCCACAGCCCATGGGGATCCACAGGGGATGCAGAGATCCACCCGCAGCCCATGGGGATCAACGGGGGATGCAGAGATCCACCCACAGCCCATGGGGATCCATGGGGGATGCAGAGATCCACCCACAGCCCATGGGGATCCACGGGGGATGCAGAGATCCACCCGCAGCCCATGGGGATCCATGGGGGATGCAGAGATCCACCTGCAGCCCATGGGGGAGGTGCCCGTGCTGGAGCGGGTGGATGCCTGGAGGAGGCTGTGATCCAGTGGGAGTTCTGGTGGAGAGAGAGGGCCCTGCTTCCAGGGCTGGAGCAGCCTGTCCTTGGAGCACTGCACCCTGTGGAAGAGTGACCCACGGTGCAGCAGTTTTGGAAAGGCTGTTGTCCTTGGGAGGGACTCATGTTGCAGCCATTTACAGAGAGCTGTTGCTCGTGAGACGGACTCTTGTTGGAGAAATTCATGGAGAACTGTCTCCGTGGGAGGGACCCCACGGTGCAGCAGGGGAATGACTCCTCTCCCTGAGCAGTGAGAAAAGCCTCGGGTGATGAAATGACCATAACCCCCATTCCCTGCATCCTTGCACTACTGGGGTAGGAGATAGAGCTGGGAAGGAGGGAGGGGTGTGGGGAAGGTGTTTTTAAGGGCTTGTGTTACTTCTCATTATCCTGCTCTGATTTTGTTAGCAATAAATATCACTTTATATCTACAAGTTTTGCTCTTGATGGTATTCGATGACTGAGTTCTCCTGGTCTTTATCTCAACCCATGAAGCCTTCATTAAATTTTCTCTCCTCTGTCCAGCTGCAGAGGGGAGTTAGTGAGCACCTTTCGTGGGTGCCTTGTGTCCGGCCAGCATCAACCCATGACATAAGCGTATGCTGAAACCAAGGAAAAAACCCTAATTTAGTATTAGCATCTGCTTGCTTCAAAACCTAAGAAATGAAATTTCATGTAAAGAAGAGAATAGTTTGTTTTAATTTGAATAAACATTTTCTTTTATGTATCTTTTCTTAAGAAAATAATCATGGTTGCAGTCGACATATGCAGCCCTCAAATTAATTTTCAGAGGTTGGCTGAACATTTGTTCAGGAGAAGTATTTGGTCTTCAGCCTGCTCCAGAGAACAGCTGATTAGCATAGTGCAACACTTTTCTTGCTAGCCACTGCGGCAGTGACATCATTGGTGACACTAATTGTGAGGAAGAAAGAAAAGGTCTTGTGCTTGAGGTGCAGAAGCCGAGCACCTCAGTCCTATTCTTGGCCCCAGTGCAGATTTCCTGCCCAGTCTGGAGGCAGTGACATAATCTCTCTGTGCCTCCATTTCTTCCTCTCTGAAGCCTGCCTATGTTTTTATCACTGCAGTTGGGGGAGACCTGCTCAGGGCAAGGCAAACAAATGCTCAGCTGCCTCAGGTTTGAAGTCTCCCTTTTATTTCAGCAGAGACGCTTGGGGACAGAGTGCAAAATGCTCTGCAAACCTCCGGGCCAGTGGAGGCTGGACCAGCAGCCCAGCCTCTTCTGTGATGCAGAGGATGTGAATTCCACCCAGCTGATGACAGAAACCGTGGTGTCAGGAAGATAAGGACGGTCAATATTTCACAGCTGGTTCTCCTCTCAAATAGCAATGAAAAGCTGCAGTCTTGAAAAGGTCACGGAGGCACAAATCTGACCAAATAAATCAATTTATAGGTTGCTATTAAAATATTTTATATATTTAAAACTGAATGTTTTTAAGTGAAAAAAGATTTATTTTTCAGTGTGTTCTTGAACAGCCCCCAAAACTGAGATGATGTAGAAGTACAATGCAATCCAAGGTCTGAAATTTAACTTGCACATCACATTACCAAAACCCCTAAAAATTTCCCTTTTTCCTTTCCTATCCTTATGAATTTAAATAAAAGATCACATACAGAAGAAAACAAACTAAAATATTTAACTGAAACATTGCTTTTAGGAAAAAATCTACTTTGAAATAAGAATAAAGTACAGAAAATCACAAGAGTAACCTGTTCTAATATGTTCTGTTGTTATCATGGTGATTTTCCAACTGAAGGGATTCTGATATTGCACATAACCATTAAGTAAATATCCAGAGTTTTGGATCTATAGCTGAAATAAACTCTGAGTGTTGTCTGGTGATGAGTATCATTACTTCCCAGATCCTCAGTTGTCCTGAAATGACCTTGAAAAGAAGCATCACAAAAATACATTGTAGATTTTATGAGGTCAGTTTCAATTATATCCAGTCTGTTACTTCTAACACACTTTCCTCTGAGTGCTGTATTATTTGAAAACACTCCTTTATATTTCCAGTGATATCCTCCAGTTTTTTAATAAAATTCCTTTGAAAATGCCTATTTATCAATAGCAGGCGTAAGTCCGATTTTTGCCTTGGGAAACAGTGATATTCCTGGAAGAATTACTTTAGGTAGCTAGAAAGATTAAAAACATAATTTAGTCTTATACAAACATGAAGTATGACTATAAAAACCTGCCCTCCTAGATATATGATTTGTTCTTCGGTCAAAATTAAAACAAAGAATGAAATAGTTAGCTAAAAGGTCTACTTCTCATCTTGTCCTCACTCTTTATAGCAGAAATCCACTTATCTTGGCTTTCTATATAAGGTATTTTACATCATCCAGAATTATGGCCAGGGCTGTATAAAGGTTGTGTCAGCATTTCCATTATAAAACCATATTTTAGGGGGTTTATAGCTCAGTCATAAAAACTCACTCCACACTGAAACTCGGCATTCCCAACCTGGAACATTTTTTTATCATGATCATTTTCTTTAGAAAAAAAAAAAAAAAGTAGTAAAAAAATCTAGACACATTTGGCTGTTTTTCAGTTTTCTGAATGATGCAGAGATTAGAATTTCAGGTGCGGTGAGGGACAGTGGCTGCCTGGTGATGATGTTATACCTGATGTTGGTGTACCCAAGATATACCTGGCCTCATAGTCTGCCACTGGAAGAGGAAAGGTGACTACAGGTAAAAATGATGCCCTTCAGAAACAGCAAATCCCATCCCTAAAAGGAGAGGCACATAAATCCTGACAAGTTAAATGTTAAACCTCAGGAAGGCCTGCCAATTTAGTGAGGAGCAACTTAATAAAGGAACTCATTAAAGGAATAAAAGTTAATAATAAAACCTTTTTTCAAATGTTTCAGGAGCAGGAAGTCTGTCAGAAAGTCAGTGGGGTGAATCCCAGATCTGAGAGAAGAAAAGTTCTTGGTGACAATAAAACTCTCAGAAATGTTACATGAATTATTTTTATTTGAAACTTGTCTTTGTAGAGTCAGTCAAGCTGGCTCCCAAACCAAAGCTGAACTCTGGGAGAAATGAATTCAAGGACCTGACTCAAACTGGATCTGTAGAAGAAGGTTTTTTTTAAGTTTTGAAAAACTGAAAAGTGTTCTATTAAGAAAAATGGTACTCATCCTGAAAAAGCTGAAGAGACAAATTCAACTAAATTGCAAACCGTAGTGTGGAAATTATCACTTAAAGCAGCCTCTGTGTGTGCCAGCATCCCTACAAGACTGGAGGATGGATTGACCTTTGCTTTCAGCCAGGAAGGAGGATCTTATGGTCTACCTACTTGTAAGTATTTTTTTTTCTTAAAATTATATACTTGTATCTGATGCTTTGCTCCTTTTATGGAAGCTCAGCTTCTGGTGGCCTACATACTCCAGCTACACAAGACTAAAGATAACAATACAAAAAATAGATTTTCCTTCCCGAAGTCTCCTTGCTAGCGCTTTCAACTAACATCTGCTAGACTGATTGTTTTCACCAGGAAGTGGCAAAAGAAGCCAGTTGTTTGTGAAAATATCCAGGAGATGAGCCTCACGTGTTCCTGCTGCCTTTGCACCACTGAGCCCTATGGTCTGGAGAGCGTGGTCACTATGCTGAGACTCATGTTGCTGGGAAGGGAAGGTTTAGAAATGTTACATCAAAAATCCACCACTGAGCAAAGAGACCACTTCAATGACAGTATTTCTGGCTCAGAGGAGCCTATATCCATGTCTGCCTATGTTAAAAGGGATAATTACATTAATTAACATTCTTAATCCTTTTGAAACAGATTCACATCTGAGGCTGACTGCGAATGTAGCCCTCAAGAGTGGGTTGTACTCTGAGATCACCCAGGGCTGTGGAGCTATCTCAGCCACCACGGATGCTTTTGAAGAGGACTGCTGTAGTAGCAGGGGAGTAGTGCTGTGCCATGGCCTCCCCCAGCCCCTGCAGGCAGTGCCTTTGACTTCCCGGGATGCTCCACCAGCCCTCAGCTCCAGCAGTGAGGATATCTCCAGCTCTGCTACCATGTCTTTCTCCTAAGAGATTATCATCTTGGAAAGGTCTTTGGTCACATCAGGACAGTTCAAAGTCCTGATGTCAGGTCACTGGTTAAAAAACCTTGCTTTTCTTTTTTGAAAAAACAACTTCCTAGCTATACTTGTTGTTGTCATTTAGCTTCCTTCACTGTGAGACACTTCATTCCTCTCCATTCCTACAAAGAATTGTTTGAAAGGTGGGACCCTCCTCCTCCCCAGCACTACAGCACAGTGTCACCCACACAGGCAGCGTCCTGCCCGTTAATTGCAGTTATTGTCACTCAGGGAGAGCACTGGGAACACACAGCTCTGCTGTTTCTGCCGCCTCCTGCAGAGGAAAACAAACCTCGCCTGTTTTCTAATGGTGTCCCTGATTACTTCTGCTTCAAAGCAATTTCCTATGAGCTTTGGTACTTGCTTTGAGTGTTGTTTTGATTCCTTGGATACATACCTGCCAAAGCTTACTCCTATAGAGGGGACAGGTGGGGATCTCACAAATGGGAGGCTGCCTTCCAGTGCAAGACTGGACCTCACATCACTGATGCTTCAAGTTAGGAACCTTTACTTTTTTTTTTACTCTTCCCTACTTCTACTTTAGGAAAGACCTCACATAACTCTGGTACTGAGAACAACCCATACCTTCATGAAAAAAAAAGTTGGGCTTTTCTTCTCCCCTACATCAAAACTGTGGACAGTATGCAAGACAACATGATGACAGTCTCTCCTTCACCGATGGTCTTGGTCTTGGCCATAACACACTCACACTCTTTCCAGTGGGGATGTGGAGACAGAAACAGGGATCACCAGCTCTAACACCCACTCACCTGAGCAAGTCCTGCCAGGGATATTCATTGATAGTAATCCCAGTTCCTTGTTCAGCATCTCCTGAGAGACAATACATTTTCTAATTAGGATTTTTTGATCTATCTTCCTGTAAGCGTGTTTTTGACATTTGCGATGCAGTGTTTCTCCACAAAATTACTTTCCCAGAGGTGTCCGATTGTTAACCCAGGTTTTCATGACCATATCTGTTGCACACTTAGGCATGAGAAAATATGTATTCCACTCTGGTAGGGAGCAAAGAAAGTGTTCATTTCTCTACTACTGTCAAACCATCTCTCAGGCAGAGTGAGTGATCTCTTTCCAGCCTTCAGGCAGGATCAATACGATCCAAGTGCAAAACACACCCATGCTAGGAAAGACAAGAAGTTAAGGAAAGAGAAGTTGAAAATGCTGGAAACCTCTGAAAGACTTCAGTGATGCATTTGCTGTCCAGCCTTATAATACTGAATATCATACTGCTGATTGAGTGCTAGCTGTACTTTCTCTTGTCAGTCACAAGTATTTCATGAGGACAGTGCCAGATGGAGTTTAACAAATACTGACACTGCAGAAGTGTCACTGGGATCATCTCTAACCTGTGCTTATCCCATTGGTGATTCTGCTTTCTTAGTGATAAAATTCATGGTGAATTGGTGCTCAGGCATACTGAGAGATTCCTATGTCACAGCACTGGAGCTTCCCAAGGCTTTGAGGAATGCTCCTCTTTCCCTATAGCCTGCAAGGGCCAGGCAGCACAGGGGACTTACTAGATCTTAAGTCCTTCCCTGAAGTGATCCTGGAAGCAATGTGAACCTAGATGATGAATCTGAAGGATAGAGAGAGGATTTTGTGGTTGCCCTGGAAACTGAGACCAGAGTCCAGACTGCGTGTTAGAGAAGAGGCTGGGGTTGGACAGGTGAAGACAAGAGTTGTCACAAGCCCAGGATTATCTTTGGATGACCTACAGCAGATAAAACAAGAGATGCATGGGTGGGAAAATAGTAACCACATTTTTTTAATGCAGACTGTGAAGCTTTTCTCCTCACAGTGAATAGGACGTGAGGAGAGGATGACTGCACTCTCAAAAAGCAGTCAAGGACAACCTGTGAGCAGGTGAGAGAAGGTTTCCCTTCACACATGGCCCAGGGATCATGGCTCCTGAGCATCATAACCTGCACCTGAGAAAGCAAATCTCCTCAAAGGCTAATTATTTAGGAAATCTTTTACAGATAATTTCTCTTCAAGGGAGTTTCTCTTGGTTTATACTACTTGAATTGTAGTCCTTACTGTAGCATAGGGAATGAAAATGTTTGATTTTCTCATGACACTAGATACTGAAATCTGTAAGGAAGTCCCCTTGGATGGAAGAAGGAAAGAATCTAATATTGTATTTGTTGTCATGGACAGAACCCTACAGTACTGCGCCATTTTGAAGAGAGTGTCAGAAGAAAGCGTGCATTTGCTTTCTTTCCCACCCAGTTTGTTGTTTCCTGTATTTTGGCAGAGAACGATCTGCACAGCTTCCAGATCACAAACTAGAAGTAGTGCTTCAACAAAATAAGAAGAATGGGATTGTTCATAGTGCTAAGAAGTTGTAAATTAAAGATTAAATGTGAGGGGGAAAAAAATTGAAATAAGTATTACGTCAGATAGCTATTCCTTTTATTTTTTCCAGTGTCACAAAAAATGCTTTTCAACTTCTCATCTGCTTTCTGTGTTTCCCTGAAGCCAGGTCTAGAGTAGAACATTCAGGTTTGTATTACTATATGATACAAGGTGGACACTACTTGTGATGGTATAATTAATATTTGCAGGGACAGTTTCTTCCTGCCCACCCTGAACAATTCAATCACCAGCTGTTGAAGTGCAACTTTCCTACAACAAATCCAGAAGCAGAAGGGCATTTGCAGACACAGGCACATCACTCAGCCCCTCCTCCTGGCATAGGCTGTTACAGCTGTGCTGGAAAACACTGGTACTGTAGATATGGTTACATTGCTATTTGTCAGTAATTTCTTTTCTATCAACCACACCAGCATTAAGCAGGGAAGCCTCACAAAACTAAGTGAAAACCAGGCAACAAGCTTAATTTTAATTATAGGATGGAAAGAAGTGCTTTAATCTTTCCTTAATATGTGGTAAAAATACAGATATTTCAAGGCCAAAAGCGAAAGTGTTGCTGTATTTGTTAAATCGCAGCCCCTAATGCATGTGAGAAGAAAATTTCCACAGGAGGAGAGCAGTCCCCCAAGTACTGCCAATCTTAGTTATTCTGGGGAACTCAGCTGTGGAAATCCAAGTCAGACAGGAATATCCATGTCAGATAGGAATACGTGCAGCAAGTAATTGATTAATCCGTATCGCAGCTTCCACTGTATAGCAAATTATTAAACAGATTGATCTGACCTTTGGAGGAACAGCAAGTCTTCTGCTTTCTTGTGATAAACTCTTTCTCCATTGTGCTATCCAAGACATTGACCTGGATATTCCCTTCATGCTAGAAAAATCAAAAAAGTGCTTTTTCTATGAGGAGAGTATTAGCAATGTCATTAATGATTAGAACAAGAGATGTAAAAATCACACTTGTGTGAGTTGAACATTTATAGACATTTGTTCAATGAGATCAACAACTGAGTATTTCATTATGTTGGTATTGGGGTGAATTTTTAAGGCCATTGTCTTTCTTGTAAAATATGTGATGGTATTAATTAAAAGTTAAAGCTGAAGCAAAAAATTCATCCAATATTATTTATGTGCTAGAATGTTTGTCCAAAGCCTGAATTCGATAACAATAGCAGCTGTTTACTTTGCAAATGGAAACCAGTACAGGCCAATTGATTGTTAAAGTGAATGTCAGTCGAATTGTACACTGAAGGCTGTGGGGAGTTAATGGAATAGACATATATAAAAAATAAATATTAGATACACCTTAATTTAATCCATTTTAACCATAATCTTCCTTCATTGTCTCATAGCACATATGTGCACATTTACAGGCTGCATTGGGTTAAATCAAAAGGGGAGGCCTAAAAGGAAAGGAAATTTAAAAGGGACCACGGTAGAGGATATCATGGACTCCTAGGAAAGGATAAGGAAGCACAATAACATTAGTGCAGCTGCCTGTCAGCACTATGTGTCCTGGAGATATTTTCTTGATTGCATCCAACATTTCTGTGCATGACTACGAGCTTCAAAGTGATGGGAATAAGACAAGGGAGGGAGCTGGCAGCAGCCAGAAAAAGCATAGAAAGAATTTCTTCCTCCGTTTCCAAGATAGAGATGTCCCAACAGTGGAACTCACCACTGGTTGCAAGGAAAACCTGAGGTTTTATTTAGAACATAGATTGCCATGGTTTTAATTTTCTAATATGCCTTTCAGTAAGTAAATGACTTTGCTCTCAAGGAAGGTCTTCCTTTACCCTTACCACAGCCATCAAAAATTCCCAGGAAAAGAGGTTTCCTGACGTCATAGCCCACTTGACTTGTGTTTCCTCTATTGAAATACCAGAGATGGCAAGCTTCTAGAGCTGGGGTCTTTGGAGCTCAGATGAGAAATAGGTCTCTTGTCTGACACCCCAAGGATGAAGAAGAGGCTTTAAAACTTCTTGGCCTGTTATTCATGACAGGTAAACTGGTACTCCTTCTGGTCCTGCCCCAGGAGCAAGTCCCTAAACCTGCTCTGTAGCCAGTGGGTGTGTGCCAGGTTTTACCCAAGTCCAGCCAACAACAGCATATACAGGATATCAGGATAATTGCCTATAACACCATTACACTGGAAATTAAATCCTGATTATAGTAAAATATGGAAACAAGACAGTTCATCCCTCACACAGCTGCTGCTGCCCACTTGCTGCAACTTCTCAGGTTTGCTGAAGAACATGTAAAGGTCAAAATAAACATCCAGGAGATATAAAATCCCATTTCCTTTTCACTTGAACTGTCTCCAAAGTACTAAAACATGAACATATGTTACAGTATTACTCACTACATAAAAATACATATGTTAGTAGATATACAGTATAGTTAAAACACAAATTATACAATCCACATATAGTCACATAAACCTCCAACAACATCATCTATCAACACACTCAGTCAATCAAATCCTATATAAAAAAATTATTTTCTTATTCTCTAACAAACACTAGACAAAAAGTTACAGAACTTCCAAATGTCTTGAAAATTTCATTACATTCATAAGTGATGGGATGTTTTTAAATCAAGGTGTTCCCACTTCCCATGATGTCAACGAAGTCTCATTAGTTGATGGTTTCTAAAGTCTCAGCTCATGAAACTCCAGCTTTTTAAAAACAAGGGCTTTTGTCTTTATCCTAGAGAGAAACAGTTGATGTCAGTTTTGATACCTAAGCATTCAACTACCAGAAATAAATAAAAAGAACTCAGTATTTTGAAAATCTCACTCCTTACTCTAACAGTGAAGTTTATCATTAATTCACATGGATCTGCTGATTCTTTTTTTCAGGAACATTTCCTTGCAAATTATCATGATTTAAAATAAAATCTAAAAAATGTTAGGGTATTTAGGCTGCTTTTCTTTAAAATATTTATTAGAAAGTAAAGTCAGTTTTCTAAGCCTACCTTTTCCTTCTGAAAGTTCCTTTAATTTTTAAAAAGCAAAGGAGACTTGAAGGCTCAAGTTTGGCATAACTTAATGATTTTAAACCCTGAAAACAATTTAAAAAATATTTTGTCATTGCCTCAGCCACAGGTAAAATGTTTCCTTTCTATCTACAAGTCTTGAAACTTCCTCACTGATGGCTGAGGTCAGAGCCTTCAATGCAAGCAAAGCACTTGCAGAAGGCCAACATCACTTTTGCATCGCTGTAGGAAGGTATAACAATGAGCAATTAGAACTTTTCCCTTACTTCCTCTCTCCTATGAAACATCTATGGGTAAGAAGCCCCAAAGCAGCATAAAATATATGTGTATAAAAACCAGGTCTTACCCTCACTACAAAAATAGCAGATACTGATTTTTTTAATCTGCTGTCAGGCAGTGGAGAAAAATTGATATTTAGCTCATGTTTTTGAGCTGGCTCTGTTCAGAGTTTAAGCCAAAGCTCCAGGAATATTTTTTGGCAACTGGTTGCATGGCAGCCCTGCCACTGACCACCAAGGCAGAGAAGTTGTTTGAAAAGTTTAGAAATTACAGCATGCAGAAGCCTTTTTGCATTATTGTTCTACCTGAGGTTTTCTTAGACTGGTTGATTACTGGGTAATTAGAACTGCTGGAAAAGTACAGTGTTATCAGCAGGGATGAGCAATCAGTAGGGGAAGCTTTAGGAGAGCCTCAAACATTCAAACAGACACAGTGACTCAAATGATCTTTAATTCTCCAGGTGAAATTTGCACTTTAGGAACTTAGCATCTAGGAAAACGACAGACTTCTAACAGCATTTAGGTAAATAATAATATAACCAAAAAAAACCAAGTCTGTGTGTCCACTGTCAAAGCTGCACATTTGTGATCAAGAGGTAAGTTCCCTGAGCACTTGCAAGTCTCATTTTCACTGCTCTGAGGGATGGTTGTTTGGCACTTCTCTGCAGAAAGATGCTTATATTTTTCTTACTCAGTTTCTATTACTGAATAAACCTAAAAAAGGCAGTCAGCTTGTAAATGCTGCCAGTTTTCAACTTTCAGGCTTCTCGTTCATTTATGGTTTGGATGTCATTTACTTTCTTGGGCAATTTTTAGACACTTAACGATTTTTGAGAAAACTTCAAAAAGAAACTTCCAAAGTCTTCTATAAGTCTGTTCCTAGGAGTTTTTAAATAATGTGTTAGTATAATAAATAAGTGAAAATTATGAAGTGGAAGGGGGGAATATGCACAAAGCTTTTTTCCTGCAGGGAGTTGTTCCAATAGCCATAGTGATTTTTTTTTTTCTTTTAACTGGCTTAACCAGGATTATTACTTAGTTAATTCTTGATTACCTTTTTACATTGGAACATGATTAAATAAGTCAACATTTGCCTTTGTCTGACCCTCTAAGGCCTACAGTTTACTATTCATAATGATAAGCAACAGCTTGAATATTTGTTACTTCATAGATCTCTATCTTCTTGGACACGACAAACAATGTAAATCTTTTCCATTTATATGCCTGATCATTTTTTCAATGTACCAAAGTGCTTGAATTTCCAGGGTCAGAAAATGATTAATCTTATTAAATGTTTGACAGAATGAAATAAGCAAAACATCTTTTGATAGCATAAAGAGAAGATAAAAGAACAAATTCTTATCATTGTAATGCTTTAGCTGCATGACTTCAAGGTTCTTAGGCTATCGTAATATAATGTTTATTAGAAGCCAAAACAAAGATTTCTCTCTTAAAGGAATACCAGGATGTAATACAGAAGGCAATCTCAGAGATATATCCTATTCAAAAAGAAAGTACTGTGTTTGCAAAATGCTAGGGATATTGAGCAAAAAATAAAAAATAGTTTAAAACCAGTAAAATGAGAAACTTCATTCTGGGCAAGACACTTGCGGTGACTAACATGCTAACAATAAAGATTTTCAGTAGAATGTATAACAAATCTGAGGGACTTTTATTAAAAAATGGCCATGGACAGCCATATTTTGGTTTTGGCTAAGCCTCAGTCATCATGTTTTGATTTAGAAGGAGAAAACCCAAACCACCTGTGGCTTTCATTTTTAATTCATGGCCCATAGGAATACAGACTTTACACTTTCCAATTTTTCCTACCCTAGCCTGTTAATCAGAAAAATAATATTATAAAGCTATTCTTTTCCATGCATAGAATTTTAAAGAGGCTGAAGTGAAAATATACAGAAGCCAACATCAGTATTGTCCATGAACACACAAGAGGAATCTTGCAAATCCAGACCTCCAACCTGGGTGTCACAATTTGCCCTTTCTAGATAGATCACATTTACTGCAGTGCCAGCTCTCCAACTTAAGGTTATATGTTATTTTCTTTCCTAATTGAATAATGTTGGAGATAAGTGAAATAACAGCACTTCTGATGTGACCACGAGGGAGACTTCCCCTAGGTAAGGCTTATTTTCTACAAGTCCATGGAGTGGTTTTGAAGAGGTTGTGGACCACATACCTCCTCACTCAGTGATGATCCACGTATCAAGCTGAAGGAAACAGGGCCATACCCTGGAAAATTAGAGAGCACAGAACAGAAAAGTATGCGCACAATCTCCAGAGGGGGCAGAGGTGAGATTTCAAGGGAAATGAGACCATGAACATTCTTAAACCTGGCAGCTGAGGTGAGGGACACTCACTTCACAGCTGTGCCTTATGTGGTCATGCCTACAATGATGCACCACAACAGAAATATCAGGCAAGTGTTTCCCCCTGTTTTGTTTTAAAGGAAAATGTACATTTTTTTTGTGCTAATCTACCACAGCAGACTTCCAAAGCCTTCAGCCTTTGTCATGCAATGAAATGCTGACACACATTTCTTTTGTCTTAACCCACATCTAGCTGGATCTCCAGCTGGCAGATGTTATTGGCAGCTCTCTTTGAGAAAATACACAGGGTGAAATACAGACCCCTTTGAAGACAGTGGGAGATCTGCCATAGACTTTAGTAGGGCCATATTTCACACACTTCCTTTTGATAAAGGCAGCAAACTAATAGAAATAATTAGCTTTTGAAGCCTCTATCAGTAAATAGTATAGGTACTTCATTTCTTAGCTAAACTAAGCTTCACCTTCTATGCTATAAAATTCCCATGACAAGCAATTAGATTTATATATTTAAATGTTTCTATGTATGCAAAAATATGAACATAAAATATGCATAAATACAGTTCGCATTAAACTTCTTTCAAGAACCAAATACATTTAATTAAAATCCAGCTATGCAGGCTGTTATGTTTCCTTATACAGTTAAACTGTTTTTATAATAAATGGTCATCTTCCCCACAAAAATTAAGAATAAAATAGTTTAAAAGATAGCATGTAAATGTATATATAGCCATTTTTATATATATATAAGTGAAAAACCCTGAATATTTTTCAGTCTCATATATATATATGATAATATACATGTGACAGTAAAATACAGAAAAAATTTTAAAAAAAGAAAAAGTCCTAAACAAGGCATCTTCTCTACAATATTTTTAATGAAACTGAGAGACCCCGGTGGCTTTATCAACAATTCTGTGGTCAGAGGCATGACCATGCAAACTAGTCATGACAAAATTATAGCTTAAGGTCCCCTGTAAAACCCCCATAAATTCCAGAGACTCCCATCACATTAGTAGAATGACTAATATTCATGTTTTTAGGTGCAGATTCTTCGTTCTAATGAATTAAAGCAGCCTTCTGTAAAGTCTCTCTGATCTGCCTGCAACAGCATTTCTCTGAAATGCTCCCAGAAGCAAATGAGAGAACCAAACCTGAACTTAATGTTTAGATATTTTGCTACTCTATCTGCATTGCTCCTTCATTCTTTAAGTAGACATATATCCATTGGATTTTTATAGGGATTTTGCTCTAAGTTATGTAGCAGGATGGGGCTCCTTACGTGCACTTAATTTTTTAAGGTTTTCAATCATCTTACCAATTTGTAAGCTGCAGAATAGTGAATAACATGACCCACTAACGCAGCAACATAAAAACAGTTTCTCCAAAATGCCTAAGACATAAAATATGACTGAGCCCAGCAGATTTGCAAGATAGATAAATATTATCCAAGTCTCGTAAATGAGGAAGTCAAAGCAAAAAAGACTTGACAAGTGAAGTACAAGATCCTTAGGGCAGCAAGGAGGGAACACAGCAAGCTCACTACCATGGATATCAGGAGAGCAGACTTTGGCCTCTTCAAGGGTCTGCTTGGTACAGTACCATGGGACAAAGCCCTGGAGGAAAGAAGGTCCCAAAAAAACTGGTTGATATTCAAGGATCACCTCCTCTAAACTCAGGAGTGATGCTTCCCAGCCAAGAGAACGTCAGGCAAAAAATGCCAGGAGGTATGCATGGATGAACAAATAGATCCTGGGCAAACTCAAACAAAAAAAGGAAGCCTACACGGGGGGTGCAAATAGGGGCAGGTAGTCCAATTGGAATACAAAGATATTATCAGACCTGCCAGGGATCAAGTTAGGAAAGGTAAAGCCTGATAGAATTAAATTATCCCAGTGAAAATGTGAGCCTTCTCCACTAGGAAACAGGACACCTGGTTATCTGGGATATGGAGAAAACTGTGGTACTCTATGACTTTTTTGCCTCAGTATTCACCAGAGAGTGCTGGGAGAGCAAAGAACTGCTCACTGTAGGAGAAGTTCAGGTTTGAGATCATTTAAGGAACCTGAAGGTTCACAAGTTCATGGGACCTGATGAGAAGCATCCAGAGGTCCTGAGACAACTGACCAATGAAGTGGCTAAGCCACTATCTATCATATTTGAGAAGTTATGGCAGTCCAGTGAAGTTTCTGCTGACTGGAATAGGGTGAAGATAACCCTCATTTTAAAAGAAGGAAATAAGGAAGACCCAGGGAACTACAGGCTAGTCAGCCTTTCCTTAGTGCCCAGTAAGATCATGGAGCAGATCCTCCTGGAAACCATGCTAAGGCATGACGAAAATGATGAGGAGATTGGAGACAGACAACAAGGCTTCACTAAAAGGGCCAGTCAAAACCAGCGTGGCCAGAAGGGCAGAGATGGTGATTCCCCTTCTCTGTTCCACTATCATGAGACCCCAACTTGAGTACTGTGCTGAGCCCTGGGCCCCCAACATAGGAAAAACATGGAATGGTTGGAGCAAGTCCAGAAGGGGATGACAAAGATGATCAGAGCACTGGAGCACCTCTCTTAAGAAGGCAGGCTGAGAGAGCTGGGGTTGTTTAGTCTGAAGAAGAGAAAACTACAGGGAGACCCTTAGAGCACTTTCCGGTACCTATTACATCTAATGTATTTATACGCCTTGATCACCTTCCATAGTAAACCAGGTCTGCCAAAAGCTGGCCACCAGTTCAGTCACCATTATGCCTTTCATTTTTTGATGGCAAGTGGAGAAAAGAAACACAGAATTGGAAGTCAAACCGATTTTTTGTTAATGTATAGTCCAGCTACCACATTTTTGGGTGCCTTCCTTAGATGGATGTTGCCAAAAGGGCATGGGGTGCAGAGGGAAAATAGACAGTGCAGATTTTGGGGGGAGAAGAGTTTGAAGCTGATTTGATCCAATGCAGAAAGTAATACTTAAAAGCTATTTGTACAGACAAGAAGAAAATAACACATATACAGAGATAAATTTATAAAACTGAAAAAATTTTGCAAGCATGCCTATACAATATAACTGAAAATCTCCATCATTTTTATCATGCTGACTTGCTTATATTCATGTGGTTTCAGTCTCACAGATGTTCTGGAGGCTAGGACATGTAATATGGCTCCATAGTTTTCTAACCACAGAATATCCAAAATATATAACCAGGAAATCACTTGCAGTCTGTGTGGGGTTTGGCAGATGGTATTTCTAAAAATGCAAATATCCAATATGGAGGTAGTGGAGAAGACGGATTTCACAAGGGAACAGTGTAACTCTTTATATGGAGTGTAAACTTTACACAGTATTCCAATATAGAACTGGTGAGCACTGTTAAAAAAGTTTCCAATGAATATTCATTTCAGTTTATAAACATATTCCCTTCAACTGTTTCAATGCCCTCTTTGTGTTTGCTTACTGTGCATGTTCTAGCTATTGCATTTACTGGCACGGACGCTTGTAGAAACAGCAAATTTTAAGCAAGTATTAGAGAATATATATACAGGTAATGAATTTTTCATTTGGAAATATAGGTGCCAGCACCAGAATTTCATTCCAAAAGGTATCCTCATACACTCTAGAGAGGTAAGTATATGATCTGCAAGCTTGAATTTTCACAACTACGTGCACTAGCAGTGGTCAGATGAGACAAAAATCAGAAAGTCGTGCGTTCCCCTGGCATGGTACTTGCATGTAATGGAAGAAAATCAGGAAGCGAGATGTTGCGAGATACTGGCTGAGCTGCATTCTGGTTTCTGTTGTGATACCAGTCAACCTGATACAGTAATGAGAGAGACATAGAGCAGAAGGGATGTCCTGGCTGAGGGGCAGCCTCCCAGCCAGCCTGCTTAGGCTGTGACCAAGTTTTTTTCAGCTGCCAGAGCTGCACTGAGCACCCCTCCTTTCACTCCGTAGTACAATTTTAGGATGGAGCAGAAGAAAGCCTATTTCCAGTGTGTTGTGCCCCTGGCAGAGCAAAAGGCACCACCTGGGAGTCAACATGGGGCACGGTGCCCATGGGGAGCAGCACCAAGGATTTGCTTCTACATTTTGCATCTGGTTGGAAAAATCCTGAGATGAGCAAAACGACCCTCAGCTCCTTACAGCTGAAGGAATTTCTGCCACTGATGTTCTTTGCCTGGCAAGCCCTGTAGCTTCCAGTTCTGAGGGCTTTCAGAGCTAAATGGTAAATATGAAATATGGATACATGAAATACGTGACATATGAAAGCTATTTGAGCCAAGTTTTGCTCACATGGGACCTGAATGACATGAAATCCTTGGTAATGATGGTTTAGTTACAGACAACAGCAAGCACAGAAGAAAGGCCAGGCAGACTTCATATGAGGGAAGATTTCATATTGCATTGCACAAGTGCAGTCACTGTCTTAATACACCATAAAACATATAAGCCCACGTTCCTAACTGATGCAAGCAATTACTGCTCCATCAAGCTAATTTACAGTGGAACTAAAACATATCATTCACCTGGCAATTCTACCATAAACAGGCTGCATTTTCTCCTGCTATAGACTAGTAGGTTTATACCCCATAAATATATTTACTAGAAAAAAGAAATAGAACACAGAGCAGGCAGAAATGCATGTCCCCCCATAAAATTTTTGTGAAGTTTAACGGAAATAGAAATTTTTCTGAAAGCTTTTTTATGCACATGCCGTGGTTTCACTTTATGTGCATGTATACACATCTCAAGCACACTACCCTGTAAAACAGTTTAATCACCTGAAAGTGAGAATGTGAACCTTAATGAAGTTCTGCACCATTTTAAGGTAGGTGGTTAAGTTTAATATCTACTTTTTTTTCTCTATTCTTTTTAGCTCTACCTTTTGTATGGTTTTTCAATTCATTTTTTGTCAAAGAAAAATCATAAAACAGAGGACAAAAAGTTATCTGTGTCTGAATTGCTGACTTTACTAAAGGGTCAGTTTCTTTCCAAGCCATATCAAGACCAGACAGATTTCTGGCAGTCTCAGTTCAGCTGCGAACAGCCAAGATAATGCGAGATGATCCAAAAGATTCCTGAAATATTAGATATGCCTATATATATATTTCAGACTAAATATTTTCATGAATGCAATCACATGAAAGAAAAAAAGATCCCCAACACTTATGAAAACACAGCTTTTCACATTTTAGACTCTACTTATGAACCAACAAGCTGTATAGATTGGATTGTCTCTTTCCTAGTGGCTTGCATGGGCTTTTTCCAGAAAAGTGTGTTCCAGCTGCACTGACCTTGCATCTCATCAATAATATTTCACCACACTGAAGGGACCACACACCCCGTTACAATGAGAATCCACCTTCTCGGGTCAGAGGGCCCAGTCCATGGCCACTTAGGTTCCTTGAGTTGAGGTCATTATGTTAATTCCTTTCCAATGTGCAAATAGTTTCTTCCCAAAGTGTAACAAAATATCCATAGAAGTTTCTGTGTACCTGCAATTAAAAATTTCCTGTCTAAATTCTTGTCAGCAAAACCTGTGTGAACTTTACCTTCATTTTTTGTCATGCAAATAATTATCATGTGATGGAACAAAAGACCCTGTGCTTGTGCACATCAGTAGCACAGCTTTGGTGCAAAACAAATCTTCTTTCAATTCATTCATTGTCATGTATCAGTGGATATTTTTATTTACAGGAAGAAAATAATCGATCCGTGAAGCCATGATTCCAGGTTACTGTATTTCCAAGGGATAGTTTCCAGTGATGTGCTATTCAGTTTTGCAACAGCAACACCTGGAGAAGCTCAGTGCACCCCGAGGCCCAGACTCGTGGATTTCACACTTATACCCTATTTCTGACACCAGCTAAGTCAGTGAGACCTGTGAGCTTTCATGGCAATGGAGCACTGCTGGAGCTGTGCAACAGCTCCCAACTCCTCAGCAGTCTGTCTCCTCTGCAGCAGTCAGAACATGGGCTACTCGGCTGAGACAGAAAGCTGTAACACCAAATCACAGACCAGAAACACACTCAGGTAATGCAGCACTATTATTCTTGGGTTTGAAATGCATTATCTAACAGAATAACAGGCACAAAACCAAAATAATTTGGGGTTATAGAGTTCTTCTCTCTGAAACAGAGTAATTATCATTAGCTTTTCAGTCAGAGATATGAGTATCTGTGATGCTGAGCACAGTTTTAAATTTTCAGCCCAGCCTCACATCACAGTATTGGAATTGGAACAAAGCGTAGAGTATTTTTTTCCAAGAAATTTTAAAGGAAGAAGGGCTGATCAATGTGAGAAGCTAAATAATCGGTACCAGCCTGACTCATGTGCTGTTAATGCAGTAAAGAAGGGTGGTAAGGAGTTACTTATATTCCATCAAACTTGATTCTCCTGTGGCTTATTGCACTTTTACTCTAAAATAACACAGCTGGACTCTTTGTGAAGTTTCTCTTTTTAGACTGCAACTGATAGTGTAATCCAAGTATGGATTTAAATACTTTTTCTATGGATTCAAACCATTAAAACAGAAATCTCTATCTTACACTAGGAGTTTTCAGTGTATTAAATGCAGAATATGTTTTCTTCCGTAATTTTGAAAGCAAGTGTTTTTGTTTTCCCATTTACACAGTGCAGAAAGGCACAGTGACATTCATTTCTGAATAGATGAAGATAAGTCAAAGACAAAACAGCACCAAAGTCCTGGTCCTCCTGCAGCTGATGGCAAAGCACCTTGTAGGAGCATGATCACATTCTAGAGAAAAAGATCTCTGATGTTTTTCCCCAAAAGGCATCAGCAGAGATCTGGGTACAAGCAACGGTGGAACAGCAGAAATATGTGAAGAACTCAAAAATGTAAGCACTGCTTAGAATCAGAATACGCCACTTTTCACAGATCTAAGACCATACCACATTCTTATTTTCTTCCTGTGGGAGGTCAGTGTTTATACAGCAGATGTGTCTGCCAGGAAGAACATTTTTGCACTTGCTCCTCTTCCAGTTGCTAATCTGCACGTTCATTTGCCTCTGCCTGAAGAATGGCCCGTCTGAGCATTTCCAGCATTGCTGGCAGTAGACCCAAACATTTTCACAGGATCATAGCATTTTGCAGGCACAGGATGGAAATTTTATCTCCCCCTGATTTGCTTTTCCTGCAGTACCAGGAGGTGGCTGCCTTCTGTCCTGTCCTGGCTGCTAGACTGGCTTTTGAAAGTGGGGTCTGAAATTGCAGGAACCTTGACAATGCCCTGCTCTGACCAGGAGGCTGTGAACCAGCTTTCCTGACTTCTGCCTTGATTCCTCACTTCTGGTGAATTCCCTGGGTCCCCTCACAATCCCCAATTTGGCTGTGTTGGCAGCAAGTAAAATCTCCCTCCTGCGGCATCATGCTGGTGTTTCTACAAATGCTCATAAAGCCCTTTGTTATCCCTGGCAATAAGCTGGAGAAGAAACACAGCACACAATGGCTCATCATTCATTTTGTAGCTGTTAAGCTTGCCACAGTCCTATCTTTGCCTTGTGTCGGGAAAATAGCAAGGTAACTAAACAGCAGAGTTCACTTTCAGGGATACTTCCTAGAAGTATTCAATATACATTTTTCCTTGCAATGCACTTTATCCCAAATGTAACAGGAGTGCAGAAAGAAATGAAAGGTCAAGGTTGTCTCTCCTCTAGATTTGCAGGAAGCTTGAGGCAAGGACAAAAAGTATCAGACCTCAGTGTGGGATTTATCCCTCCAACTCAGGTTTTAGCTTGTCTTAGTGGAGCTAACTAGTGCTGGATGCAAAACAGACCCAAACCAGCCTTTTTAGGTGTTTAGTTTTCATGCCTTCCTCATTAGAAAACAAAAAAAAAGGATTAAGAAAGAGGTGCATTAACTTCCCTGGTTTTTGAGCATTTCTCACAAGTAGCATCTGCTGGTGACTCCATGGCCACGCTGGAGTCAGCATACTGCCTTTCCCATGCTCCAGCTGCGCAGCCAGGAGCTGAGTGACACACATTGGCTTTTCTGAAGGATCCTGTAGACACTAAGCTACTCTCAAAATATCTGAGACTGAAACCCATGGCTTTTACCCTTGCCTGGTGAGTGAAAACGATAACCTGCTTCTTGCTGCCGCTCTCCCTAACCCTGCGGTTTGCGGGGAGACCTTAATGGAGTGTTTCCTGGTTTTCTAATGTTTGTTTGGGGTTTTATTCTCACACATCCCAGGAGGTACAAGTTGAAGGAGGCATTGTGAGAGACTGCAGCCAAAACTCCATCTTGATAACATTTTTATGGGGGTGAAACTACAAAGAGCAACTCAACAGCTGCCAGCAGGGCTGTGTTAGCGTGAAAGAATCGCCAGAAGCAGGCGAGTAACATTCATGCTGAAAATATGATTGATCACTTCTTCTTTTCCCTGCAACTCTGCCCTGGTACAAATCCAGTCTCAGTGAGAAGTGACTTCAACTAGGGCTGAGTTCAGTCTTCAGAGGCAGCTGCACTTATTTCCACTAAATCACTGGTTCACATACCAAGCCCAGGGCGAAGCTGAGGGCTTGGGGATGGCATGTTGCCCCAGTTTTTGGTTTGCGTAAAAGCGACAGAAGCAGACATTGGTCATTTTTGAATTCCATCCAAAAGACAAGTCAATTCATTTCTGGGTATGCCAACAAGCTGAGATATTTAACTGTTCTCTTACAAAATTTGTTTCGCTTTGTTTCCAGAGGAGCTGAGGGAATTTACAGGCACGTAAAGGGCTGGATCCCTACACGTGCCTCTCTGATCAACATTCACAGAAAGCACTGCTAAAGTTAAGGCCACTGAAATGATGTGCAGCCACAACTGCCCTGTGTTTGACACGCTGATTTGTCCTGATCACAGGTACTGTACAGAACTTGCGTAATTACATTTATGTAATTTGCTTAATTTAACATCTTGTTTGCATATTCAAATATCCACCAAAGAATTTGCCTCAGAGCAGGGTTTTTAGAAAAAAAAAAAATTGTATAGAATCTGGAAAATATATTAAGACCTTTTTCTTAATTCTTTAAGTTCCCTTGCTGCTTACAGGAATTAAGTATGGAAACAACATCTGTGTAATATTGTGAAGGATTTCAAAAGGGCTCCTCAAAAAGGGCTGACACAATCTTACTCCTTTTAGAAGAGGATATGAAATGAATTGCTTACTTTGGCTATTACGTGCACTCCCTTCCCCCCAGAAGCAGAGCCAAGAACTAGTGGCATGTCTGAGAATTTTTTTTTTATGGGGAGTCCTTCAAATATTTTTGACTATTTGCAATAAGACCTAAGAGAGGTCCCCTCCCATAAACATAACAAAGGAAATTGCTACACTATAGCCCCACTTAAGTGAATGAATAATAGATTAATATAAACTTCTGATTAATTATTTATGTCATGTTTTTGTGTATGACCCTGACAGATGTAAAGAGTAAACAAGTAAAATATATATAGAAACTTTTAAAAATTCATAGAAATCTGTTAAACCTTAATTAGTTATTCAAAACTAATAATATTATCCAATCTAGTATATACTAGACATAAGCTGGTAACTACCAGCAAGAAATGTCATTTGACAGGGGGCAACACTTCCATCAATGAAAATATAAATGGGTGCTATTCTCCCCCACTTCCTGTGTAGATAGTGAAAATATTAGCCAGAGTCTTGTAACACTGCCCTTGAAAAGGCAGATACCTCCATTTTGGCATATAAGACCAGGTATGTTTCCAAAGTAATTCATTAAAGCCTTAATGTCAGTATTGACTGGAGTTTAGCTTAGCTTTTAAGATCACCTTAATAATACTTTCAGAACTTGCCCAAGCCTAATTACATTTATTTTGTATCTGAGGTTAGTCATGTGTGAAATAACACAAAAATAAAATCTTTCTTCTAGAAAGATTTTTCTTTTTTCCAGAAATTTTCTAATTGTTTTCAAGTGAGGAGTTTGCCTAAAAAGACGAGATGTCTTTTTGAATTGAAAGAACACAGAATGATTTGGGATGAAGCTGCATGTTACGTAAAGACTCTTCCTACCTTAGGGAAGGTAACCGTGAAGGTCCCATCGACTTGTAATTAGAATGACAGGGCACAGTGCTCTCTTTTAAGAGAAGGTATTTGCAAATGCTGTGTATTTGAGGTAGGTGACATGTGTCTCTCCTCTACCCCATGCCCACATGCAGGATTTGCTACTCCCACAGCTTCTTTTATCAAAAATGAGCCATGCCGCGCCCAACCCTTATTGAACTGCCATGTCCTAGAAAGAGTAAAAACAGGTATTTCAGGACAGAGTCTCATGGAGAGGATACCAGCATCCTGTGGACTCAGACATAAGAGCAGCTTCTGCAATAGATTATATCACTTTGTCAGGTGGCCACTTACAAACGCGTGCTCTGCTTATGAGAAAATGGCCATGATGGCAACTCCATCTGGATGCTGTTGCATCAACAGTTGAACCAAACCATCCAATGTAGTTCTTTAAATAAAAAGCTTGTTCTTCTGCAAATGGGGAAAAATAAGCAGAGCTGTGATGTAAAGATACGGATTCAAAATTTTTAGGCATTTTGACCAGCTGCCCTTGAAATACCATAAATGTGAAACTGGATGCAAAACCACATAAAATACAGACTTACATCCCAGCCGAGAACAACTCCAGAGTCCACTCTACAGAGAATCTTTGTCCTCCCTGAGGACAGGGGAAGGCAGACCTGGAGCAAGATGAGAAAAGGTATCTTTTCCAGGAGCTGCAGTGTGGCTCTGCACCTCTGCTCCCCTCATCCCCTACCTAACACCAGGCACTGCTAAATGCCTGGAAGAGCCACAGTGGTGAAGCTCCCTGTGCCTGATAAGACAAAGTTGCCGGGTTTTCCATGCCTTCCTTTGGTACCAGGCACTGGAATTTGGCTCACCTTAACTTGCCAGTTTGGCAGGAACAGTGGAGTTCACTGAAAAGATTATTTGTAGCAAGAATATTTTAGTGCACCGAGCCAGAATCAAACAATGCTCTTTCAAAATAATGCTGTCTAGTAAAATCAACCAGCTGAAAGGCATTTTGCACAGTATCAAAAATGTAAATAAAATGGACAGTTGGCCCATTATTATGCATTTGTATGTATATATAGTCACTAGGCAAATCCAAAACACACATGTAGTTTAGAAAATAAAACAGATGTATGTAAAAATGGATTGTTTTATAATAATTTTTCTGTACAGTTATGGTGCTATTGTTCCTGTGTAACAGGATCAAGAAGGAGAAGGTGGCTGTATTCTACCAATGGTGTTTGAAAACTCTGTGCTTGCTCTCATGAACTTATTCACACAAAGAATCCCTACCAAAGCCAGCAAGACCAAGTCCTCCAGGATCAAGCCCTTGATTTGTGCTTTAACAGTTTGTAAGCCTCCAGTATATTTAATCTCCCATATCTAAAAATTTCCCAATAGTATCACAAATACTTTATGAAAAATAAATATTTAGACAAGTGTAGAACCCATTTAACATTGATTTTTTTCTTTTCATTACAACTCATCTAATGTCATAGGCTGACTAGATCAGCCTGCATCCACGTCAACAAAGCTTGCAATCAGCTAATTTATCCTCGGGGTACTAACTTCTAAAATTGCAACATTCGGGAATTAAATGTAAATAAAATGCTTTCGATTTTCCAGTCTGTTTTAACCCCTCATTTCAAAAGATAAAAGTAGCCTGAAAGCTAAAAAAAAAAGAAGCCAGAAGAGCACCAGCAGTAGGATCAGAGGACATTTTCTTCATTGGCGCCAAGGACTTCAGAAGCAGCAGCCAAATCAGGCAGAAAAGCAGGGCAGGATGTCGGCCGTGCCTTTTATCCATGGAGCCTTTCAAGGGGATGGTGGTGCCCTGCCATGAGCTGCATCCACAGAGTGGGTGCATGTCCAGGCACATGATTGCAATCAGATCCCTGGAATAACTTCTCTGTCAGCACCCTGGGAAAGACTGGCCAAGGCACTGCTCTGGCCCTGAACTGCTCCAAGGCTGTGATCTGCTTTGCATCATTCCCCTTGGGAGACAGTAGACCTGCACCCAGCAGGGCAAGAGGATGGACATGTGCTGGCCAAATCTCCGGGACCAGAGCTGCCACATCATCTGGGATGCTCAGTGGCTTTCCTGCTGGCAGCTTCTGCCATCTGACCGTCCTGGGGATGGCTCCACAAGCTCACAGACAGCTTGTGGCAGGTGGGGTGAAGCTCTGAATTGGCATCACTCCCCCGAAATCACGGTGCTGCTGGTTGCAAAGAAGAGCAAGCAAAGGGTCATGCAATGTGGAAAAAACCTCCTCTGGGGCCCTGAAGCGAAATGTCTTGGAGTCAGAAGCCCAGATAAAAAAGCCAAAGAAGCCTTTTGAGCCCAGAAAAGGATTAAATGGATTTACTGGGTCCAAAGAAAAGCCTGGCAGAAACAAGCTAAAAAAATATACTGTCTTGGTCTCTTCAGCTCACTGCTATTCAAGAGAGAAGAAACATGAGTTACAATGAACTGGGAAAGGATTTTTTTGAATGTGTGAAAGGAAAAATTATACTGTTCATGCTTATTTTATGTTGTCAAATCCTCGACTCTGCAAAAGGAATAGCCATGTGGATTTCTGTATATTAAAAGAAAAGGAAACTGGGGCAGTGGGGATGCTGCTTCAGCCACCCATTACAGGCAGGTGCTGGACAAACAGTTCTTTTAGGTTTCTTCATCAGTGGTCATTTTCTGCCATTCAGTATTTGGGTAAAGGCTGTCTGTATCATGCCACGTTATTCAGGAACCACCAAACTGCCCAAATCCTGGTTTCAGCTGCAGTGTTGCATGTGTTAATGGGTGCAACACAAATAGCTTTTCTGTTCTTCTTATAATCTCTGTGTTTTTTGAGTATCAATAAAATACACATGATCCCCACTTCTTAGAAAGTTCACCTTTGAAATGAGTGCTTGTATGCAGGCATTCTCTCTATTTATGTTTGTATTTAACTTCCACTTTTTAAATACTCTAAGTCTGCTTATCTGTAGGAGACACTTTAATAATCTAATGTGAATTATATTGATACCTAAGGATGGAGGGAAATTCATGATGTCTATTTTGTTATTCAAAAGCAGGTGTTGAGACTGTGCATTTCTGCTAGTGTAAATCATCTATTTGTTGGAAAAGCAGTATAATATAGGCCTCCATTTTTGTTTAAATTTCAGCTGAAGATAGCAAAAGATTAATAAAGACAGACTTGCCACTAATTTAACAGAAAGAGTCATAAACAGAGCTTTGTAAAACAGCAGAAGTTGCTCTGTGGCTCTCAGTACCGGATCTCCAGTAAAATCTTCATTCACTCCTATGAAGTATTTTTTTTATTGTTTGGGTTTTCCCTCCAGAATACATATGTCCCCATCTGTAAAAACCTGTTTGTGTGTCTCTGAATATCTCTTTCTTACCTTCTTTGGGCTATTCCTCTTTTAAAACATGGGCAGAGACTTGTTATGGAAGAAATGCATGTCCACACATCTTTGTATATTCAAGGCCACGTTTGTTTGCAGCAATTTGCTGACATGCTGCAAGGTCACATCCTTATTTCCTCATTTTCAACTTTATGTAATCCATTTCTATAAAAATGAATATCTGGACCATGAACTCTCCTTTATCAAAGCATATATTTGTAGGCTGTGATATCTCTGAGTACACAGATACCTGATTAGGTAACGTGTTTGCATTCGGGCTATTTGTGCAGCTATTGAGCAGCAAGAGCCACTGAAGCACCGTCACCAAGTGCCAAATTTGCTGAAGTCTGAGAACCCTTTATGGCCTCAGATAGCAATGCTTTGGTTCCCACTTGTGTGCAGAGCAGATAGATAAGTTATTGTGGTGTTCTCCATCAGCAGCCAAACAGAAATCATTTTGCCATTACACAGCTTTAGCAATAGGGAATGTGCATCAGGATTGCCTTACTGACCTAAATGAGAATGATAAATGTGGGTAGCACTTGAGTCTGATCCTCCTCTTTTTTTCCTCTAGTCCATGTACTTAGTCTTATGAAAAATGGATATAAAAGGGTTCATACCCATTCTGTATGTCATATGCAAAGGCACATGTGTGTTGCATGGAAAACATGTTACTCTGGAAGCATGTCTGCCTTCACCTGTGTGATTGACTCTAAAAAATGCTGTCTTTGAAGAGCTGCAATAATTAATTTTTCTGCTTAATATATTTCATTAAGTCCCAAAACAGCTAAAAATTGCAAAATAACTTCTGATTTCATGGGGTTTTTTGTTTTGTTTTTTGGGTTTTTTTGTTTTCTGTCTTTTTACCAGGGACCGTGGACAGTGTAAGAAAAAGAACTTCAGCAAAGGTATTTTCTATTGTGACATGCTCCTCACAGACTTTCCCCATTCCTTTTCACTCCACCTCAAAGGAATAATTAGCTTCTAAAAAATGTTTTTCATTTTGGCTGGGAGAAGACAGAGCATGTTCTTAATTAAGGAAGTGTTATTAAAATAAACCTTTCTAGGAAAATGTACGTGGGGTAATACATAACATAATTAGAAAAATACTTTTTTTCCTTTTGGTTTTTCTTTTTTAAAAATGGCTGGCTGAAAAGTTTTCAGCCAACTCAAGTATCAGCTCTATCTTCCCTTTCTGTTCTCATCCTCTTGAGTATACTCACTTCTTTGGCTCATTCTTTTCCTCAAAAAGCAGTTTCATAGATTTTGTCACTTCACCTTCTCTCTTAATTGCCTCTAAATTTGCATACAGAAAAGGCATGGATACTTTTCTTTTGATCAATGTGTGCATCCCAGCTTGGAGTCCTGCCTCTAGCACTTGCTGGTCCCATAATTTTTATGCCTCATTCTTCTCTCTGATTCTACTGCATCTGTTACAGCTGCATCCACACATACAGAAAGAAATTCCAAGATTTCAGTTAAATGTAATCCTGCCTCACGTTTTCAGCCCAGAATCTCGATTCTAAACTGCATTACTTTAAAAACACTGGCATGCTTTCTTAATGGCTTTAGCTTTGTGCTGATTTCTTTTCTGAAGTCTGAACTCCTCATCAGTAACTAGGGGTTGAAGTTTATAGAAATTTCATAATTTGTGCAAATCTTGTATTATCTGGGCCCTGGGGAGCCTTCAAATCACCCAGCAAACAGTGTGTTTCCTCCTGTAAAATGCAATTGAACTGTAACTCTTTTCTCTTGTGCTGTCTCATTAACTTCAAAATATTGCTCCATCCTCAGTGTCTGTGTTGGCGAGGTCTCTCTATAAAATGTTATCAAAAGGCATCAGTTTTTCCAATATTCTCTGACATGCTGTCAGCATAACTGAGCGAGCTGCATTATTCAAACCACATGCTGAATGCTGCTCAGGTGGAAGCGGCAAGCAGAGCAGTGGGTTGTGTCACACCAAAACAAAGTGTGAGTGCTAGGTCTCCCTCCCTCCGAGGAAAAAAGGCACAGGTCCTGATTTTTGAAGGCAATGTACCAGGCAGACTTTTGTTTCTAAAGTAGCCATGCACTGATTCTGTGTCCGATATCAGGGCTGGCTCATTTGCTAATGAGAGACATCACTGAAACAGTGCTTCAGAGAAAGCAGTACAAATCTGAATGTTGGCTTTAAGATATTTGAACCTGTGATAACTTGAAATTAATGAGATGCTCACTATTAATACACTTTGAAGATTGTCTATAAATGCCTTTTGCTTTTTTATTCCCTATATTAAGCTGCCTTTCAGTTATGATCTTCCATTGTTTTCCATAGTACCACACAAGTATACTGTTCGTTTTATCTTTATTTCTCTTCAGCTGAAAGCTTAATAAGCACACTGATAAACCTGTTTAAGTTCTAGCATGTTCTGAAGTCAGTTTTAAACAAGCTGTGGTGCACAGGAGTAAACACAGGTTTTAGGCTAAAGCGATGGAGGAGATTGGTGCTGCAACATAACATTCATGCCGGGTGCTTTGCCACCTGCCACAATCCCAAGTACCTAAGTGACCCCGGTGACAAAAGGAAGACTGAGGAAAATGTGGGCTTTCTCTGGAAGGAAACAGGTGACCTGATTACTGAGGACATGGAGAAGACTGACATACCCGACAATGTTCCTGCCTCAGTCTTTACCTGCAAGTGCTCCAGCCACACCACCTGAGTTGCAGATGGCAAAGCCACTGTCCATCATGGATGAGAAGTTGTGGCAGTCCAGAGAAGTTCCCACTGACTGAAAAAGGGGAAATGCAACCCCTTGTTTCTAAAAAGGGAACAAAGGAAATCCTGTGGCACTACAGGCTGGTCAGTCTCACCTCAGTGCCTGGCAAGATCATGAAACACATGGAAAATTAGGAGGTGATTGGTGACAGTCAACATGGCTTCATCAAGGGCAAATCATGCCTGACAAATTTGGTGACCTTCTTACAGTGAGGCTACAGCATTGGTGGAGGAGTGAAGAGTGATTATTGTTATCTACCTGGACTTGTGCAAAGCATTTGACACTGTCCCACACAGCATCCTTGTCTCTAAACTGAAAAGATGTGGATTTGCACAAGGAGATACTGATGTGTTGGCACAGCACACCACTGGAGGCAACAAAGCTTCATATGAGTTCTGAGATGAAGATTGGAGCACCTGATTGTCAGGTCAGGGTCAAATGCAGGTAAATGTATGTAAATACACGAGACAAACTGAGGTTTATGTGAATTCTGGTGTTTATTTGACCATAAACTGTGAAAGAAGCAATAAAATGAATGAAATGGCATGCTTAAAGGAGTATTAGTACAGTGACTAAGTAGGGTAATAGGAAGCTTATACAATTGGCATATGTTCCCATTTGGTTTTTATTTTATAGCTAAGCAAAGCAAGGCCTATTATTTCATCTAAAGTGTGGTTAAAAGTGACTGTAAAAATGGCATTAGACTGCTTAAACTTTATATTTCATTTATTCCCAGGTATAATACTCTTTACTGTTTATCAATAAAAATACTCTCTTTCTGAACTGTCAGCTCAGCAGCACAAGCTGGCCTCTGAGATCTGGGCATCTCCATGTCTGATCTGTCCAACAATAAAAGTTATGTTGTATATCCTGAACCCCTGCTATGCTACAATTTGCATGCCAGTTTTGGATAAAGGTGTGCATTTAATGAGGGACTTGAATATGCAAATTTTGTTTTGTGCAAACAAAGGAGATGACAGCTATACAAATAAACATGTATGTAAATCCTTCTCACACAGCAAAATGCCTTTGTATTTGTCAGCAGTTTGCAGAATATAACAGCAGAGACAGTCCTGCCTGTTGCTTGCAGTCAGTGTCTCAGGAAGGCACTGTGGTGGCTTCCCTCCTTTATTACCAGAACAAGGCTCAGCCTGCCCCTGGTCATAGAAAACCCCATTCAGAGAACATGTACAGGGAGGAGTTTCCAGGAATTAATTTATTCTTTGTTGCCTGATATTCTGCCAGATAATGCACGTGGGGAGGGATTCACAGAAACCTGAAGAGTAAGGCTAATCTCCTCCACGCCCTCTGCAGTCACTGGAGTGGTAGATAGCCTCCTCCCCGGCACAAGCGGGCATCAGCACCTTCCCACGAGGGAGCCTGGAGAATTCAGGGACGACCCCTGCAGGCTCCGGTAGCAGCCCTGCCCCTGGTCCCCACAGGGTGGGCGAGTCAGCTGGCTGGGAGCTCGGGAGCCTGGGGGCTTCCTCATTTGGCACCACCGGAGACATTCCTCGTGCTTCCTCCCACTCCCACAGTTCCCATCCACAAGAGAAGAGGGGGGCCCAGGTAACAGCACCTGGTCAGTTTGCAGCGGTCCACAGGACAGATTTTACAAACTTTAGCATATGAGCTGGGTTTGCCTTTGAAAATTTATCCATTGCACTTGAAGAAAATCAGTTCTCAAAGTTGCTTGAAAGAGTCAAGAGTCATTAAAATATGTAAATGGTAAAATTGTACATGGATAATAGTCTGATTACCATTTCAGTGACAGATGTTCTCACACAGAACCAGATTTTCAAAGGAGATCCGGGTTAAATTTTCAAGTATTCAGCCCCACATCTGGAGCTGAATTTTCAGATGAGCCCACCTCTTGCTGAGGCACTAAGTGGGCAATTCTCTGTAAAGCCCTCAACATGTAGTTCCCATTGTGGTCTTAGTCAGACTCTTTTTTTTTTTTTTTTTTTTTTTTTTAAGTTGCAAAAGAAAATTTGCAAGCAACTGAACTTGTTTGAATATCTGGCCCTGGCTCTCAGTGCTGAGCACTGGTGGAAATCCAGCTTCTCACGTGTACCTGAGCCCCACAAGCACAGGATCATTGAATCCCAGAATGGTTTGGGTTGGAAGGGACCTTAAAGATCATCTAGTTCTGACCTCCCTGGCAGAGATAGGGTTGCTGCCCACTAGACCAAGTCACTCAGGGCCCCATCCAATCTGACCTTGAAGATTTCCAGGGATGCAGAATCCACAACTTCTCTGTGCAACCTGTTCCATGGAACAGTGCTGTGGGAAGGGTGTCCCACACGCCTTCTCCTGAGGGGTTTGCCAGGGATCTTGGTACAGCAGAGTGGACTTCCTTGGCCTACTTAGGGCCATTGGCAAAGGCTCTATACCTCATGCTGTGCACCAGCCTCTCTAGGGCATGAGGGAAAGGCAAAGAAGTGGGTGAAACAGTAAAAGCCACGCAGAAGCCAGAGGCAGGCTTCCAAACCCCGGTGCAGTGCACGTTAGGTGCCAGGATCTCGTGTTTGTCGCAGTAGTTCAGTATTGGAACTACTATCAAAATCACAGGAGTCTAAGCACCACTGGGAACCGGCATTGCTGTGTGCATGCACACATTGTCCAAAATGTGACAGAACTGCCCAGGCAACCTCCACCTGTCTCCTTAGAAAGTTTCAAGATAAAAAAAGGAGCCTTCAATGACAGCTGACTTCAGGAAGAGCATCACCATTTGACTTGCGCACTGTGCAGTGTTCCTATGTAAGGCACTTCCACCCTGCCAAAGGCACTACGGAGGGAAGCCAGGACTGCTTAGCTGAGCTACTGTTGAGCACCTTTGCAAAGAGACCTGTGTCACTAAATCCCACAGCGTGCAGCTGTGACAGCTCAAATACATCCAAGAGCAACCATCACTGTGCTGCTGCCGTGGGGAGATGCTGCAAGGAACAGTGTGGAGAAGTCAGGGAGAAGCTCCCAGAGGCCACAACCTCCCTGGGAGGGCCCAGGACTGCCACCTGCACCATCAGCTCACATGGTGGAATTGCCACCTATACAAAAAAAAAAGTATATGGGTTTCTGCTATTAAAAATAGACATCTTTTATCAATGTATGTAAATTGCTCTAAGAAGGGGAAAGATGTTCAAGCGTGATGACTCATTTTTGCATTCATATCTAAGAGTATACGACTAATACTGAAAGTACAGAAGTCGTTCTTGCACATTTGGTTTATTATGTGTTCAGTTTCTAGAGTGTATGAAACACTTTCATAATCACTTACTGTCTGACTTGGGCTTCCTTATTACTGGGAGGTACAACTCGCCCACTCCACTCGCTCAGTGCCTTGTCTTGCACCCCTGACCTTCACAGTTCACTCATAATAATGTTAAATTAGTATTCTGGGGGCAGGCAAGTCTGCTGAGACCCTTTTCTTTTTTCTTTTTATTGTAATTTAAGCAAACCCTAGCAACTCATTTCCAAAACCTGTGACTTTTTTTAGCTAACATTTTTTTCAAAGTGATACATCAATGATAAAAGAAAAAAAGGTTTTGGCAGGCATTCCCACAAACTCTCTAACCCCCAGTCATTGCTGGCTGCCTCATTTTAAAAGTGAGGCATGTGTGTTTTCTACAAGAAAATCAACAAACTTTATAACCAGGATTATGACCATCCTTGCTCATCATTTGAAGATCTCAAATTTCATTAATTTTTTTCACCCAGGGTTGTCTGTCAAGGAGTTGCCTGTTGGAAGGATTTCATTTTGAAAGTCTGCACTCACAACCCTTTATTATGCTGCGATGGCAGAGGAAAATGTATTCTATAAATGTTGCCTAGAACTAGTGGCAGGACACTTGGCAGTGTGGAGAGCTGGCTGGTACCTGATGGCAAACATCTGCATAATGTTGATGGATAGAGTAAAATGTGACATTAATACAAGCCTTTATGACAAGCTGCTAGAGGAAGCAGTCTGAAATTTGGCTGTCCTCGCTTAAGCTGATTCTTACAGTTGGGAGTCAATGACAGGGAAGTAGGAGCTAATTAGGATGTGGGATGGGGAGAGATTAGAAAATTGTTCTAAAATCCTATAAAGGTAGGTAATTAGTGACATGGTGTCTAATTGCCAGAATTATATGCAAGTATCAATGAGAATCTCTTCCTTTCTCCCTAGCTAAATACAAACATGTCTTGTGTTGGTAATAATTACTAGCTGTCTTTTGTCATTCTTATTTATTCCTGTGAACAACTGTTTCTATTAAAAGCTAAATCATGGCAAGAAGATGTTTATTAATTCTAAGTATGGTGAGTTTAACAATCACTGTTATCTGCTGTGAGGTGAGTTTCGTGGTCTGCATCTTGCTACTGAGAAAGCTCCATCCCCAGTGTTCACAGATCTCCTATTTGGTTGAAAGTTTTGCCTTGGTAGTGCATTTCCCAGTGTTGTGAAAGGCTGTGATGGAAGCCGGTAAATAGAAAATAAATACCTCTAGCTAGAGACACTCCTAAAAGACACTCTGCATTGATTTCAGATTTTCAGCCTTAGTAATCATTAATGTCTTGGTGACTGAGGACAGATTTTTCATCTTAACTAGCTTCAGATTTTTCCTATAATCTTTCCTATGAATTCAGACTCACAGAATTTACCCCACTTTATTTATTAGCAAGCCCAGACAAATGTTGCTGTTATATGTCATAATTGTTTCTGAGGATCAAACGTGCAAAATACCTATAATATATATTGTTTATTAAGTAGAAATCTCCGTACTTCACCTAAAATTAGTCCACTGGGAGCCTGACAAGCATCTGGTCACCTATGCATCCGCTCAGCAAAGATTTATCACGGTTAACAAGTCCCTATAAAATGAGCTGTTTGTTACTGAGGCGGCTGTCAAATCCCGCAATGCTTTTCCACTTTGTCCAAGCGGTTTGGGAGAAATTTGATCGCTCTCTGTCAGGCAGCCTCAGGCTCATTCAGAGAAAGCTGATTCTGATTGACAGTAATCTGAGGAGGCACTGTTTGATCAGAAAGATACTTTCTTCAAAATGCGAATTTGGGGGGACAGAGTTTCCCAGACGTCGCAGGATAATAAATCACTTCCCCTGGAGGGGGAATGTGAGACAACCAGCGGCTCTGGCAGAAAGCAGCTGATGGCTCTTCCTCTGCAGCTGGGGCATCTCCTTCTGGAAGTGCTCAGCACTGCTGTGCAGGAGGTGATCCCATAGGAAATCACGTCTTTTCCTACCTGTGAGAAGACCACAAAGTCACCACATGTGCGATCCTCAGCTATCAGCATCTGCTCACCTTTTCCTCAGATGCCGATATTATGCTTCACAGAGCTCTGGCAATGAGATTAATCTGCTGGGAGCGTTAGAATGAAGGAAGAAGCTGGGGTCCCACTGAGACATGTTCCAGTCAGCTTTTGCAGCACCAGAAGTGTGAATTTCCACACGTGGCACCATCAGGACACAGGGGTACCATGGTATTATGAATAAGCCCTGGGATGAAGGCAGCGTCCTTGGTTCAGAGAGGAAGGGAGGGTGCCTGGCACCTATAGCAGGACTTGTGCCAAAGTGTCACTGAGACTGTTGAGGCCATTTCTGCCTTATTAATTTCTTTTATCTGAGGCCCACAACCAAGAGGGAAAGGGCAGAGGGCAGTCCCACGCTGGCAGGACATTCCAGAGATGGTGAGCACCGAGCTGGGTGGGACTGGAGACCTCCTCTTTCCTGGTCCCAAGGTGTTGAGCTGCATGGTTCTCTTCCTCTTCTGCTTATTTTCACCAGCCATAAAATACTGATAGGGCTTATTTAGCTCTTAGTCATGCTGTGAGCATTATTTTATGAGTGTGTTACAGTGCTTTGAAAACTCAGTATTCCCTGAATTACTGCTTTAATGCTGTGCTAGAGATCAACGACACTAATAAACTGGGGTTGCCTGCTCATTAAGTCATAGGTTTGACCAGCACACACCAGGGAGAACTATGAGCTCTCCTCTCCATCATGCCTTCACCAGAGCAAGAGGCTTATCTGTGTTTGCTGAATCATCTGCTGGAGCTGCATAATCCATGTATTTGCTCTGGATACTATTTCCTGTGAAAATAACTGCCCATGAGGCCACACCTCACACTTCTAGTGAGATAAGTGGTTAACCATTGTCTCAACTAAGATTGACACTAAGCTGATAAAGCCACTAATCTAACTGAGCAGTAACTTCATTAACTCCCTACATGCCAGTCAACCAGGGAGTTTTACAAGCTGATGAGAAATTAAGGCCCCCCTGAAATGCCAGGCAGGCCTTTCCAGCTGCTCCCGATGTTTATTGAGTAAATGTCCCACTGTCAGTGTACACACTGTGTCAGCTTAAAGCCTTAAACATTCATCTGTTTCAACTAGCTTTATAGGCATCTGCAGCCACCCTTCACCACAGCTGTGTGTGTCCCTTTGGGCATCTTGAACAACCATTCAACAGTCCATGAGAATGCGCTTTCTTATCTTTTTACTTGTCTCCTCTTTTCTCCTTTACAGCAAGAAACACACAGTTCAACCACAACACAGATAGAGCACCAGGTGGTCAAGACACAGTTATCTCCACCCAGAGGAGTTGTGCAAGTCCTCAAGACTTTTCTGGATGTGCCCAAAATGAAGATGTGGAACTTCTGCCTTTTGTCTCCTCCAGATGTTGCACCGAGCTTCCTCACTGGCAGGATGGAGACACTGCTTCCTAAAGAGCCTTGCAAGAACCTTATTGAAACCCATTTGCTCTCAAGCAAATCCCACTAAACCTCTAGGACTGGGTGGGCTAGAGGTCTGTGGTCTTACAGTTGACTCAGATATAATTGTCAGGCTTGTTCGCTGTCTTTTCAGAAAACCATGGCCTGAGTGGACACAACACTTCTCTGACCCAAAAGCTGTCTTTTCAGGCAGGATGGGGGCATAGCGCCACGATAACATTAAAAAAACCCAACAAAACAGTGCTACTGGGGAAAGCTTTGAAAGTCCAGTTGAATCCCAAGACTGAAGTGTCCTCCTGCAAAACTTCCAGACTTTGCCATAGAATCTGCTGAACTTTGGAGGGTGATGAATAACAAATTTCAGTTTCTCCAACTGCTCATCCAGAGTTCCACACAGGGCCCCAAACCTGCAATGTACAACTTCTGCTGCTTAAAATAAGGCATTTTTTTATCCCCCCAGCAGACTTAGGAGATCGAGAAACTACCTTGTACATATTACATGAGTCTTGCTTGTATTAAGTCATCTGGTGCAGAGAAAAAATATTTGATAGCTCCATCCTATCCATCAATGACTTGTCCTTGGACTCCATCATAGCATTTACAGCGTGCCTTTGCACATACTCTGCAAAAGGATCCCTGACTCCTTGCACTTGTTATTCATACATTGTTTTCATCTTTCCTGTGGGTGAAATCTTACTGAGTTTTTCACACCCCAGGAGATAGGGTAGGATTTTTTTTTAACCGAGTTTCAAAGTAAGGAGTTCTGTACCAGTGCAATTATGGTTTATTGTTTCAGTTGGTAAATGTTTAAAAAAGCAGCCGTCTCTTAAGACCGTATCATAAAATGTGACTTGCACACAAACTGTAAATAAATAGAAATAATTGCTTGTGCTGCAAGATCCATCTGGGGTTGGTTTCAGTTCCTCATATAGTTGCAAACTTTCTGTTCATCTACGAGCAAACCAATTAATCTTCATTTCCCTTTTAGTGTAGTGAGTACAGTTATCTCCAGTGTCCAGAGGATGAGTTCTGTAGTCTGACAGAGCCCCAGCACACCTATCCCCTTACCCCCTGCCCCAAGGAGGACTTCAGCAGGATCAAAGCTTGCAGTGATTTCACATATTCTCAGCCCCATGGGCTTAATGCGATTTTTAAAAAGGGAATTAATTTCTGGCCAACCTGTGGTTTAGCTGTTACCCATTTACACCAAGGATCCTAGAAAGGGTTTAAGCTAAGGTGTGACTTGATTAGCAACATTTCTTCTCGCAGCTAGGTATCCCACTCTCTTTTAACACTGTCACTGCCCAGAAGAGCAAAGGAGAATCTCAGAAGCCAGGATTTACGTAAGGGCCACAGGCCACAGCTTCTTCCATAGCTCTTGAAACAAGAACAACCAGATTTATGCTCTGTTGATTTCTTACCCTTGCTCTATCAGTTAGTACTGGCAGTCATGAAGCACTGGAAGTTAGAACCAGTGCTTGTTTGCCACCTGTTGTTATCACATATAACCATTCTCCCATAATTAAAGTGCATGGACTCCTTCACCCATTTCCCCACCCACTTCCAGGATGCATCTGAAAAATCCTTGTGTCTCCACAGGGAGACACAGTAAAGCCTCATGCTTGTGTTTTTCTGCAGACTTTTTCCTGCTGAGCTGGTGATCTTGTCATCTGTACAGAAAAAAAAAAAAAATAGGGACATTTTCAATGAAAATGAAAAATGGATCTCTGTAATTACAATGGACTCACCTCTCTGTGCTTCACTGGTACCTTCACTATCATGACAGTGGCTACCTAGCAACCGTGCCTTTCGACTCCAGCCAGCTTTATTTAGATATATTTGTATTTCTACTGGCATGGGGGAAGTTAGCCATAAAAATATTAATTTACTTGGACACGGTAAGCTAAAGTATCTTCTTTAAGAGAATTTAAAACACTATTTTGGCAGCAGCTTGAAGAAGCACCAGCAGCTAATTAGTTGTTGTGGCAGCTGTACCTGTTTAACCTCGCTACTGAGATGCTTCTTGTCAGGTTAGAGTGTGCAAAAAGTACTTACTGTAAAAAGTAAAAACCAAACCAAAACAAAAACCACTCCCCACCAAATCCCTGAAAAACAAGACCTTAAGCTTTCCTACAAGCAAGTCGTCTTCCTAATAATGCTCAGGAGCAATTAACCAGTGGGTGGTTTCTGGGCCTACCTTAACTTAAGCTTTAAATGTATCTACTTAATGCAGTTACTTATTGCCTAGAAGACAGGGTGGAGTTAAATGTGCTTAAGATTTGTAGACAGAGGCAATCTAAGGCAATAAAGTTCTTTTGCCTCCCTTCTGTCTGAAGGCAGAGCTAGGTTAACCTTATAAAGCTATGTAATTGTGCTGGTTGTTTGTATTTTAGATCACTGCCCTCCATTTCAGCCCTCCCTCCTTCCTCCCCACCATCTATGAAAAATAAAATTACGCAGAAGCAGTAAATCACTGTAGGGAGCTTCCCTACCTAATCCCTCTTGCAGCTGACAAGAAGCAAAACCTTGCTCATTTTCACATGGCAATACTTTTGTCAATTCATGGGACAAGATACCCTTCCAAAAGTGATTCAATATGGTTCTGTATTCCTCCCAGCTGCCCTTCTGCTCCATGCTGTAGCCTTGTCACAACCCTGGCTTTGTTTCAGCCTTCAGACTGGTGTCTATTAAGCTTTTAATTGTTTCAGTGTTACTTATTTATTATTATCACAGTAACTCTGAGTTTTTCCTAATATTTCGTAATTAAATTCCCAAAAGTTCTGTGGAGTAGCAAACTGTTCCTCATCCAATTTCAGATGCAAGGAACCAGGGACTGTGTTTAGTATTACCGGGGAGATTTCCTGATTCCACTGGAATTGGGTACTGAATAGAAGGATTTTGTGCAAGCAGGCAGTATCTGGCCAACAGTTAGAAAGACTGAAACCCAAACAGCCAGTAGGCAAATCAAAGGAAGGAGGGGAAATGTGTTTCTGTAAAAGCAGACATGGTAATAAACAGACACTGAAAAAAAAAGAGCAATTCTATAGAGAGTAAGATGGACAGACAGCATTCTATTGCAGAGTAAGATGGACAGACAGTATTTTTGAATACCAGGCTACTCATCCCAGGTTAGAGGTGTGAGTTCAACTTCAGGCTCCTACAGGAGCTAATGCTCCTGTAAGAGGTTCACAGTTAACAAATAAATACAAAAAGAAAGGACTAAGCCCAGGTGAAGCGCTGGGACCCTTGAGAAGCTCTGAGATCCTAAACAGGTGTCACTTTGGGTAGGGACAGAAAAGAAACTGAGAATGTGAGGGGAGGGCCACTGTCTGCCAAGGTCTCAGTCACCTCAGGTGAGTCACTTAAGGAGTCACTTCTCTTCACCTGAAACCCACAGACCAGTGGACACTGGTACCTATAAGAACTTTTTTTCTTCATTTTACATTGTTTGAAGGACAATACACAACTATAAAATCATGGATGAGATCTCAGGTCTCCACCACTAATGCCTTAGTCATACAGTATCAATTCTTGTCTGCCTTTATGCTATCCAGCCGGATTAGCCCGGAAATCCTTGTTTTACAAGAAAGGATGTGCCAGTGAGTCATCCAATATCTCCTGTGGTCCTGACTTGGAGACAGAGTGAAGCATGGCCTCCTGTTGAAAGATACTGAACCCACAGGTCTCATCAGCTGGGGGACTCTAAAGAAGATGGAAAGGGCAGCAGCAGCAATTTAAAACACAGCAGCTACAGCTGTTTTCTTTGTGGGGTGCCCATCCCTTCAACATTTGAGACACTCCCGGAGGAAGTGTTGAATTCCAGGTGAACATTGGAAAAAAAGTTGGGGTTTTTTTGACACAAGGATTCAAAACCCATTTAAATCCTCCTGTAGGCACCCAATTCTTGATCAACATGTATCTTCAAAGCCCTAGAATCTGCATCACGAACTATGGCTTCATTTCTTTAACAAGTTGTGCAAAGGAGAGCAGTGCCTTGCCTTCACAAGTGTTCCTGCTTTCATTAAATCTGATGTTAAACCTGTTGGATGGAAAAAGGCAAAGAGACTGAGGCAAAGAGCAGGTTCAAGTCTAGCATGGGCTGTATTCAAGGTCTGTAAAACGGGGGTGATACCACCTGCCTGACTCACAGGAAAGCTGAAGTTTTCAGAGGGCTCTGCAGATGTCAGAAGAATTATAACAATTGTTAATTAGAATATGATCATTCAACTTAGCCTTTGATTGTAGGCATACTTTATCCTCTACTCTTTCTATTACAACTGCAGAATTGAAATTTCATTTATCTTCATTGTCTGCAGTTTTGAAGTAATGAAAAGTTCACAGTGAAGCCTTTGAGGTGTCTTCCTGTTATCAAGGGCTCCTATTAACTACATTTAATTGATTTAAGCCTATTAGTTTATCAAGAGCATAATCCTATTCTTTGGCTTTCAAGGGAAAGCAGCAACTTTCTCAGTTAATTACTGTTTCCTTGCTGGTACCTCAGAGCAAGCAAATGTTCTGTGGTCCAAAGTAATTGGTAACGACTGGGAATAAATGTGTACGTATGGTCCTACTAACTATAACTAGTAAGGTTAATTGGAAAGACTGGGAGAAGTGTGGGATGTAAAGTGAATTTTCTTCGCAAAAGAAGATGCAATTTCCAGCGTACTGAAAAAATAGACCTGTTTTACTTGGTGTTTATATAAAGCAGAGGTTATGAAAGATCCCTGAGTTGCCACAGGAATGCATCAAAAGCCATCAAAACCAGTTTTGCCAAGGAGTCGGCCATTTTCAACACAAGTGTGGGGAAAACTGTGGGAGCAACCCTGCACAGGGACCACAGAGGTTCAGCTGCCTGCAGATCCTGCTTGCGCTCACCACAGGCAGCTTTAGGGTCCTTCTCATGAAGATTTTCTGTGCATTTCATGCACAACTGCCCTGCATCCCACCAGCCCCACGATGCCATTGCAAGGTGAGAGGATGGTGGGAGTGGTGAGGGTGAGTTTGTCCTGGCCATGCTGCTGCAGAGCCATATTTACCTGTAGGGGATAAAGGAGCTGGTGTTTTCTCTGGATGTGCGGGGTGCAGGTGGATGGAGGACAAGCATCCCAGGATGGGAGAGATGACCAGGACTGAAGGAATGAGAATGTGTAGACAAAGCTGGGTGCAGGGAGAGGCGTGAGGGGGAATCGTGTTTTGCCTCACAGGGGTTCAAATCCAGGACACAGAGCACAGCAAAGCAGGAATCTTTCTGAATAATATTGCAGTAAATCTTCCCAGATTCTTAGGAGGTTTCTAATAAAATAGTCCTGTCAACTTCAGTGAATCTGTGATTTATACTGACTGGGGATTAATCCTTCTGCTGGGGCATTTCTAAACTACCTATAATTTTGTTACACTAGCAAGTCAGAGTTATTCTGATATATGTATTATTGGTTAATATGGACTGTCATCAACCCTTCAGTCAGCTGGCCATGATTCATGAAAGAGAATCACTTCTAATTAAACATTCATCTAATTATTCTTGCCAGAAACAAATGAAATATGCAACCAATATGTTCCATAACAGCTTCAGAAGGGTACCACTAGGATTTGTGAAGCCAGATGATTGAATGCACAGGGAAGCTTTTCAGCACATGTTGCATGAGAAAATGATCCATTCCTACCTTTTAACTGTCTTCTGAACATTTCAAGCAGTATTTAATGTCAGGCTAGATTTTGGAACAAGGCACATTAGTGACTACAGTAACTGCTCTTTGGGAGAACAGATTTGAGTGACAACACTTTCTCTAACCTCCAGGGTCTTACTTTCCTATGAACAGCTTAACGTTTAAACAAACTGATTTCTCAATATTTTACCCAAAAAAAAAAAAAAAGGGAAAAGATCCCTGCAGAGGCTCACGTAACTATTTTTCTGTATTTAATTAAAAAGAAAAGCTCTAGCATAACATTTTTCTTTGATGTGTCAGTGTATTGCCAGTCTGTTTCATACATGCATCTAAGTAATAGGATTTTGACCCCCTGGAATGACTTCGAAATGCCTATAGCTTATCATTCCCTTTGTGTCTGAGTCTATAAATCTATTTACCAAGTGCCTGGAATAGTTTTGTGAGTCCTGCAAATTTCTTTCTTGCCCTAACATATCTTGGCTTACAACATCTTGAATATGCACCAACTGAAGATTTTCTTCTGGATGTGTAGACATACATGTTGCAAATTGCTTATATATGTTTGATTGCAATCAGTTGAACTTCCCTAGTACTAAAAACCAGTCTCACTGAAGAGAGAAACAGAAACAAGGTTTGGCAATATTTGCCTCATCAAAAGGGCAAATGTCTATTTAATTTTAATTTTTTGCAGCATAATTCAATAACCATTAACAGTTGAGTTGCCAAAAGAGATATTGTGCCTTCATGAAAACTACAGTAACAAGATTAAATTCTCAAGATTTGTTCACAACTGTAAGCAAATAATTTCTATTAAGAAACCTGCTCCTTCTAAGTCTGAGAAAAATGAATTACAGGAAAATAGATATCAAACTGGGGAAGATATGCTGTTCATATAAGCGGAAAAGCCTGGAGATTCAGCAGGTTGCTTCTGATACCATCACATCTGCAGGTTATCAGGTTCTGGCATGCTACTTCTCTGTAATTATTTATTAAAAGACCTAAAAATGAATGTTTCAAAAGGATTTTGCAGAGCAGTTGGAGTTAGGCTTTGTTTCTCAATCCTGCCACAGCTTTTATGTGCAGGGAATTTAGAACCACACTGGCTGAAGCAGGTAGGTGATGATCTCCCTTTGAAATCAAGACTTACAGATGTTTCTTATGAAATCAGTGGGAAGTAAACATCTAAGAAACTTCAAATATTTAGTCTCAATGGTCTCTAGAAAAATCTCTGGTTGGAAGCAAGTGGTGCAATGCCTGATATGGCTTGGGAGTTCAAGGTAAATTGATCATATTTTGGGGATTTCTTGAGATCAGTTTGGCTTTTCAGAAATATCTTACTGTTCCAAGGCCTTCTTTCAGTAAGCATAAAATATTCCAGCTTATCACTGGAAGAGTTATATTCTAACTCACAGAACTGACTGTTTAATGATATTTTGATTCCAAACACAATTTGTTCCATATTTGCTAGAAACAGGTAATTCAGCAAGACAAGCAGTTGTAGTTGAGAACAATTATTGGAGTCAAGGTGTTGAATCTGGATGCCATTGTTGTTTTATACATGCTAAATATCTGTTCTCTGTGGTTCATGACAATTGTGTCTGGACTTAACACTCTCCTCTCCCAGAGCCACATATGCATTACCTGAAGCTGGCAGTGCAGTACAGCCAGCTTTTTATTAAAATACTTTTATATTGTAGGGATATTTTGTGACTCTGACTCTTGAATGCTACCGTCAACATTTCCCCTTTCTCATTCTGAAAATACAGGCAATTTAGCTTTGTTTTTCAGTTTTCATAACCAGAGATTACCACCTTAATCCACAAATCATGTCTCCCCACATTGACCAGATTAGTCATCAAATACTCAGATCTGTAGTCATCTTTCTCTCTTAGTTTCCTTATTATCGTTTTATTAGCTGCAAACTTCTGCAAAACCACACAGACTTCCTTTCCAAATCTGACTACCACTGCTCCCATAATCTGGAGGAGTATTTCAGCAAGATGTGACCACAGAAGAAAGGCAGTTGTCACTGTAGCTGCATCCTTCTGTGATTTCCACCACAGCACCCAAAGCAGTGAGAAGCTGAGGATACATCAAGGCAGTGAGAAGCTGAGGAAGTCCCAAGGCAGTAAAACTGCAGCAGAAGGATGTACTGAGAGTCTAGAGGTGCAGGATCCCTGGGAGGGCTGCCACACACCATTGCTCACACATCCAAAGCACCCGGTTTGCTTCTCCTGCTGCCTCCTGCAGCTCCCAGAGGTACAAAGTGCATTTTTCCCATGGGAGATTTCTGCTTTCACTTGTGCTGCAATGTGAACTTGTGAGTCACTCCCCACACAGCAAGAGCAGCACTCTCTCCTCTCCCTGCACCTCTGGCAGCACTGCCTGGTGCCCACATCATCCCTCCTCCCAATGGGACCAGCCTGGATTCAGGGGAACAGGGGAACAGGGCCACCTCCACGGGTGCCAGGTCTTGTGTGAGGAACAAAATTAAGGTCATGCCCTTTGCTTACTGTTTTCAAGTGGACAGGTCTCCACTTAGCTGTGAGGGATTTTTTTTTTCAACAAGCCCTTTCAACATGCCTTTGTGCTGTTCAAAGGGTCCAAGCACTTAACTTTAGATTTTTGCTTCTATTCCAGGGACTAGTTGGCTAAATATTCAATTTGCAGCATTTAAACATATGGGCATCTACGTTCTTTATCACATGTATCTCAGAGTCCACTGAGCAGTGAGACTTATTTATGCTAACTGTTCATTTTACATTGTTTTTAATACGGCAAAATAAGGATTTAAATTTGTTTGCAGACAGAAAGCAAATTATTTTTATGTTGTGCTGCCAGAGTAAAATTTTGCTGCATGTAGCTTTCCTCCTCTTTTCTCAGAAGCTGTCTAAAAATAAATGCCGTACACCTGCCTTGTCTCTGTATACCATCCACTATCTAAAGCTAGACATGCATATAGCGTTCTGATAAAAGCCTCAGTGAAGCCTAGAGGGGGAACTTCCCATGCACTGCCTTTGTCAGCTTCCCATATCGGAGAGCTTAGACCATCCTAGCCCAAACTTTGCTCAAGAAACACCTTTGATGTAACACAGACAACCCTGAAGTGATCACACAGTTGGGCCTGATGGTCACTGTAGGCCTCTACAGACTGAAATATTTTATTCTACTCTATTCTAAACCAAAAGACCATTTCCTCGCTCTTTCCATTGTGGAGCTTTGCCCAGTTTTTCCATTTAGCTTATTTCAGGCTGCACTCTCACCTTGGCGAGCTGGCAGACGTGGCAGTGCAGGTTGATCACGACATGAACCAGGGCCAGGAGCACATTCCAGTGCTGAGAAGACCCCACACCTCACACCGTAGCTCCCGCTGGCAGAAGGGAATCACAAGCCAAAACGCCGCTGGTGCGCTAGCGTGTATGACAGACTCATTTTCCTGGGGTGTATGAATTGGCAAATTACGGTTTCGGAATCAGATTGGGCCTCAACAAGTCTTGTGCTGTCAGATTCACCTCAGTTTCTGGGATTTTACATCATCCAGGTTTCTGTTTCACCCCAGTAATTTCTGTCTTCTGAAAGAAATGCTCTTTTCTTTCACATTCTGGAAAACACCGTGGCTGCCGTTGTGCTGCTACAGCAATACGCCATTGGCTAAGAGCTATTTTGGAAATTAGTGTCAGGTCTGTTCAACCATTTTCTTCTTTTCTTCTCCATTAAATCGGACTAGCATCCTGGGCCACAGTCAGAGAAATCACAACCATTGATTTCTGACTTGTGCTAGCTAATGCAATTCCCCCAAAGTTTTGTGGTAACCTTGTCTTCTCCAGAGTTATGTAGGTGATCTGCTCATAAGCCAAGCTGGGAGCAGCTCCTGTTGGATTTCAGAGGGACAGATTCTAATTGTTTGCACACCCAACTTCTGGGCTTCTGCAGATGGAAGACCATCTCTAAAGCATGATCCGAGGAATACCGAGATCAGATGGCCAAATGAGATCCTAAACTGGGGACCAACCAATCTGATCTGACCCAGCTGTGTCCCACTGCTTTTGAAAGTGTAGAGATTAAAAGGTGAGAAATACATAAATCTGAGGAAGTTTTTCCTGCATTGGATTATCAAGCAAACCTCCCTACTGGCATAAAAAAAACATTTTCAGGAAAAGGTTCTACTGTGGTATGGATTAAAAGTTTTTCATTTCTGCCTGCTACATTGAAATGACAAGTGTCAATCCCTGCACTTTAAAGCATAAAATAAAGTCAGAAAAATAATCCCTGAGGATGAAAGCTTTGCAAAGTTTTGTCAAAAAAAGGCACCATAGAGTAATTTTACCTTCTGATGGAATACCTATGAATATCAGTGGAGACAAGTGATTGGACTAGTCACTGGTGTGTGACATTAAGATTCCTACAGAGGGAATCACTGTAAAATTACTGAGAGACATGATAGGTTCACACTGTCTTCACCTATGAAAATAAAAATCTTGTGGGTAGGCTATGGTATAAAACATGTAATCGCTATCAAATGAGTACAGAAAGGTTTATCTTTTATGATTATTACCTTTTTTAGACTACATATTTTGAGACAAGGAAGTTCTTTTTGTCTTTAGTTGTTCAGATATTTTGCTTTCTAGGTCAAGAGCTTAGGAGGCACCAATAATATACAGTCTAAGGGTTTCTCTCTTTTTCCCAAAATGTACCAGCAGAAGAATTTTAGGAAACCCACCAACCTGAATGACTGCAATAATTTGTTAAAAGTTAGGATGGATGTGACGGATCCTGACATGCAGTAAGTCACTGGAACAGTGAGGTAGCATACAGCAGAATGCCCTACAAGCAGTACAAATATTGTCACCAGTCACTCAGCTCAGCTGTGAGCTTCCAGGGAAGTTAGAGAGTTGTGCCCACAAGGCAAATAAATCAGCAATGTAGTAAATGTTTCAGAAGGGTTTTGGATTGGAGTCCACAGTGTGTCAACATGCAACAATTGAATTAGCCTTCATTCTGCACTAGAGACCTCAGAGCCCTATCCTGGGCAAAGGGCCTGTGAAAGCCAAGAGGAACGCATGGAGTCCTTTGGAATATGGAGGGACACACAGTTTGTACTTTTTTTCCTAATAAAACCGCAAATATCTCAGCCAAGCTTTAAATAATGCAGGCAGGCTCTTTCCTTCCTACAAATTTGCCTTTAAGTGGAAACACACACTTCCTAATTTGAGACGGTCACTTCTAATGGAAATATGGGGTTATATCCAAGGGATAAACTCTTTATTTTAGAAGTAAAGAGGCAAAGGAAGTCTGCTTCAGGGTGAATGCAGCAACTTTAAATTCCTTCCTTGCTCATGCTGTAGTACAGTGAGGGTATCATTAAGCTTTTTCAAACTACCACCACAGACGAATCAACAGTGTGAGTGGCTTTGAAAACCGGAAGTTTATCTCAGGTGAGGAAGCATCCGGCAGTTTGTACCTGTGTGTGGGCACAAGCACGTGCTGGGGAGGAAAATGCACACTCCAGCACAGATTCCTAATTTTCTCCATTTGTTTATTTTTAGCAGCTTCTCAGTTCAGCCACCATTTAAAGTGTAAACTCTTTCAAAGCTCTCTTTAAAAGCCCTACATTTTTGAGAGACATTTGAGAAAATGTCTTTCAAGAAGTGAGAAAATAACCTTTAATGTGTCCATGCCTCATAAAAGAGATTTAACTGCCTCTCAGTTAACATATAGTCAATCATCTAGTAAGATTTAATCCAACTATGAGACCAACTAAGAAATTGTACTGGGGGTAGCTCTTATAAATCAGGAATGTATTTAGATAAGTAGTAACAGTGGTGATTTAGTAGTAGTAAATATTTTTTGACCCATTTCTACTTTATCAAGGCCTTTTTCAACCCAATATAAATACCACTCTTACTGTTAAAAACTGAATTAGAAAATAAAACATAACAAAATATCTTTTTGATTACATAGGAAATTAGAGTGGTATTTCTTCTACTATTGCTCAACACTTACAAGCACTATTAATTTTAAAAATTAAGGAAAAATCTGTCAGACTGAATAACTTCTATGTTTAAGAGGAACTAATAACTGTGGATTTCTTGAACTGATTAATCTCCCTTTCTCATCAAAAAGACTACCATGTGAAAATAAAACTGCATGTTTCTTACAGCATGAAGTGTCTTTACCTAACTGAATAGAAGAGTCTTTCACTGAAATGTATTTATCCTTAGGCAGAGCATAAGTACACATGGTTATGAAGGTCAGCCTGCTTTCTAATCTGAGTAAAATACATGTACCATATTTAGCACACACACATACAAGTAAGCCCATACAAGAAAAGAGAGTGAGAAAAGCAATTATAATTGCTATTCCCCAAATATATAATGAATTCTCAGGTTTTCATCTTACATTTTTACATTTCAAGAACAAAACTTTGGAGGTCTTAGGGAGCTGAGGAAAGAAAGAAATTTCAGCTTCTGAGAGGACTCTTGGCTTGGTTAAATGTTAAAACAAAATTCAAAACATCTTTGGTGTACTGCAATCCTTTCATGATCTTTCAAAAATTATAGCAATCCAAAGAGCAAGTTTTATTCTAGGCAAAGTTGGACAGCAAAATTCTGCTCTCAGTGCAACACTTCGAATGCCCACGAATTGTGTGAATCTGTCACTGAAAATTGAATTTAATGCCAAATATCTGTATTTTCAGCATCTATTGACAGGCCTACAAATAACATTTCCAATTAGTCTGCTACAGAGAGAATAGTCTGATCTTTGTACTTTAGGGAGCTTTTTCTTTTAAACAGCCTTGAGGAAGGCACCTTGACATAAGGATGTTAGTGGTTTCCATACAAAGAAACAACATCGATTTGCTCTTTGATCACTATTCAGACTAAATCAAAGCAAACCCATAATCTTCAGGTTTTTTAGGCTTAATACCTACTGCATAGACAAACTAAGTCCTTTGCCATGTACACCATCATTGTGGCAATGTATATGGCATGTGTTTTTAGGACATATGGTAAAGACAAGAAGATTTTTACATATCTTGAAAGGGTGAAAAGTTAAGAAATTTTATGCATGTACTAGAATGCCACAACTGTCAAGGTCTCATCTCTTCCCCTTTTTAATTCTATTGTAGCACAGGAAGAGTACAAAAATTCAATAGAAAAGAATTAAAGAAAAATCATTACATTTCTTACAGCAAATCATGAACAATTGTGTGGTGTCAGTGAAGAGCATAAAGTGCAGTCAAGTTTAAAAGCTGTAAGTGCCCCATTATTCATTTTTACTGAAAATCCAAAAGGGCTTCTTGTAAACTCAAAAGTTCTCATGTGGCCCTTGAAGTAGGCCTTTCAAGATTTCAAACAGTTGCTCCAGAACTGTGAGTTATTTCTGTATTTATGGGGTTCACAGCATTTATAGACATCTAAAATGCTGTGTTAAGAAGCAAAAAATACAAAGTGAAAACTGTATCTTTTTCTCTACCAACATAAAACTACAAGCCATATTCAAAATATAAACATATGGAGATTGAGAAAAGAATTGCTTCTCCTCTTCCATTTAAAGAGTTTCAGTGGGTTTGTGTTTTCATGTCTATCTAGCCTTTGCAAGGATTCCGCTTGTAAACCAAAAAGTCTCAATCTAATTACTGAAAGAAATTTCTTCAAAATCTGGGATATCCACAACACTTAGGTTATCTCCTGACCTCAGGCAGACCAAGCCATCTGGCTTGGTTCCTTATTGCTTGTAATGATGGTGATGGACCTCAAGCATCAGCTTATGGCTATGCCAAACTCTGATTTTTTTTTTTTTTTTTTTTTTTTTTTTTTTTTTTTAGTTTAACTTCTTCTCCATTTTGTAATAGACAATTAAGACCTGAAATTGCACCAAGTACATGACAAAATGCCTATGGAGATCTTTGCTTCCTAGGAAGGGAACTTAGAGCCTCGGCACCAAGCAGCAGCAGCAGCCTGCGCCCATCCTGTATTCCACAATCTGTAATTTCAGCTACATATCTATTTATTCCAATGCTGCAGTATTCCATTTCTGAATGAGTTCCCACATCATGGTGACACATGCCGAGCATTATTGCATTTTAGACAGCCATCTGTACTGATATATTCAGCCAATAATTTGCCACCAGGAAATTGGTTCCTGGGAATATATTTTTTATGCGGAGTGCATGCATGCCTGTCTCTAATTTCTAAAATCCGTATATCCTTGATGTGTCTTGTAGGAAGATGAAATCCTATTTCATCCTGAACCGCCCATAAAATGTAATGCTTGGTATTAATTAACGGTCAAGAAAATTTATGCCATAGTTCATCAGCAAAACCTTTGCAGTAGCATAATAATCCCCAAAAGGATAAGTAGTAACATGGCGATGCCAGTTAGCTAAATATGGCAAATGGCAGGGAAGAACAAAATGGGTCTAAAGGGACACAGATCCTCTCACTGATGAATGACATGGGCTAAAAATATACTTCAGTATGGATAAATATAGAATAATGATTGTTAAGAAAAAATAATCCAAACGTGGGTTGCAGTGTTTGGTGGAATGATCTTACAGGATCCTGAAAAAAAAAAAGGAGCTGGGTAGGTATTAATGAATAATCCTCCAGTATATTATCAGAGTGGCTTGTAATACCCTTATGTAGTGAGAAATGGCCACCTAACTTCAGATCATTCAGTCCATTTCCTGTGACACAAGAACATGGCCCACCAGATGGGAGACACATGAAATATTAAAAAGATACTAAACATGTACTTTAACTTTGGGCAGAAAGCCAAGGGTAGCAGAAGCACAGGCAGGCAGCTCACAAGGGGTCTGGGGAGGTAAGAGTTCCCCAGATGAAAACTGTGGTTCAAATTATGTGCAGTAAAATTTTTATATCTGCTAAAGAAAGTGCTTTATTTTCCTTTATTTTTAAGGGGGGGGATTCCTTGTTGGTCTAGGGAGGGGTGGAAGAGGGCTAGAGGATTAAAAAGGGAAAGCTTTAAAGGATAGTTCAAAGTGTTCGAAGATAAAGAAAAATTCTATTACTTTAAGCTAAGAGAGACAGAGTTCTGGAAATAAAGATTTTTTGGTTTTTTCTTTTTTTTAATTATCACAGATTTTCCTGTCCTCACACAGACACCAGGCTGCTAATCAGGGGCATTCACAGCAGCTAATTCCACTTTGAGTAGGATTAGTTCTAATATTTAAATAAATAATCTTCACAGCTTTGCTTTGCAGTTTTTGGGTGACAGGAGTCTGGGGAGGAGAAAACTGGTAATGAAGGGAAAAAATGAAGACTCTGTCCTCCAGCAGATCTGGAAGCTAAGCAGGAAAACTGGGAGAACATCTCATAGGGCTCCACAGCCCCTGGAGGAAACGTCAGAGGAAATGGTCATCCAGTTGCAAGAAATATAAGTTTGGTTTGTTCTTGGAGGAGAGAAGACATTCATCTCTGTGTCTATTAAGTCTTCCCAGAGAGAAGACTTTTTCATAGTGAATAAGCAGCCTCCAAAGAATTTTTGAAACTGCACGTAAGTGTTGTTTTGACTTATACAAAATTATCTTTAGTGTGGACTGATTTTCTCTTTATTTTGGCAAATTTACACAGTACTACAAAACTGCCATATTTTGCCATAGATGTCAGTCGGTTTTCATATGTCAACTAATTGTTTACTGTCAATTTAAATATTTTTACAAGAAAAAAAATCACTTAAATATTATTTGGCATTTGTTCCCTTTCTGTATAGAGTAACTTTTCACTTTTGTATGTTTTGGACTTCTAAGAGACCATCACAGCAATGTTCTCAGTACGTCATGGTCACAAGTATTGCTGTACTATCGCCTTTTATAGCAGACTGATATTTTATGTAATACTCTTTTTCAAACACATGAGAAAGATGTTTAAACTGGTTTGGAATTAGAAAGGATAACCCATTTCCTTGGCTAATTGTGGATTGCACATAACAACAGGCTTTGAGAAGGAAATAAATTTCGGTAGCAATTTAAATGGAAGGCAAGATTTTGCAGTAGGAATCACATCTCCAGGATATTTTTTTAGAGCAATCATGCTAAATGAAAATAAAGCATAAGCTCTTGCAAGAAGGGAACGAGAAAAGTTAGGTCAGGAGAGGTGTCCAGGGCATATATACTTACTCAGGGCTCATCCATCCTAAACTGGCACCAACACAAGCTTTGGCACAGCCTTGGATTGTCTCCAGGGAGGGAGTCACTGCAGATTAACACCCCCACGCCCCCCAGCTCCATTCCCCACTGTACGGCCCCACATCAGCAGGAGCAGAGGACAGGCACGTGCAGAAAGGGCTGCAGGTGAGGGTCCTGCTGCTCCCACCAGCTCTTGCCTGGTTTGCAGAGCTGAGACCTAACACACACTCTTAGGACAAAAGGCAAGATTTTCTATTTTTGTCTGTCTGCCTCAAACATAACTGAGAAGATACTGAGTCCTCCACGATTCTTAGCTCTCCAGGACCGCAGATCCTAGGAGAATCATCCTAGAGGAAAAATTCTCAATTTTACTGAAGTCCCCCCCTTACCCTGTTCTGGGTAAGGAACCACAGAGCTGATGTCAGCTACATTTAGATTGGCTCTAAGGCCTTTTGGCATTATAAGAGGAAGAAAAAAGAGAGAGAGGAAAAAAACCCAGACACCCATGAGCTGACTTCTAGGTTGAAATTTGTTGCATATGTTCAAAAAATACAAGTGACATTTGCTCCCATGTATTGCAGGCAGCAGTAACAGAAATTCAACGTGTCAAATAGAGTACATGCCACTTAATCTATCCAGCTTGAGATCTGGAACACAGTGTGTTACAAAGACCTGAGGAAATAAAAAAAAAAGAGAAACATTAAATATATGTGAAATGCTGTGGAAAAAAAGTGTAAATTCTGTTTTTCAGCCCCCAGCTTCACAATTCTTCCTTTCTGATGTAAATAGCTTCCAGCAGAAAGATTTGGGAGTGCAAATCTGTATGAAATGTTGGCAATTCAAAAAAAAAAAAAATGTTGAGAGAAATGACATAGTTTGTTTCCTTCGCTATTTCTAAAGTTCTTATTTTTTTATGAAGTATCAGGAGAGGTTTCATAACAGGTCAGAATTAAACCTCCCTCAAATGTGTATGTTAGTTTCTTTTCAGCCCCTCAAGAGGAAAATGTGTGGCAAAAGTCTACAAACACCCTCTATATTAAAAAAATTGAAACTAATTCAAAGAGTTAACAACCACTGCAAATAGATTTACTGCACTTCATTATAAAGTTAACGTAAAAGGAGCATTTAAAAAGAAATAACAGATGCCATCATCCTGGATGGATAATTAACAGCAGACTCTTTAACACTTATATTTAAATGGGACTGAAACATTTCAAAAAGAATTTTTTTTCTGTTGCAAAACATTCAGATGTAAAAAAAAGACCATTCTCCTCCAACAACCTCGCTAGGGAAATGAACTTCTGAATAAAACTGAGAGAACACTTCAGGACTACAGGTTTCCATTTTTCATGAGAAGAGTGTGAGCTGCCTGTTGAGTTCCTGGGTGTAGAAGAATGGCAAAGGTGATACCTGCCCACTCACCCAGCTACCTAACCCACTTCCATCCCTGCTGGGCAGTTTACCCTCCTCAGCCTTGCAGGCCTCACCTTCCCTGCCTCTGGTGGACTTTCCAAGGCAGCTCCTGCCTTGCCTGCACCAAAACAGGTGCTGACACAGAGACCACACTGTCACCTTCCGCACCATCCGCTCAGGTACAGCTGCATGGGGGCACCATTCTTTAGCAGGTGCTCAATAATAAAAATAATACTTCATTTCCATATGCATCTTTCCTGCACCTTCACTTAAGTAACTCTGCCCTTTTTCCATCCCCCTGGTTCTGCAGAGATGCACAAAGCCAAGGTGTGCTCAGGCCTATTCATTACAAAACTTCACCTACTTTGCCGTCACTTGGCACCTTCTTTTGGCTGCAACAGTAGGAAAACTGGCTCACACTGACAGAAAGGTTGGAACCCTCCTCTGTTTTCTAGAGGTGATCTCTCAAGGTAAGGATTAACACATTGTTCAGACAGTCTGCGGGAACAAAGGTGCTTTTGCCATTCTCTGTGCCATTTTGAGGCATCGGATAACACCTTTTGCTTTAATTTTGAGGAGTACGGAAACCTTGGAAAACACAGCAAAACCATCAGCTGCCAGGTTATAAAACTCGCTCCAAGATATCTCCTCTGAGTATTGAAGTTGGTGTGTAATACGTGGCTGTCCAGAGGCTGGGTATATACCAGCTAAGGGTGGATGGACATCTAGGAGCATCAGGATTTTTTTTCCCATCCTGGATGCCTTCGGCACATGGCCCAGTTCAACCATCAGCTGCCTTGATAAATCATTTCAGGTTCTGAGTGTATGCTGCTTAGAAAACACAGCCTTTCAGATAAACACAGGTTTCTCGCTTATCTTTTTTTTGTTGTTTACCAGGCTGTATGTGTTACAGATTATCTTCTGAGTCAAGACACACAGATGCTCTCCTTATTAATGTGAGAAAATAATAGTGCCAAGGGGCATTAAAGATCTGTTCATTCAGGCTGGGGGGGGGGAAATTACACAATATGATGAAGTCAGAAAAATACCAGGAAACTAAGGACAGCCCCACCCTTCAACTCTTTATTTGTCAAATTGATTTTAAGTTTGAATATGTGGTCTGCATATGTAGTCTCCCTATTAGCAGGTGCAAATTAATAATTGAGACTTTTGACAATCCAAGCACCAGAAACTTAATGTACATATAGCAAAGTGTGTAGCGTGTTGCTGGCTTGGTAAAAAACTGAACCAAGAGTGTAAACAAGAGAACAAAACAGGCTCCATCTCACAATCAGGAACAACTGGGTTTGCCTGTGCCTACATAGAAAGCAAAGCTCCAGCTCAAGGCATGCAGAGGGTAACTCATGAATATGAACATCCAAGAGCAACGATGACAGGAAGTTTACATAATGGTAACAGTATCTGTCATACTTTGCGATTCTCCCACATGTGATATCTGATGTCTGACAGTGACTCACGGGCCACGGCTCTCGTGTGGCTGCTCAGTTAGGTATGACTAAAAAACAAACCCCGAGTCATGTAAGAGGCATGCACGTGTGCCCCGATGCTGACAGATGGGTGGGCGTTTATTGGGGCTGGTGTCAGACACCTGTATGCATCACCAATATTTAGAGGAAGGCACATGGGCACGAAACTGCATCTTTTACATAGCCGTGATTTTGAGATGTCTGGGAAGAGAAGTGATACTCGGAGTCACAGTCCCCCCCCCGTCTTGATAAGTCGATAAGTTAGCATTTTTGTCTCATTTCCATTTTCCCAAACTTCTACGTGTATGAAATTGCTATAGGCAACTGCCCAATGCCTTTGCATCTGCTAGAGCTGTTAAGTAGCTGATGAGGTCTTTTTCACAAGATCTGGCTTTTATTTAATTAATTATTTAGATTTTCCTTTTTTTTTTTTAACAATTTCTGAAGATATAGAATCTGTTCCAGCAATATGGCGAGTGCAAATGCTCTTATTGGAGACTTGCTGATATCCAAGAAGATGTCTTAGTCCTGCTCTTAAAATTATCTGTTTAGCATAAAGGTGTAAATAAGTACGTGCAGATGTGTGTGTTGAAAAGGGATATTAAGATACATAAATATCCAGTATCAGAGATTTTTCTATAGTTCCCATGACAGAGATTCATTTTAATGGAAATTGCTAAAGGACAGCCAGTTTCTTCATGATATTGGTATTGAATATCAATATCTTCAATGATAAATAGAGAAGGTAGTGGGCTATATTCGGTCTTTAGTGCATGGTAAATCTACCACTGAAATTGGAAACTGTTGACTGCGTAAAATTATGATTAAATATTTCAGTTAACTAGAAAGGCCAGGGGAAAAAAAACCCCACATTGTTTTCCTTAGTTAGCTGGATTGTTTTAATACTATTCACATCATTTTCATGCCTGAATGGCTTCCCAGGAATCTTATGAAGTGTTATAGATAATTTTTCAAAGATATTTTCTTGTACAGGTTTAAGTTCCCTGAAATGCAGCCTCACTTTGCAGGTTCCTTCCTTGTAAACTTATTTGTGAAGGGAGGGTCTCTGCAGTTCGAGGGCTGTCTGCTGGGGATGAAAGTGAGGGAAAGCACTGTAAAACAAATAAAAAAGGGAGGAGTAAGATCAAAGTACCTCATTAAGGGCAGTACATTACAGCTTTGTCCAACCTCTGCCTGCTGAGATTGTACACATCTGTCACCAGTTAACTGATAGCCTGGTTCTGCACCAGGGAGGAGAGGTTGGAAGCAGGAACACATGAGTGCTAAAATTACCTGTGCTTCCCCACATCAGCTGTATTCTGAGCTATCCTTGCAGCACTTAGATACAGGGGCCAGCACCCTTGCTTGATTTTTGAGCAAGTTGTGAGGCTGTGATGTTCTCGAGCAGCCAAGTTGCATTTCTACCTGAGCACTCCTGGATATTTGTCGTAACAGAGGTTATGTATGTGTAGTCACACATGCTTACACCTCTTCTGACACTTGCATGTCAAGGAAAAGATCTTGGGGGAGAGATCACAGAATCAGAGATCTCTGTATCTACATCCTTTCCCAGCCGAGTCAGTGACAGGGCATGGCTGAACTCTGCCCTTGCCCTCAGGCTTTGGCCATGTCTTGCTAATGCCAGCCTGTTCCCACCAGGGTTGCCCAGCCACATCGAGAACTTTCCATGGTGAGGGCCTGCAGGAAGGAATGGCCTGCCGTTCCTGCTCTATGCTGCCAGAGCCAGGAGGACTTCGGACCCATTCTTCCCAACAACTGTTTTTCATCTCTTAACAGCAGCCAGAAACTCCTCAGAGGTGACAATTCCTCCAGGGCCAGTTTCACACCCACTCCTTGTGAGTGCTCCTCCAGGCTGGTACAGGTTCCTCCAGGCTGTCACAGGTTCCTCCAGGCTGTCACATGCCCAGTGGAGCACTTAGGAAGAAGGAGGCATCCCTAGGATCTGAACCAGCTTTCCAACAGTGTGGCAGGACTGGTCTAAGGAGTTCAGGTGGCAGAGGCACGTTGGGATTTGCTCCTCTGTTGAAAAGAGGTAATCAGGAGCAAAAGCAATTGGTTTTCCATTCTGCTGTGTGAGCTGGCTTCTGTCCTGTCCCCTACATATCCACAGTATATCATGGAGCCACAGCTGAAACCCAGTCAAACACCTGAGCATCTGCTCAGGTGTCTCAGACCTGGCATAAATTGGCTCATGGGGCCCAGTTCATCACATCCCACACCGCAGGGAGACACCAGCAAACCTCAGCCCCTCTCTGAAACACAAGATTCATGTGGTCTTGCCAAGAAGAAAGGGAAAGACAAAGGTACAGCCACCACCACCACAGCTGCTTAAAGAAAGAGCTTCGGTGGGTCGATGCCGCGTTTTTCCCTGATGGGTCCCTCGTGGACCGCTTGGGCGGCCCTCTGCCAGCACCCACGCATGCACACAGTCTCACCTTCACAGGTGGTCACGAACAGCCACTCACACCCACAGTGTGTGCACGAACCGGAGACAGAGAGGCGAGAGGGGTTCTCTGTATGCAATTCCGAGGCGTTTAATGACAACACCCCGAAGAGAACAGAGGCAAGAACAACAACCGACAGTCCGTGCCCGTTTTATCGAAAACGCCCAAAGGCGGGCAGAGCATCCAAAACCAATAGTCTGAGGGCTAGGGGGCAGAGGCAAGGCTGAATGACATAACAGAAGCCAATGGGAAAAGGGATGGGAGGGGGAAGAGTGCCAGTGACCAGCAGCATGTAGACAAAGGGAGAACTTTCTAGCACCGTGTTGTAAGGAGAGACCGCTTTCAAGGCAACTTGAGGGGTGTAAAGTGGACTTAGCCACCACAACCGCTGCTCACTGCCACATCCTGGAGGGACACCTCCAGAGCCGCTCCCCTGCCACATCCCAGAGCTGCCCAGCTGGGGTCAACTCAGGCTTTGCATGGGTAATTATGAATGGATTGCAAACGAGGAATCTGGAGGCTTAGAAACAGGAGGTGGATTGCCTTAGGACTTGGCTGGTGGAGCAGTGATTAAGCAGCCTTGGCTGCTTGACACAGGTGGGAGAGAGGCACTTAGGTTTCTCTGTATGTTTGAATGTTGGGGTGCTGCTCTGCTTCAGATGTAATTTGATATTTATTTAGACATCTAGCCTTGGGCCCGTGGTGACTATGGAAGCGAGAGAAATCACAAAGATAAATTCCTGCCAAACAGATGGATGACTAAGCGACTTTAGATGCCTAAATTGATAAGATTAATCATATTCCTTGATGCTTCCTAGACATACATGGGTAGGTTGCACCTACCCATGGCTCCTCAGCAGAGGTTCAGCAGGCCCTACGTCCCTTCAAAGATGTGGCCAGAGTCCATAATTTCATTTTACACCCAAAACATTAGTGACCAAATCAGTAGTGGTGCCTTGCAGACTGTATTACATAACTGTATAACATTATAGAGTTGTATAAATAACTACTAATAACAATAGCTCAAACATTTGCCAAGCTGTAAAAGTCTCCTCACCACACCCATGGGAGCATGATGTGATTCCATGGGAGTGAGATCTCACGGCAGCCACTCACCTGGCCTGCCTGCCTAGCAGAGAGATCAGGCTACCTCTGCAGCATGGGCTCGAGGAAGTTAATGCATGGTCTTTTTTGGGCTGTTTTTTTTCAAATTGCTTTGTAATTACCTACTAATAGCCTTACAAAAAGCTCCATTGTTTCTCCTCCAGTGGAACAGGTCAGTTTGTAATGTAACTTATGAGAATTAGGTCTTCCATCCAAAACAGAAAAACAGCTCAGTTGTGGTCTCTGCAGCAAAGGACTTACAAAGAGACCGAGCTCCACTTTTTAGGGAATTCATCTGTCTTGGGGATAGTTGTGAATGCACTCTCTCCATCATTCTCTTTCTTCTTCCCCTCTCTAGACCCTTGCCAATCCAACTCCTCCAAGAAGACAGGAACCACTTGGTTCACATCCATCTTCTCATCCTGGTGGTGGCTGTAGCACAAGGTGGCACTGGAGTGTTTTTGCATCTTTTAAGTGACTGCTGGTTTCCTTCCTATAAACTAGGATTTTTCCCATAGGGAATACAAACAAATTAGTGTACCATACAAATAATTACCTTTATGTAAATGCATGTGATAAGATACATGGAATCTGAAATGATTAACTAACCTTCCATTTAACAACATTTCTGACATTTGGTTGGAGGAATGAAGTCCAACCAGCTTTCCTGTGCCTTTTACTTGGAACACCAAGGATGTGTAGTGGACATTAAAGTGACTCATTCATGCCCTGTTCTTCTTCATCACATAGGCTGAAAATATGAGAAACTAGGGGAAAAAATTAGGGAAGCAAACAAGTCAGCCAACGTCCAACCAGAGTCAGCTGCTACTAGGGGAGAAGCACCTTCTTCTCACAGTTCATCTTCGTTGGTTTCTTTTGATCTGTGCTTCAGGTTAGGCTGAGGCTGACTTGAATCCTTGAATCCCAGCACCAACCAAGCAGCACAGCACTGCATGGTGGCCAGCTGGGAAGCTGGTGATCCAGCAGCATTTCCTTAGGGCTGGTCCTGAGCTTATTGAAGCTTGCTGTCAGTAGCTCCATGCAAACGTGGCTGTTTTGGTTCAAGGTCTGGAGCTACATCGTTCAGCGTTCGTCTGGGGATTTCTGCACCACACCTTCCTGCCCAGTGTAGACATGTCCCAGGTCTATCATCATTTTCATCTGCCAAGCATTCAGACAAAATAATTAACTTAGCTTCGCTGGCCCACATTCTTCACTCTAAATTATTTGTATCAAAGAACATTATTTCAACAAAATCTTTGTATTTAAATCACAAAAAATAAACATGAGAAGACTCAACAGTAACAACGCTGATTAAAAATATAGAAAAACTTGACTGTGTTTTCTGGCACAGACAGATAATTAAGAGGATTTTTAAAGGTTTTCTCTGTACCAGGTAGAGATTTAGTGGTATTTTGTGCTAATCACCTCTAGGCTGCAGAGGCAGTACCACAGCATAACACAGAATAAATGGCCAGAAGGCTTAATGTTTTTTGTGATTTTTATTTAAAGTGATTTCATATTGTGAGCTCATGCCAAAAGGTTCATTTGTTTCTGAGTTTCTGGCTCTGAGGACTGTTATCCACGCTGTGAATTTACCACTGTGTTTGTCCACACAGTTATTGGAGTGCATGTAAATAGTTTTCAGGTGCCATTCAAGCTTGTCTCTCTTTTGGTCCAAAACACCACTTTTTACAGCTACAAATCAGAGCATTTTGACTACATGCAATGCTGTATCTGCTGTGAAGATTACTGTGATTTATGAAAAAATTCTCTTATCAGGCTAGGAATATCTTTTGTGTAAGAGCATACCTGCTGTAGGAGTGTTACACAACACCTCCTGCAATAGGTGGAGGAGTCTCACCAGTCACTTCCCTACACTGTGAATTAAGTCCTGAAGTGCTCATGTAAGTTATTTTATATACAAGAGTTTTTTTGAGGGATCGTTGTTTTTATGTTACCCAGATAGAATTTCAGTCTCTTTTTGACTTCTGGACATTATGTTCTCACACAAAGACTCGTCTTGATGCCTTTTGCCACATGCCTCTTCTGTTGCAGAGTTCCCAAAGGGCAGTCTGAGACACCTGTGGGTAAGACATAAGGCCACAGCCATCTTCAATGAATTCAGGTGTTGTTTGAGGCTATTCCAGCTGCAAAGTCAGCTACACGCATTGAAAATGTTTCCTGAGTGTTTGAGGACCCCAGGAGTCTGGAGAGCTGAGTGTGTCACACACTAACTTCGCTCCTCTCTTCTCTGAAAGGCAGCATGAAACTGTGGCTCATTCTCTTGCTTTCAAGAGTGGTGGGAAAAGGGGCACCAAAAGTTTTGGGGTTTCTGTTACAGGTTAATTATTTTGTGTCCTGCTGCTTGATGCCCTGCTTGTTGTGCCAGCTTTCCATAAACAAACTTTGGGAATCCTTGTTCTAATAGTATCTTTCCATCTTCTTAATGGCTATGTTTTTTCACTCCATATGGCCACTTCATCTGCATTAAGCCTCCTCACTCATAACAAAAAATCCTTCTGTCGTTTCTGTGTTTAGCCAGGTCTGTTGCTCAGATGGTGCAACTACTGAATGCTTAAGCTGAGTCTGTGTAAAATGTTGTTTCTCTAGCTATAGGCAAGGTCAGAAATAAATATCTTTGGTACCATATCTATTTAACTGAAAATCTAACTAGACCTCCAAATCTGTGCGCTTGGCCACATATGTTAGAAACAGATCCTCCAGGAACTGATTTGTAATAGCCATTCCTACCACCACCTCCTCGTCCTCCCCAGAAGCCTGACTGCTCTTGATTATATCCTGACTGTGTCCAAGGAAAGTTGTCTGGCTTGAGTGAGGCTGAGAGAGAAATTTAATATTGTTTTAATATCTTTACACCTTGGCTGTACCGGACCAAAGGTCCCATGTTTCCAATACTAGCTGACAAGGAATGTAAGTAATACAGAGAAAAGCAGCAGAGCAGAGTGAACATATGATAGTCCTGTGCAATTTCCTCTGTTCAAGGTATCTCTGCCCATTCTAAGCCATGCACAATGTCCTTGCACTTGTAGGTCTTCCATGAATTTGTCAGATCACTTCTTAAGCACAATGAAAACTTGAGCATCAGCAGTATTCTATGACCAGCACACATCAGCATAGCAAAATTCTTCCTCTTGTTTGTTTCGAACTTTCTGGATGATAATCTTATCTGGCCAACCCTAATCTTATCACATGCAGAAAAATGACCAGTTGTTCCTGATTCACTTTCTCTATTGCCACAATTAATTCCACAGATCTCTACTGTATTTTTCTTCAGGTCTTATTCTACTGAGTTATTTCTTACAGCACCTGTCCCTTTTTTTTTTTTTTTTTATCACTGTTGTTCTCTTTTCTCTTCCCCTTCTGCTTAATTTTTTATAAGATCAGAAATGCATGTGGTAGCAAGAGCAGGAACTTAGAGTGACTGAAAGACTCCTGTCTCCTCTCCTCTCCTCTCCTCTCCTCTCCTCTCCTCTCCTCTCCTTCTGTGCTCATTAAAGACCTCATCCAAATTACCTTTTGCTCACAAAAAAGGTTCCCATTAACTTGGAGATGACCCAGGTGTTTGCTTTCCTACTGTCTGAATACAGAACAACGTAAGTGGGAAAACAACATTTTTGCAGTGATCCAACTGAACGAACATAGTATCACACCAGATAAAGCCCAATCCATAAATCCAACAGACAGCCAAACCTGGATTTTACAATGTTAACAAGAACCATGCCATTGACTTCAGTGTGGTCAGGCTCCCTGTCCAGGTCTTTATTTCCCTCTAAGAGCCAGTAGTACAGTCATCAGGTACCCACGACAGTAGCCTGGTTGCCTCAGTCCCCAGGTGACTGGACATTTTCTCCATCCCTGTAAATAAAACCAGGATACTTTAGATTCACTGACAAATTAGCTGCAAACCGACTGGTCCTTTTGTCATGGCATTCAGGGTGAGAGTATTTTTTCTTTGAGGTTATCATGACAGATTTTTCTCTACTGTATAATCTTCTTCTTGGTCTTTTAAGATGTTGTCTTAGATCTTTATTCCAGCCAGCCTTCTTTTGCCTAAAGTCATGTTTACTCTTAACACCTAGCCTGGCCAAGGAGACTTTTATTAGCAAAGAAATCAGATTTAATTGGGGACTGGGAAGCTGTGGCAGTTGTTTGGCTGCTTCATGCTCAGAATTCTTCTCTCAGCTTCTGGTGATGCATTATTTCTGAATTTCTCCTTGTATGCTTTCTGTTAACAATTCCATTTCCAACATTAAGTTACACCTTTATTACCTCAGAGCTGTAAATACATCTCCAGCAGCCCCTGTGGCAAGGCACTGCCATAAGGGACGATGCCTTTTCCCCTTCATCACCAGGTGTGTCTTGAAACTTTGCCTCCCCTTTCTACCCCTGCCTTCCCTCCTGTCAGGAAAGCAGATTTTTCAATCAGGGTATCTGTGCAGCAGGTTCAAAGGCAGGCTAATTCTTCAGTAGCACTATAAATAAGCCTGTCTCTCTCTCTGCTCCTCCAGTTCAGCAGCTCAGGCCTCCTGGTGCCATAAAAGTCACTGTCACTGGAACCTTTGCTCTGTGGCTGCACATTTTTGGGCAATAGGGCATGCAACACACTTTTGAGTCATCATATGCCAAGATGCAGAAAATCAATTTTAATGTCCCTACAAAGAAGAGCTAGTGAAGCGAAAGGCTATCAATACAGCCAGACACTCTCCTGCGCTGGAGGTATGAGGAGAAACGCTACAAAAATAAAAAGAGGTTCAGTGCTTACTTTAGCCCCTTACTGTTGTGACAGGAATCACCTGCATAACACAGTGCAGAGGAATAGAAATGGAAAATGAGTGTTGTCTTCATCATTTCTTTAAGAAATGTTTGTCTCAATAAAACAAAAAATTGAAGGATTATGCATTCTTTGCATGTTATCATAGAATCATAGAATGGTTTGGGTTAGAAGGGACCTTAAAAATCTAGTTCCAACCTTTCTGCCATGGAGAGGGTTCTGTTAGAAGGTTTTACTCTGTTCATGTCACCACCAGATCAGTGAGCAAATGAGAAAATCTAAAAGTCGCATCTATAAACCTACAATGCCTGAAGAGAAAATGTTGAGAAAAATTTCCAAAGACAAAAGTAATTAAATACTAAAGTAATGGTACTATAAGGATCTCTGTGTAATTGTAATTACAATCCCTTGTTTGTATCAGTCAGTAATAATTGGCTTTACCATATCTTGCTGCGTCTGAGGCATCAAACTATCCGTATCTTGCTTTTTAAGCCCTCATACTAGCTTCGAAATTCATAATGGTTGAATTCCACAGATGAGAAAATAGAAAGTGAAAAGAAGAGAGAGAGAACAAATCAAAGCAATCAATTCAAACAAAACTGATTTTTGCAAGCTGAACAGTAAATGTCTTCAGAATGTTTCGCTTCAGGGTTTTGACAGAGGCAAATTCTAAAATCCTGGAATACATGGTAGAAAACAAGTCAACAGTTTTGTCAGCAAGTAACACATAAATGGGAATTATTTCAATCATATGAGAATCTTAACCTTTGCAACTGTGCCTTTCGAGGGATATTTCGAGTAGAGCGTGAACTGACACCCTTCGGAATGCTCACACAAGGCATGTTCTCATTCTTCCAGTTTTCTTCGGAGCGTCTGCTGCCTCTAACCTCCTCCTTCCCGGCTGCATCCTGAAACAATTTCTCAGTGCAGCCCAAGCACATGGCTATCTGCTGGGTTTATTTAGCAATGGGAAAGGGTTCTGCTGGGCAAGTTTTCTCTGTTAATGTTCAAATACTGGTACCCGCAAAATATGAGCGCAGCACTTGGCACAGTGAAAGTCTTTTCAGGCTGGGTTTATAACAAATATAAACGTGTGTTCAACAGGTGGGTTTAGCTGGTGTTTTCCCCTAAATGTCCTCCCAATAACAGCATTATTTAAGCAACTTCAGAAAGGAATAATGCGGAGTGCAAAGAGACAAATATAATAAAGCAGCGAGGAACATGTTCACACAGTGCATTTAAATGTGAACAGAATTATAAATGAGGTGATTCCATAGAAACATCTACAATTAAAAAAAGTTTTGTGTGAACAGATTTTTCTATTTTCTGTATTTCTATTTTTCTATGAACCTGTTTGCAGAATTATGCAGGTATCCCTGTGCAACCCATTTAAAAAAACAATATAGCTTGAGAAAAATTTAAAAATAACAAGTTAAAGGGATTATATCAGAAAAAAAATCCTCAAGCACAAAAAAAATCATGGTAAGTACACAAAACTGGGACTTACAAGCACTAAAATCACGGTATCCTATAGGGTTACAGACGTGGTGTCAGAAAAAAAGGCATTCTGATTGCTGCATATCCTCAAAATACATAAAGTTGAAAATAGATATTCAATATGCAACGCAAAAAAATTTCTGAATTATTAAATCAATGTTGTTTTTCTGTGAGCACTGCTTGCTTATAGCAGCTACTTCAATGAAACTTTCTAAACCCAGTGAAACGGTCACAGCTTTTACTACATTATTTTCTAGCAGAATCATAGCTTAGTGTTTTGCCGTGGCGTGTGAAGTAATTTTAATATTTGTACTGCTGAAAAGACATGGTCAGTGTTCCGCTGCTACAAATGGTTATATTTTGTTAGAAATCCGCTGGAGATGGGATGATTGGTGGCTGTGAAGGCATGTGTAAATAATGAACTCAGGGTGCACAGAGCTATCACTTTATGGAAAGAAATAAATCACACACTGAGTTATTTTACTAAATTATAGTGTGTACATCACTTCAATATAAAAAGTAATGTTATATTTTTATCTGAGATAGAGAAGAATTTCACAAGAATTAATTTTAATGCATATTGTAACATACACATATAGCCATGAAACACTCTGAGAAATTTGGGGTAGTTTGGCAAAGATGTTTTTCCCAACAGTAGGAAAGATAGATATCCTGGAGATGAGGCTTTTAAAAGAAAATCCCAGAGGGAAGACGAGGATGGTTTCTAGCAAGGGTTTAACCTCTTTGCTTCCCAGCTCATCTCTGTTTTGACAAACATTGGAAAGCGGTTTTCTTGTAAAATTCCCAGCTGGCTGGAATCAGGAGTTATGGCTATTTCCTTCCAGAGTTTGCTTTCTACAACAAAGCAGTACAGGTTGCAAGGCTTGTGACAAATATGTCTTTAACATCAGTTGCATGCCAGGCAACTGCTTTTCCCCTGTGTGTGCCAAGTTGTGCAGGATCAGGTGTTCCTTCTTCTTCTGCCACTTTTTAAAAGCAAGTGTGTGAGATATTAATGCAAAACCCAGTCACAACACAGTACAGGAAAATGTGTTGCTGCTTTTCATACAGAATATTCTACCATTATAAGGCTTTGCTCATTGGTGGAGACAATTTGGATTCTGATAGAAATACAGAGATGTCCAAGTCTTTTTTTGTTTGTGGTTTGTTTGGTTTTTTTTTCACATTAGGAAACAATTAATTTCATGGTGTTTATGAACTGTTAAAAATAATATATATATTAACTATACCCATTTTTCTCTTTTCTACAGTCAATTCTCTGCAGAGGCTACCATGTGAAAATTCAGTAATATAAATCTCGATGAACCTGCAGACACATTTATTCATTATGCATTTTAAGAGCTTAAAGCAGAAATGCAATGCAGTTCATTAACTTTCCTTTGAGTGGTCCTGAGGCATATACCAACTGATTATTATACTGATGTACTATACAGTTTCCTTTTTGCCAGTTCTCGAAAAAACAAACGAGCCTATACAACCAAAATTTAAATGACAACTTTTCGGTTCGCCTTAATTTGTCTTTCTACATGCAACATGTAGGTACTGCATCACATTTGCCCTGGTCACTTGGTATTTATCAGCACTGTGAATAGCTCCTCCCCAGTTTGTGTATTAATTTGGCTGATTGGCAGGAGCTGTACCTACCATGTTTTCTGGTGTTGAGTTAGAAATTCATCCTGTAGAAATGCCTACCAGCACTAATCTCTCAGGGCATGTACACATGGCTATAGGTGTAGGCTGGATTAAGGTTATTTTTTGACTCAGCAGCATCTGGCAGAGCATTCCTTGCAATTCCATATACACAGGCAGGAGTAGTTAACATGGTGCAAGAACTGGCCTAAGTGTGAGATTTTTTTTTAGCCTCTAACTTAATGTCTGTTATATGTTTCCAGAGGCCTAAACCAAACAAGCTGAGGAACAAGCTGATTATGTACATTTAACAACAAAAAAAGTTCAAAAAACCCCAAAACTAAACTAACAAACAAAAAAGTGGTGTGTCCTTTCTTTTGTGTTTTCTTCTCTCTGGTAGATCCAATCTTATAAAACCATCAGTGAGAAATACTGCCCATAATGTTGATCTAAAGAAGGAGGGAATGGACTGGAAGAAGAGAGAAGGAAGAAATTTAGAGTGCAGAAGACACCTAAGTGCAGCATCTGCAGGTGTATGAGGAAAGGAATGGATCTAAAATGGTTTCAATCCCAGCTCCCTTTCCTTTTACTGGCTTTCTTTTCAGTTTAAGAAACAAGAAAGGGGTCACTGTGCTTTTTTCCAAACTCTTCAAGCCATCAGCTGGCTGCTTATCCATCAGAAGCCTCAATGCTCTGACAGAGGTGATCAGTGAAAACAGTCACCATCCTCTTTTTTCCCTCTCAACCTGGATTTGAGAGCATTCCTGATCAGAATGGTGAAAACCCTTTCTAAGTATTCTGAGTCACAACCCTCCATTGAAACAGCTCCCTTCAAAGGTGTAGCATCTCTTTATATAGCGAGAGACTTTTTTGATTTGGAAGGAGCTGCTTTGGCTCCAGAAAGCAGCACTGAACACTTGTCCTACATTGCTTCCTGAGAGGGAGCATTTCTGCTGCCACTGAGTCTGCAGGACCAGGGATGCTGCAGGAAGACTGCCAGAGGACAGTAAACATCAGTCCAGTGCAGGACAACTGCAGCACCTCTGCCATCCAGCGTGGGTACCTGTGCATCCTGTCCTGTGGCTTAGACTATTAGAAAAATTAAAAATCTCGCTAGCTAATCTGTTATTCAGAGAGCCTCCCTCCCTGGGTCTCTCTCCAGCTCACTGCCTCATCCCTGTTTCAGCCACTCCTCCTCCCTGCCCAGACACATTCCTTCCAACCCCTCCCACACCTCAAGCTGAGGGCCTTGGGTTCCTTACACGAATGAATGGCTATAAATGTTCTCAAATGTGGTGGCTCCCAGACACTGAAAAAAGTTTTCTTTATCCTGAGGAAAAGACCATTATTTAGGCAAGCCTTCCTTAATGTTTTTACTCCTCTGTTTCCCACCTTACAAACAGCAAATTGAATTAGGCTCTCAGACAACTGTTGATGTGGGAGAGGAAGAGCAAACACTGACAGGTACATACACACTTCTTAAGGATCTGCCTCTTAGTTTAACAAAAACAACCTTCTGTTATTCAGCCTTTCTGTGCCTGGATGACTTAAACAAAAGCTTTTGAGCATTGCTCCTCATTCCCTAAGAGGGATATGAGGAGAGCAGAAGCCTTCCATGCAGCTCCAGACTCACAGTTATGGTTTGGTTCATATGAGAGGATGAATGGAAAAAAACCTAAACATTTATTTCCAGAATACAGACTTTTCTAGACATTTCCCACAGTTTTCATGAGGTGAAAGAAACCTAGTTCAGCTTCAGAGCATGACTGCAAAGCAACTCCCAGAGGAACCATGGACCATGAGGACACACCATCCTGCAGACACAGTGCAGCAAAGAGCCACTCACAGCCACTGCAGAGGCATAAGGTGTCCGCAGACATCCTCATGCCACCATCACAGATGGGATGGTGTAGGATGGCTGCAAGCATTTCCCTGGGAGACCCTTCCCAACCAGGGCAGTCTCCCAGGCGGCAGCATGCTGGGCGTCTCCTCTTCCCACAGGCCCTTGCTCCACAGGGCTCTCCATGGGTGTTGGTTTTTGCTTCCGTAGCTTAAACATTTCCTGAAATGTCAAAACTTGTCATCAGTAACTAGGTCAGACTGGCTGGAGCACTGTGTAGGCTCTGTGTTTCCTCCTGAAACCTCACCAATGTGTCTCACCCAGTGTCCTTTCATTCCCGTCTTTTTTGCCACATCCAAACCCAAACCATACCAATAAATGAAAGTTAACCAAGAAACTCACTCTAACTTTTGTCCTAATGTGGCTTTGAGCCAAAGGCAAAGAGTTAGTGCTTTAATCCACTTCACCATCTATCCCTCTGGGGGTTCATAACTCAGCCATGAATGTTTGTTTTGAGCTGAAAGTTGCAGTGCAGGTTCTCCTCCAAAGAGCCGCGGCAGGGCGGGAGGCAGCCGCTCTCTGGAGAGCACCCTGGCACCCCGCAGGGAAGGCAATGGGAAAGCAGTGAGGGAGAGGAAGGGCAGAGCCCCTCTGCAGGGAGAGAGGTGGGAAATGAGGCAGGGTGCAGTCTGGAAAGGGAGGAAGGAGGGAAACACTACAAGACATCTTTGACTCGCTTATTCTTACTCTCTTATAGTTTGTCTGGATTGAATTTTCACTCTTTGAACAGGGACTGGGACTTGCTTTCTCCTAATCCTGGTTGTGTAGTGTTGGTGTCAGTATAGTGCTCTGAATCATCATAATCCCAGTAATAATAATATCAGTGTGACTGTTTCATATTCCTAAAACTGACCACCTTTGAATTTGTGGGCATATATTTTTATATCCTTGCAAGTTTTATACAGATTTTTACAAGATTCAATCATACAATGTACTTTATCTGAGGTCCTACCGTTGGGATATCTGTATGTCTCAGGCTTTGGAGTATGTTTTTTTTTTTAATTCCTGTGAGAAGAGTGGAAATGCTACATCTGTTTTACAGAAGAGAAACAGAGGTATAGAGAAGCTAAATGCCTTCCCTGAGGCCAGGTATGATGTCTCAAGCAAAGCAAAGAATGAAAATATTTCATGGAATCCAGACTGCTGAAGTCCTGTAGTAGATTCCCAAGCACAGGGATGCTGAGATGTGAACTATGACCTCTACTGACTGAAAAATAACATTAGGCATTCTCTTATCAGAATACAAATATATGTTTGCCAATAGTTTTCTTTGGTCTTGATTTCTAGAGTAACATTATTAATTGCTTTAGTGCAAAGCTTGGTGGAATTATAACATTAATGGACCTAATGAAAGATTTTCCATCGCTAAAATCCTTTTTCTGACATGAACCTTCTAAACACACCTTACTGAGCAGCTCTCTTATTTCTCTTATGTAGCTACTCCTTATTTTAAAGGTCTTTCCATGGGTAGCAGTTAGTTAATCTGACTTTTGATACCCTATAAGGCAAACAATCTTTATAACCTAATGTCCTCTTTGTATGGGTACACCTACCACCATGCCTGATGATAGGTACACCAGCAAAGATTGCTGTGAGTGTGAGCATGTTAAATTATGTTTTAACATGCTTAACATTTATTTAACCAGGGGCACAGTCACTGAAGCTGTAAATTTCCTGAGAACTTTTTTGATTGATCCAAGCTGTTTGATTTGCAGCAGGGACCAAGTTGCAGTAAAAAAGCTCGTGGAAAAGCCGTGCTTTCTAACAGATACTGACGAGTCAGTGTGAGGATATCCATGCTTAAGCAAGAAGCTGGGAAGCTGAAGGATGAACAGTTCTGATGAGAAAAGCACATCCCAATTTCCCATGGCACCTCAGTGTCACGTGCTGTACCGAAAGGAATGACTGGCACACCCTACATAATTCTGCGCCTTGTACAGGAAAATGGCCAAGAAAAGTTGTCACATGAACACAGCAGCCATAATCGACCACCTGCAGGGGCTCTTGCAACAGAATGTAAGCACCAGGTTTGCAGTCCTTGCCACTGGGAGTCCCATCAGTGTGCAAATAACAACGCTGCAGATGTGGTCATGCTGATGAGGCTTCCTCTGGCCTGTTCAACCACACCTCTGACCTCCTGTCATCACCAAGCCCACTTTAGCTAAATGCCTCGCACAAGAGTGGCTTTTGTCTGATGCCATTTAGCAGATCAGAACCACAACAAGTGGTCACTCCCACTCCTTGAGTTGCTGGCTGCATCATTAACAGAAGAAATAGGCAATGATTCACCCTACCTGCATGGGATGGGTGCACTGCTGTGCCTCATTACCAGCTGGATTGCCACAAAGAGAAATCTTTGCATACTTTCCAAACAGTATTTCACTACATGCTAATGACAGGAAAAGCCAGAAAGCTTGCTGGGATACCACCAGGGATGGCTACAGAAGACCCAGAAGTCTGAGACTCATGGATCCTTATCTATAGGTTCTTTGCACTACAGGCACGTACACCATTGATAAATGTGGATGAGCACAGAAGAGATGTGGGAGTGTCATCCTAGGAGTATTAACTTTAACTTCCTGAAATATATGCTCACATTTCAAGCACATCTGATACTTGGAAATACAGGACTGATTTCTCTTCTACATTTTGCTCTGTCCCACTCGTGGCATTACAAAAAGTGGCTCAGCTTTAGTCCCTAATGTATGCAATGTATACTTCACAGCCAGCAGCCCGAGTGAGAAACCGAGCCTGCAGTCAGGCAGAATAAGCCATTACTGAAGATTCCCTGTGAGATGGAAAAATGAACAATCATCAAACCCCAGTATTAATGTGGGATATCAAAAGATGCCTCAGCAGAGGTCATGCATCTTACCTGCCTTCTCATTTCCAAAGCCAAATTAGCACATTCTTTGAAGTACCAGTGTTTACCCAGGAACCATTAAATCATCTCTGGGTACAGGCAAAGATCTAATGACTAAGCAAAAACATTTTGCACCTCATTTCAGCCGTGCATGCTGCTTTGAACTGGTCCTCAACTCACAGTATGGGCTCTGGTCCCCTGGCACTCAACTGGGGAAAAGGGCGTGGGGTCCACCAAAGGAAAGCCTGTTCTGGGAAAGCCTTCAGACCACAGGATCACACACTGGCAGTCACCACCTGCCTGCCAGCACAGGCAACCTGTCACCTGCCTGCTCTCTCACCTGTGTTTATCTGGTGGATGGTCTGCTTTTCATTAAATAGCACAAGACCAATATAATTTGATCTCCTTGCACCCAGTCCCTGGCCCACAGTCATGTTCTTGCAAAACAGGCAGGAATAACAATCAAACAAACAAAAGTGAGAGAGAGAGAGAGAGAGAGAAGGAGACAACTACTGGTGGAACATCTTAACTCCCTGAGTCCGAGAACTAGCATTTGCTCTTCCCAGAGTCCCTCTCTGAATGCAGCAGCACTGGATAGCATACAGTGGGACTTTGTGCTCTGCCTTTTTCAGTGTTTTTCTCTTTCCTTTGGGGGATTATTAAGTGTTCACTTCTCCAATATTTGTCTCTTCGGTCTAGAAATAGCACAGGAATAATATTTCAGCTGAGTGAGAAAACGCTGACTTCTGATGTTTTCCACAATAGATGGGTTGATGTGAATATGAAAGATGATGTACTTGATTTGCTTCGCTTTCACCATCCTCTAGAGAGCTTAATCTATCCAGAAAAGAAGTGTCTGCTTTTCTCTTCCTGTGTGACTGGCAGTTCATCATCTTGTAAGAAGTTATTCTAAACGCAAAAAAGAAGAATTCATAAGGCAGCTTGATGAGTTTGACTCACCCCATTTGCAGTCAACTTCCTCTATGAGGTTATGAAGGGATATGTTTAATTGGCCAGGTACCATCAAAAAGGTGACCCCTGAATTCAGTGCTTGGACTTTGAAAGAAAGGGGGTTTCTGTCTGCTTGTCAATTTTCACTGAATTGAACCTGTCGGATTCAGCTTTTAAAACTGGCCCAAAGCAACATGTTTACTTCATGTCTGCTTACAAATGTAATCTTATTTTGCATAGTTCCTAATAGTTGTTTCAAATCATTTTATTTCCCAAAGGAAGGAAGAAAATTATTCAAATATCATAAACCAAAAGAAATATTTCTCATGCTATGTTTTCTTATTTTCATAAAGCTCTTTTTAAAAATTCTCACAGTATGAAGGTTATACACTAAATATTATTAACAAGGCTGGTTCTGATTCACTTATCTATGAGGATAAGTCTGGCCAGCACAGAAAAAAGCCGTGAGATGGTGCAAAACAAGGGGTCTCTTGCTTAATGATCACCATCAGAGAGAGCCCAGAGAGCCATGGCACCTCCTTACACCTGACAACCTATCTTTTACCTGAGGGAGCACCACTCGCAGCCCTTCTGTCGGACAAAAAAGGCAGGACACTTATTCTTCAATTTAGTTCCTGGTACCTCCAGCTCAAATTCTGGTAAATACAGCCTTTCCCTGCTTTTATCAGACACACAAAGCCCCAAGTGGCACAAAAAATATGTAAGGGCATAAAACAAATGGATGTTGAGCAAGAGCTCCTGCTTTTCTTCCCTAGTCATATGAGGATAAGGTGACATTCAATTACATTAAAAATTGGCAGGTTTGACTAAAGGAGGTCCTCTTTCACATAATTAATGGATGGAAGTCCTGGCCCCAGGATGTCATTGAAAAGAAGTGCTGCTCCTTGACTCGGATGAATCTGCAGGGATCTGCACATGCTCCAAACCCATCCTCAGAAATGCAGTTGTCTCCCTGGAACTTCCCAGGATCTATAGTCTGCAAGACCCAGGGATGTCTCTCTGAAGGGATTTTGCAGGAAAAAAAACAGAAGAAAGGCCTCCTTTGACATGTCACTAAATGTTTCTTACACACAACATCTGTGCAGCAATTGTGAAGATTTGATTCACCAGCAACAAGTGATGTGCAGCTTTTCCCAAGCAGCAGAGCACTGACAGTTCTGCTAGGGCTCGGGGCTTCATTGCTAATGATTTAAGAATTTAAGATGATTAATGCTTTTGGACAACATTTATCAGCTACAAAATCTTAAGAAGTTCTACATTTTCATTTCCATCAGGGCCTGCATTTTTCCCGTTGACATTTCTGATGACCGAAAATCAAATCAGACACCTGCTTCAAGCAGCACATTGGCAAAATTAATAATAAAACAGACAAATGTCTCCTGGAGGGCGGATAGTTTTTGAAGGAAAACTGAGTATACCCTGTGACGAGGGACAATAGCTAAATAGTCCTGGTTCCTTAGTTACCAGCAACTTTTTTGCCATGCTTTAACAAACGCTTTCAACAAACATTTTCAGACACATCTATTTGCATGATAAAAGTAACATCTTCAACAGGTTGGAAGCCACCCACGAAGCCATCCAACTTGGCTCCCCAAGACCTGGAGTGGCACGAATTGGGTATGTTCTACAGTTTCACAATAGTCTTTCATTTCAAGTTTTATTTATAAACAGAAGGAGGCATCTAGATAACTAATGGGGGAAATGAAACAACAGGTGGAGCCAGTATCTGCCCAAATTGCAGCACAAGTGCACCAGAGTTGTTGACAGGGTGCTCTTTTCAGAGTATGTGAAATCCCAGACTGGAATTTAATTTTGTAGTTCAAATGACATGAAAGTATTGTATGGCACAGTTTGGCCAAGAGGAGGAACAGATTACGTTGGATATCTGTGCTGTGCACTGCACCTGTAAAAATTGGGGCATACAAGCAGTTTTAGCAGGTGAGACCAAGGCTGTATTTCACACAATGTCCTGCCACAGACAGCTGCTCCAGGAATGCCCACGGGAGAGTAAGACAAGCAACAGCTCCAGTACAAAGATGTGCTAGCTTGGTTTAAAAGATCAGCTCCCGAATTTCCATAAGCATTGGAGCAGCAAGTTTAGGGACCCTCTTTTCCTCAGGAACATTGATGAGGAACACACAAGCAGACACGTCATTTTCAATGCTGCACCCCAAGTAATTTAAAGTAAGTATGGCTGTATTGTTAGAGGTTGAAAGGGACACATGATTTTTAAAAAATATCAGCTTCACCAAACCATTTATCATATTTTATTCACTTCCAGGACATAAGATCACGACAGTGTGATGAGGCAGCTGCTCCTGACTCCTTGCAAGAATGACTCTTCAGGCTCTTTTGAACAGGAAAGAAAACTGAAGAGAGGTGCAAGGTGCTACTACCCTTGGTACCAGCAGCAGGCACAGATGCACAAACCTACTGGACAGCCCAAAGCTGGAGAGGTCTTGGGAGTGTTGGTGAATTGGACAAATTTGTCCCAATGGTCAGCGTGTTCCAAACACCAGCTTCTGCAAGACCCTTCAATCCTTAGGAAAACCTTATGCATATAAGAAGGAATGGATGATTTAGGTAGAGCAGCTAAATACTATTTTAATTGATATTTGCCCTTTGTAGCAGTTCAGCCCAGTGCCTGAAGTGCTAAAGCACCAAACCAAAATGCATTTAGCACTCCAAATACACCTGGTCAAGAGAAGCACCTGAAAGTTAGATTTCCACCTGAATTAAACCACTTCATCTTTGGAGGTTTGCGGCTCACTATTTATAGCACAGCTAGGTGGGTCCTGGTCTCTTAAGTATATGAGTCGTCCCATTCATCACTGCTGCTCAGGAGAGCAAGGGCTGTGACAGAACCTTTCACTGTCTCTTTCCACCCTCAGCAGGTGCCAGTGCCAAGGCTGCTGAGCAGACGTGTGAGAACCCACAGCCCCAGCTGAATCCCAGCTTATGGGGGCAAAGCACTCGCTGCTGTTACGGCAGGAGTCAAACAGCTGTGAGCTAAGTGGCATCAGGATCACATCATCTGCTTACAGCCTCATATGTTTCCAAAACATTCTCTGATGGGGCTGAAATTTTCCATGATTGATCTCTGGCCAAAGGCAACTCCTTTTCTTTTTTTTTTTCTTTTAAGTGTAATCAAACCCTTCATTTTCAAGAGAGAAGATGTTGGAAAGAGGGCAGAGCAACCCTGTGAGGAACAATTCTGTAACCCACAGCCTTTTTTGTTTGAGCCTTTGTATCCTCATAATGCAAAATGTGATTTATTACCGTAGGATAGCTAACTGCTAAAAAAGGCCAGAAAAAGTACTATTGGACAAAACCACTGGTTTTCTCATGCTTCTGGTTCAAAAACCACTCCTACATATATATTTTTGTGTAATTGTATGTACTGTGTTACAGTGGAAATCAGAAAGTCATTTCTATTAGCTGTAAACAGAATGGGAGCTAATAAACCTGACTATAAAACAAATAAATCTTTCTCTCTGTAGTTCCAAGAGTGTAAAAGCTCCCTCTGCTTTGCAGAGCCTGTGTAGGGGTCTAATCCACACCAAGGAGAAAGAGCAAACTTGAAGCTAGCCATCAGAACAGACCTGAAGAGAAGGCCAGCTCATTTGCAAGTGAACAGTTTACACAAACACCCAGAAGTGCAGACCTATTTTAAAAAGTGGTATTACTATTGAAAATAATTTTCAAAGGCAGAACTATGAATGCATCTTCCAGCATTTGCTGCTGACTTTTGGGCAAACTATCTCTTTGCTAACTCAGAGCAGAAGATGGAGAGCCTGTGTTAGTTTCTCCAGGTTTTTGTTTCCAGCTCAGTGGTTTCTGCCTGACTGCAGCCCAGATTCCCTGCGAGGTCAGCAGCCATTCAAAATCACTCCTGCTCCCAAGGACCAGCCAAGCCTCATTATATTTCTGTGCAAACATCCTCCTGAAATCGCAGCTCCACTGACAAACAGTTTTGCACAGCAGAAAACAACAGGGTAAATCACACCAAGCTACAAGTCCCCACTTTATAGTTCCCAGTGAATCTGTAAAAAGCATGTGACAACATAGAGGCACAAAATCTTTAAACATCACAAAAGCAGGCAGTGCCTGTGTGTTGGCCTAAGGAGGTGTTCAGGAACTGCTCGAGGGTCGATCTGGTAAGATGGTCACATATTTAGTGGGTTCCAAACACACACAGTGAGGACCCAGACCTGGCTCAAGCTCAGTATGAGTTGCTCAGCAAAAAAGTTGGTCTACAATGGGAGTCTAACACAGAGAGGGGAAAGAAATCACCCCTATTCCCCAATGGGAATCCATAGAGCTGCTTGAAAGGGAGGTGTCATTTCACAGAAGTGATGGTAGGCACTGATCCCACCCCATGCTTCCCCTGCCTCCATCTCTCTCTGCTGGTGCCTGTAGTCTCCAGGAGGTCACGCCTCCTTGCCAAACTGGGAAGAGGAAGGATGGATTTTTTTGGATTGCTATTATTTAGTGTGTGCATATGCAAAGGTAGAAACCACATTGCATTCAGGGCAAACAGAAGAGGTGTATAGCTGACACCATGACACAAATATTATAATCTGGGAGGTACCAGTGAAGCAAACCTCACGAGTTACCTTATCAATCACAGACTGCCTGTGAAGTCTCAGGCAAATTACACACCTGCCCCACAGGACCAGGGAGCAGGACTGTCTCAGATGCCTGTATCCCCAAATCCCTGCCTCACTGTCCTTTAAGCTCTATTTCTGTGCCATCCCAGACTTTTCCAGTAGTGCTGATATCTTACTCATAAACATCTTTCAAGCTTTTCCTTGGCTGCCCTGACAACCCAATCAGATACATTTCACATTTTAATAGTTGTCTCAAAACAGAGATCAAGAAATCAAGAGGATTTCCTTCCCACCCAGGGGTGCCATAAACACCAGGCTTCAGAGCCAGCCTCACTGATACTGAACATCTTTGTGTCTGCACTACATTGGTTCAGAAGAGGCCATGGGGAATACAACCTCCCCAGAGCCTGCAGAACCATAGAATCATAGAATGATTTGCATTGGAAGGGACCTTAGAGATCATCTCATTCCAACCCCCCTGCCATGGGCAGGGACACCGCTACTAGATGAGGTTGCTCAAAGACCCATCCTACCCAGCCTTGAACACTTCCAGGGATGGGGCATCCAAAATTTCTTTGGGCAACTGTTGCCAGTGTCTCATCATCCTCACAGTAAAGAATTTTTTCCAAATATCTAATCTAAACCTACTTTCTTTCAGTTTAAAGCCATTCCCCCTCATTCCTTCACTACATGCTCCTGTAAAAAATCCCTCTCCATCTTTCCAAGGCTGGAGACTTCCAGCCCCTTAAAGCATGAGATTTATCTGAGGCCAAGCCTTCCTCATTAAGGAGGAGGGGCACCCAAAGACACTGTGTTTCTTCCCCATCCAAAAGGGAAGAGCTGACCTCCAGGTGAAGAGCAGGAGCTGGGACTTCTGTCTGCACGCGGCTGACATGGGGCTGGGTGACAAAGGCTGTCAGGAGGCAGGGGGTGGCTGCTTGGCCAACGTGGCTTGTGGCAGAGGTGTGCTAGAAGACAAGCAGGGTTGGCTGCTGCCTGCAGTGCTTGATGGACGCAGCCAGTGTGAGCGGGGGAAGCAGTGGATGCCGTGTTTGGGGGTTCTGGGAACATGGGGTGCTGCTCCTGCGGTTTGGGCTGCTCTTGGAGTCCCAAAATCATGCTTAGCCCTTGCTGCAGGAGCTACACTGGGCAGCGTCACTGATAGACAAGTCTTTCCTACTGAATTGTACAACTAATGTCAAGAGAGGGCTTTGCTTTGTGATTCTGGATTTCATCAAGAATCCCTCCTCAAGCCCCAATTTAAATTTCTGCCTTCTGTCGGCAAGCTGGGGAGAGCTGCCTGCTCTGCTGCAGGGACTGTGCACTTAGCACGGGTTAGGGCAGAGAGGCACAAAAACAATGTGGCAATGAGTGACCACAGAAGCACCATAGTTAGACATGGTTTGTTGAGTGCCAGAAGTATGCGAGTCACTTTGCCAGACAAGAATCTTCCTCCCAAAGAGGCTCCCGAAGAGCCTATCATCAGTTTTTTAAAGTGTTTGCAGTTTGCTGGCTGAAGCTTTCCACTGGAGTTGGTCTTGCCTAGGGGCTGTAAACTTGCAGAGTTGGAAAACATAGTGTTGATGCATTCTTGCCAAATCCAGCTTGTTCCTTGGATTGTTTCCTTTCTCTAATCACTGTTTATCTTTACATGGGCCAGATTGGCCCATTTCTTCCACTTTTTCACTAGTCTCTGCAACAGATCCGTGATCTCTGAAATTCTTCCTTGGCTGACCACAGTTCATTCATCAGGGAATAAATTTATCCCTTGGTTGGGAAATTAGTTACCACTCAGTGGATTTCCAAAGGCGTTTCTAATACCTCAGCCACCTTGGATTTCCAGGTGTCACATGAGCACTACCCTGTGTGTACCCAGGATTTCCCCTTTTAGCAAAACATCTGCCACCAACAGTCCACAAAAGCTCTGTACCTCCAGCTCTTGGACAGGAGTCAGCTCTTCCCCACTCCCCCTACTTTGATAGGCAAGAGAAAGGAAAGAGCTGCCCAAAACCTGCCCTCAGCTGTGTATCTAAGCAAGGATTTTCACTGCAGTGTTCCAAACTGCATTTGGAATTTCTACTCTCTTTCTCAAGATACTTGTTTTGATTCTTTCTACTCACCTCTGTAACTTCTAAACTCCCAGGCCCGTTTGCTTAATGTTCTGTTATTGTTACTTACATTTCAGTATATATTCTACTCTGAATAGGTAAAATAGATGGACAAAATATTGCCATGCCTTTTGGCAGATAGACAAGAGAGGAAGTGGGAAAATTCGGTTATTGCCTCACAGATTGCAGTACAGTCACAAGCAGATCCTCAATCCCTCGAGTTTGGTACCCTGGTCCCTGCTCCTGATTTCGATTCTGTAGTTTTCCACCTGAACCCATTCCAGCTTTTACTGATTCCACAGGGCTGAATGAATGTGCTTTAGCAATACCTCTATCTGCCTGGGACATCAATACTTTGACACTGAAGAGAGGGGAAGTAACCGGCCACTAAAACAACAGGAGGCAGATTCAGCCCTTACATAAGTGAAAGCAACTCTGTTCTGCCAAGCCTGAATTTGCCTCTGTATCCATAGCATTGCATTTTTTAAGATCCTCTGGCCAGCATGAAAGGGGGGTTTGGTAACCCAAAGAAACCATAAAGCCCAGCTCTGAACTGGCTCTAACACAGCCAGCTGCCATCTCGGACAGCTGGAGATCATTGGGCTGCGGACGCGGTGCCAGCACGCGGATCCATCACCCATTGCCCCCTGCGGGGAAGCGAGGACCATCGCCAGACTATTCCCATCTTGCAGCCAGAACCACGAGGCTGAAGCAGCTCTGCTGCCACCTCACGCTGTGCTTCTCCCGGCCTGCCTCCGCCGCGAGCCCGCTCTCCGCTGGCGGGAGCGGAAGCCCCGCGGGCCCCGCTGCGGGAATTTTCACACATTAGCCTCTGCACAACTCCCACTTAGAAACAAAAAATCGCAAGTTTGGGGCAAAAAGTATTCACCAACACCCTGTAATTGGATGAGTTTCTATTCAATTTCCCAGCGGTATATTTAGATACAATTTCTAGCTTCTTTCTTCTCGAGCCCACATTGAACATTTGGGGGTGCAGATCCTTATGGAAAAAGAGTGCTATGGCTTTATAAAAGTCTTGTAAATATAGCCTGTGAAAGAGAGCACACAGGCGCCCCTTCCACGGGGGTGATGTCCCGGCAGCTGGCATAAAGGGCTGGATTTCCAGAGTAATCTCTGACAGCAGTGAGTTATACTTCATTCGAAATGGCGACATCAGCTCACAGGTAGTAAAACCAAAAATATTTGCTTGAGACTGCCCTAGTAGAGTTCAAGGCCAGGCTGGATGGGGCTTTGAAGAACCTGGGCTAGTGGAAAGTACCCCTATCCATGGCAGCGGGGTTGGAAGTAGACGGTCTTTAAGGTCCCTTCCAACTCAAAGTCTCTCGTGATTCTGTGACATCTGAACATGCTGTCTTGAAACCATTGTGATACATTGTGTTACTCTGACCTGTGCTTCTCTCCATGCAAATAAAATTACTAAACCTACTTTTTAAATATATAACATTCTTGCCCATTTTAAAATAAATACTTTGTAAAAAGAGCTGAGTCTATTTTAAGAGCCTTCATATAGCCTCCTTTCCATTTCCCACAGAGAGGCACAAATGCAGCATATACAAATGTGACAGCATTTACAAAATACAAAGCTGCAGCAAACATAAGACAGTGATCCAGAATAACTGACTCTCCAGAGAAAATGGGAGAAATAAAAGAGAAGGATGCTCAGCTCTGTGATGCTGAGGCTGACCATGAGTGTGAAGCAACAAAACCTGACCTTGGTGAGAAGTCCTTCCTGTCCTCTGCCCTACACCAACCTCAGCCAAATTTAAAGATACCACAGATGGCAACATGACCCTCGTCCACAGCTCGTAGCCAAAAGGCTACACCCTTTTGTGGCCATGGTTCCATTGGCCAGTGTGGTATCTCAATTTAGGCTCTGGACATCTTGTGAAGATTGCAGAAGGCGACGTAGGAGGAAGGTTCCTCTGCCCCATTTCACGCCTAAGACACCTGTGCTATAGAGAACTCTATAAAAGGCCACGGTTTTATTAAAAAGAAAAGGAAAAAAAGAAAAAAGTAAAAGCTTTCAAGAAAGGGTCTAATCACATTCAGTTTCTTCAGTGCTTGCTGAAATAATCATGATGAACTCTGTCAGTGTTAATGGGGGTGTTATAAGTATCTGTGTAGGACTGCCTCTGTAATTCAGCATTAATTAGCTGAATCATTATTTTAGAGTGTTACTGAATTATCTTATAATTACTACCTAACTTGGTGCTTGTAAATGAGGCAACAGAAGGAAATGGCAATTCTTTTAAATGTACTTAAAATTAAGAAGGCATAATAAACACTCCATTCTGTCCTTTTGAGGAGCTTTTTTATCTTGTGTGAGACGTAAGGCTAGTACAACTGCTTTCATCTGTGCCTTGTAGATTTATTACAACCATTATAACAAATGGAAATGAATATTATTCAAGTTTATTACCCCATAGTATATCTTTATGAGCACACAGGAAAGCATGTTGCTTCTTTATCCACTGCCTGGATAGAAAAAGAGACAGAAAAAAATCCTGCCTGGGAAAACAAACTATTGTGATTAAAAAAAGATCATTTGACTCTCCTAGTATAACTGTTTTGCTAATAACTTATCTGCTCTGATTCCCAACACAATCAGACCTAATTGTTGCTCACTAAGAAGTCTCATTACGGCTTGACTGGGAAGGTAGTTAGGAAATACCACGTACATTTTTGTTGTCACTGGTTCTGCTCTGGAGGTACTAATTCTGTAGTACAAAGTCTATCACACCATATCCCCCTGTCCCAAGTGTGCAGAAGGAAAGGGGAAGAAAGGGAATGTGTTTGTCACACAAATCAGAAAGGCTGGTTTGGGGTTCAGGTTCTTGGGATCATCTTTGAAAGCTGGGGACAAGCCCCTTTGCTCAGACCATCATACATTCCCAAAAGAGTACTCTGCAAAATTTTTGCAGGATTTTTTGATGGCACAGACACACATTTATAAAATTATGAAGAAGCACACCAAGCAAATCTCTCCCTATTCCCAGGCTTTTACTGGAAAGTCCTTTTTGTAACTTCTCCGCTCAGACTAAAAGAGATTGTGCAGGTCAACAGCTCTGCTAGACCAAAGGGGAGTCAAAGTTGTGCAACCAGTTGTACAAGCAATCAGACATTTCTGGCGTGCTTTAGTTTTTCAGGGTGTATTCAGAGATTTGCAGCAGGCCCTCACAGTCTGCATTCTCTTACTTTTACCACATACTTCATATGTAGGATTCACAGCATACCTATAACCTCCATTTTCTCAGTGTTTTGCCATCAGAGCTGAGATCACATTAGTACTTGACTTCTTTAGAACCTAAGGGTTCTAAGTTTGAAACAACAACAACAACAAATTATATATCTATATATATACATAAATCTTTGTTGTGAACAGATTTTCAGCCTGAAACACAGAAATACAGAAAATGTGTTCTCAAATACATTGCTTCCTCAACACTAAATATTATACACCGTTTGAAATAGTGTAACAGTTTATCATGGATGATTGCTGGGAGGATGATACTGATACAATGAAGGTATGAAACATTAAATCACACTTAACTTTTATATCTATGAAAAAAGAGATGATTTTCATACTGTGGCATGTTTATTGCTTTGAGACCTAGCCTGTTATTTATTAGGGTTTACTCTGTAGTTCTTAGAAACGGCAGAATATTACCATTGTGATTTCTCTTATTGCTACAATCATGATGGTTTTTTCTTATTGCTACAATCATGATGGTTTAAATCATGGGAAGAATGCAGGGCATGGTTAAAAAAATTGGTGGCAAAGATAGCCCACAAATAACCCCAGCTTATATGTAGTACACTTTAAGAGGTGACAGGAGAATGTCTTTCCTGAAGTTTCTCAACCCTCTTATCCAAGATCAATCAATTTAAAAGGTGTGCCATAGCTGGTGTTCAAAAGCAACTTTCTAAATAGACAGTAGTGGCCCATTTTGAGGAAATATAACCATCCTGAAAACTAGAATATGAAGCACTTGGAAGTTTACAGGATGAAAATATGATGGAAAAATTTTGGTTGGAAGGGACTTTGGGAACTGATCTCCTTCTCAAGGCAGGACTAACCTTAAGGTTTCTTCAGGCACCTCAGGATCCCAAGTAAGCAAATTTTGCTTACTTTCCAAGTTCTCCAAAGCTCCCAGTGACAAAATGTATCTCTCTGTTCAGCTTATATCCAGAAGAACCCAGTTTGGGTGCATTTAGATGTGTGACTCCTACCTGCACTGCTTATATCAGCACAGCAGTAGTTTTACATATTAATAAGGCTGCCAACCTCCTTGAAGAGCCCACTTCCAATTGTGTGTGACATTTCCCAACACTACAAAATACCTTCATAGCAAGTGAATTCTTCTCTTTGCTTTCACTTTAAAATACAAATTTCAGCTGAATTAACTCAGCTGTTTCTAAGGAGCAGAGTCAGGAACAAGCTTCCTGCTGAAAAATGGAGTGCCCTCCTGTAACTTCAGAGCAAGGACAAGCAGCTCTGTCAAAGAACAGCTTCTCTGTGTAGTTTCTGTGCAGGTCCACCCACATTTGGTTAAAGGATGAGCTTTATAAAAATTGTGATGGACTCCACTCAGTGTGGACTTGCTGTAGCCTTGAACAGACGCTACCTGTGAGGATGCCGGCCTCACGGAGCACATCTGAACTGCTCTGCTTTTTTGGAGAGCAGAAGCCAGCTGTGTGTCAGGGTGGGATTTGGGCACAAGCAAGACAGGAGCTGACCTGCCACCAGTCCCTGCTACCAAGTACCTTGCTACCAAGCCTTGGACCAGCCAAGTGGACAGAGTGCACAGGGCCAACACCAAGAGAGGGAACGCAAAGACAGGAATGAGGTAGAAAAGACAAAACAGGCAGAGTAATTTGTTCATGGTGCTCATCAGTACCAGTCCTGAGTGCTTTACAAACATCAATGATTTCATTTTCACAGCATGCTGGGAACTGAGGTGATACTATTAACAGCATTTCGAAAAGAAAAGTCTAAAAACCTGGGGAATAGTTCCAAAGTTTCTACTATTCTTGGTGTCTGTTCTGAGTCATTATTTGTTTTTCTCAGAGCGTTTACCACTACATAATGTTTCAGGCATTCAGAGTTCATTACAGATGTAGCTGCTCATACGTCTGAAAAGCAGAAGCCATGGCCAAGTGTCTGTAAAAGACTAAATTAAGGATAACCTGTGAAAAAATTGGTTTAAGCAACTCTGCAATGTTCTAATGGCACTCTTTGGCAGAGCCAAACAAGAACCAGCTCCCACAGCTCAGCTGAGGCTCCCTGTGCTCCAGACTTTCTAGTACGCCTCCACTTTCAGTTGGACACCCTAGAAAAATCTATTGTGGGCTGGTTTAGAAGAAGGAATTTGTCAAGATGGGAGGGTAACTGAAAAATTTATGAGACCATAACACAGCAGGAAATATTATTAAAATGTTGATGCCTAGTTTCCCCTGCTGCTACATCATCTCACCCTTAGGTCTGGCCGATGGCTCTAGCTTACTCCAGGACAGGCACAACCCAGAGAGCGCTCAGGGGCATCTTCCCTGCTCCCATAATCCATCAAGAGCAGACCTCCTGGGAGGCATTTTTCTTCTCCAGCCCACAATTAAATGACTTCTTCTTTCCTGCCTCTTCCTGTTTATTCATTCCTGCTCCCCGGTGATTGGGCTCAGCAGCTGGAGCGTCACATCTTTCTGCAAGGGATGGCCTCCTTCCTTCCTTCCCTCCTAAAACTTACTCCCTTAAATTTTCTTCTGTGCATCTTAATTAGCACATTGCCAGCTTCAGGCACCAGGACACTTTCTCCTGCTTAAATCCTCCTCAAAGTACAATCGTGTTACCTTGCACATTATAGAATATGGAAACGTTTAATGATGAAAAGCTCTTTTAAAGGTTTACTCTGTTGAACTTGATGAGATTTTCAATACCCCACTGTGTTAAATCTCCACGCACACAGACAAAGGCAACAAAAGGTTTAGGAACTGAATAGTTCAGGCTGCACCGTCGACATCTCAATTTGTTGGATTAGGGAAATGGCCTTGCACCTGCCCTGAGTTTAGCACTGCAAGGTTAACTCCAGTTTCAAGGCATTAGCTTGAATGCAAATAAAATATGTTTACTCAGTTAGGTTTGAACATGTGTTGTCTCAGTTGCCTGATAGCCTACCATGACATTTATAGCTGTGTTGATTCTTATGGTTAGGGTAAATCTCTATAACTTTTGGGGTATTTTTTTGTGTGCAAATACCAAAAAAAAAAAAAAAAGAAAAGAAAAAAAGAAAGCAGAAATACAGTATGTTTGATTTCCCTTAGATTCATGCAGTGCTCAGATAAAACGACCTTATTTACTCCCGGGTTTCTTATTAAAAATCTCATTTCCGGAAATATTTTACATCAATTTCACACTCTTTCAGGCACAAAACTGTTTGCCTGTGAGCTGGTGCCGTCACTGAAAATTCCTGAATTTTTGATTTCTGATGATGATTTTGTAGGGATTTAATTATGGCAGCCATAGCCCATCCCAGCACTTTGTTTCTGCAGAACAAGAGTGTTGCCAGCTCTTTGTAGCCCACCAGAAGCAAACTCAAAGGATGGTTCCTCCAAAAAACTTTGTCTGACAGATCTTCATACGTCATTCCTTGGCATCTATCTGTCAAATTATTTGGCAGTTCTCTCCATATGAATTGTAGCAGTTTAGCTGCAACAATTTCCAGATCAAAGCTGTCAATCACTAGGCAATTCCCACAAGGACATGCAAAAGGACCTGACAGGAAAATTAGCTAAAGCTGCAATAATCTAGAAGATGTGAAAAAGATTAAAAAAAAAAAAAAAAAGAAAGAAAGAAAAGCAAGATTCCCTGAATTATATGGATTGAAGTTCAATTACTGTTTTCCTTCAAACAATTTAAGACAGTGAGCTATCATAGCCACTAGATCTGCAGGAAAAAATCTAGAAAGCGAGTTGCAATTCATCTGTTTCCTTGGCATTCCCTTCCTTTCCAATTAAATACGCTTTTCTTTTCTTTGCCATTATTCTGAGGAGGCAGTAAACTTCAGCCTAAATGAGCATTTACATGAAAATCAGAGCTCTCCAAGGCATCCACTGAAACTCCTTTAATACAATATTTGCTTTAATTTGATTTTCTCTCTTGCCAGTGGGAGAGTTTCAATCGCATTTGGTATGATTTATAATTGTACGCCCCCTCGTCCTGCAGAGGTCATTCCTTTCCTAAAACTGCATCACTTGACCAGAAAGAATTCCTTTTACAAGTAAACAGCTCAGCAATCAATACTGTCCACAGATGATAGTGAGCACAGTGCATTTTTTAATAGAGTCTCTCAAATGTCAGAAACCTCACTTTAATCTCCAAGAAATATAATCTGTTTACATCACCTGCAGCCTCTTGGTTGTCTCCTTCAGGAAGACTGCTTTCTTGGGCTCACTGAATAATCTCTTCTACTTTATTTTTGAAAAATCCAGCTTCATCATGCGTATTTCAAGCAATCTTTACCTTCCTGAATACAAGTGAATAGGGGAATCATATTATGTGATTCTCCTTATTTATCTCTCCACTTCAAAATATGAAGCCACATACAAAGGGTTAGGATGTGAGCATCTTCTTAAAGATATTTAATCCTGCTTCCACGATATTGATCTCGCTTTGTTTTATTAAAGTAATCTGCCACATGCTATTGAGACTGCCTCTCAAAGAAACAAATACTTCTTCTAAAGAGGGAACTCCAATGAAATATAATGTTTAAAATATTAAAAATTACTATGTAGCATTGTATTTATAGGGACATACTAAACTTTTACCGAACATAGAATGATGTGCAAAAAAATAAAGGCTAAAATCAGCAGCAGAAAATGAAAATTCTAATAATTTACAAAGTAACTATTTTTTCTATTGCTAATCTATGCTATGACATGCCAAAGCAGTACCATGCCTGTTAGAATACTGAACAAAAAGCAAAAAAAAAAATTTGTTTATCTAAAACACGTACTCTGGGTCGGATTTTCTGTCCCCACATTTATCTCCACCTATTTTGTTGTGTGTCTGCATGGTATTACATAGACATGTAACAAATTCAGTAACGTAAGCACCTAGACAGGTCTGCATGTGTATCTTCTGCTTAGCTATGCATGTGTGGTTGTGTGCTTTTTGACCAAATATAACATATAACTGATGGAAAAATTAGAGTTCCGTATCTTTCTGTCTGTGCGGGGTTTGGATTTTGTGGGGTTCCCCTTTCTTGCAATCTGAAGCTCTTAACAAGTCATTGTTTATCACCTACGTTAGCTTCAGTACTTAGAGATGTGGGTAAACCCAGGTGACTTCTGCACAGTTCTTTGGCTTCTTCTGGGAAAATTTGGGCTTTATTTCAGAAACAGTGTGCATTACCCAGCCTCAGGTCAGTTATTCCATCTGTGTTAATTGTTGGCTTAAAACCGTTTCCCTGCCTACATTGCAAATGACAGCAGTCTTTCCAACTTTTTTTTTCCCTCTTCTTGCTCTTAACAGAATATCCCTACAACAAAGATAACAAACTTTGCATATGCACGTTGCATGAAAAAGAGCAATGTAGAGACAGTTAATCTTCCTCCAGAAACCAGGAGAGGGATGAAACCAGGTTAGGGACCAAAGTGTGGCTCCTCATGAGTTAACATAGCCTGTAAAATAAACCGATACGCATTTCTGTAATGTATGTACTCTAGCTTGTTTTACTTGCTTTTAGAGTGGCTACAGTCTAAATGTGCATATATATATATATATTTATATACATATTTGCACACGGCTGTTTCACTTGACCGTATTATTAAAGATGAGGCAGAAAACCACAGCGAAAACCTGCCAAGCACTGAGCCAGGGTAAGATTTGCAGCCTCTCGGGTGCAAGGCGCTCACATGAGGGGACATTCCCAAAGAAGTTGCAAACACATCATCAGTCAAACATTCTCCTGAGCAGAAATCCCCTGCACTGCTCAGGAAATCCTGCCAGCCTGCGACAACACACCCAGAGCCACCGGCAACCTAAGAGCTGAGTGAAACCACTTCACACCATGTCAGAGAAGTACTTAACCCATGGTATGTGGGGAAGGGCTAAAACCACTGTAGCCCCCTTCCTAGGGCTATGGCTTTTGGCTGGACCACTTCAGCTGACAGAACTTATCTGTCACACTGAGTGAGGGTGAGAGTGAGACACCCTGAAATACATCAGCCCCAAATCAGAGTTGAGGATCCACAGTACAGCTGTGCATAGGTTGTTCAGAAATGAATGCTCACAGTGAATGCAAATGGACCCACACTGATATTAAGAGGAAAATCCAGAGAAGCAGACTCTCCTTATCCTCTGGGCCACCCATTTGTCTGGTCACTGCCTGTCCCCATAATGCACCCCAAAACCTATCCCACCAGAGCAGTGGGATTTACCTTATAGCTTCCAGTGTAACTGAAACCCCATCCGTCTGCTCAGTAGCACAATCCCAAAATGCCCCTTTGTTTTTTCATCATCCTAAGAAGGTGCAGCTTCTTGTTTCCAGATGTGGCACTGCCCTGAAAGCAGAAGGCCCCTAATGGGATCAATGCACAAGCTTCCTTGCTCTGTGAGGATGTGTTGTTGCCTGACAGTAACTTCTGCGATGCATTCAATTGCCTCTGTCGATGCCTTATCAATGCTTTTCCTGTGGTGAGCACCATTTTGAACAGTGCTCATTTCCATCTGTGAGCATTAGCTGTGGGGAAAATCTCCTGGTTTTTTTCTTATAGAAAGCCCATTAAAAAAATATATCCATTCACCTGAACCAGGGGTATGTCAGAATATTATTAACTTTAAATCAAACAAGTAAAAATAGTGATGATGCACATCAATATCTGGAATAATATTTAATATTCTGTTCTAGCAAGCTCTGAAGTAGCATCATTATGTGGCTACCGCTGCAGGGAGCAAGGAGTAAGCATTGAGCACACTTGAAGGCAGAGGCTGTTATTTACAGATGTGCTTTGGATAAGATTTGTAACATGCAAGTCTGAGTCTCTCCCTTTCAGCTATTGCAGAGGTGCAGGGAGCTGGGGAAGCAGAGGCAAAGGAGGATGGACTGAATTTGATGGACTCTTATCTGTCACCTCCAGCTGAGGTTTCTTTGAACTACTCTCTCTACTGATCCATAACAAGAGTGGAGTGTCATGTCTTATTCTTTACTAAGGCCACTGGGACATAGTGTTGCAGAGCCTCAAATCAAATGTTGGCTGTGAAAGCATGTTATAAGAAACACCCTTCTCACTTCATGTGAGCCATATAAAGTTCCCTTCCCACCTGAGAACTGATATGTCTTTGCCAATTCTGAATCACCTTCATGGAAATAAACTTTTAGGGTAAGAGCTGTGAATGTTGCCCCTCTGTTACAACCCCTAAAGTGATACTCAAAAACTGCTGCCAGTTTCTTTCCACCAATCTGCACCCCTGAAGCTGCGAACTCACACCGAGCTAGCAGGAAATTATCAAAGGAATGCTTCAAATCTTGGTACTTCCCCAAGTATTGCTACTCACCTCAGTATGTACCACTACTAGAACCTCCACACAGACCCAAACAGAAAGAGAAAATGACCGGCTTTTGTTAGTGAGCTTCAAATGTTTATTGTCTTCTTTGTTCCGCCTTTGCAGCTTAAATCGTAGTCAGCTTATAATGTCATTACTGGTATGAAAACCATCCTGCCAAGTGTTCCATGTACTCTATAAAGGTCATAGATGCCCATTAATTTACACCACATTTCCTTTTTGTTCTTAATTGCTCAGATACTTTCTGCATTTTATATACATGCTTTCTGGGCTTTGTGACACCAAATAACCCTTCACTGTCTGTCAAAAGGAAATGCATTCTTCGTATCACCCTAAGTATTAGAATTTCTCATATCAGTCTGGATTACCTGCAGCCCCTCCCTTTCACTCTTCAATTTACAGATTATCCAACTAGATGGGGAATTTTTTAACTCAGTATGTATTTTCATGCATAAGGCAGGAGGTTGCATCATCTCTTTCATGAAGTATTCCAGTAATCTCTGGATTCATATCTTTCTCGCCCTTGTCAATTTTTCTCTTTGATTACTCTTCTTTTTTATGGTAATCAGAACTGGCATGGGGAAGTACCTTAGGCTGTTTTGACCAATTACACCTTCAATCCTTGAAATCATCTTTTTGACATGTCTGATTAAAATGGATCAATTAAAAGGGACATTTTGCTATTCCTTGACGTGAATTCCTCACTTTCGGTCCCATCGCATATTTTAGTTCCCAAGAGTTACGGCACCATTAGAAGACTTTTTTTTTTTTCTGTAATCAAACTGTTATAATTCTTTTTATAATGGTGCAATTATCTCCTCTCATCTGGTTTCACCTTAGCTAGCTCAGTGAGTCATAGACCTTTACATCTACTGCATCTACACCCACTGACGATCAACAAGGAGCGACAGTCTCTGGGATTCATTTGCTCTCCGCAATGGATTTACAAGGAAGCACTTGCTTAGACACCCTTCAGTACAAGCTCTGAAAGAAAAATGTGCAGGCAGTGTACTGCCTACTTTATGTATTCATTGTTTTAATGATTCCCAGTAAAAGAAAGTCTAATTCTTTCTCTCCTGATAGTGTAAATCATGTTACAATCACTATTGGTGTGGTTATATAAAAGTAATGTAAATAATGCAAATACAGCTCAGCACCCCTCGTTCCTTAACTGTGCTGTGCTTCCTTCCAGTTGTCTTATGCACTCCTCTTATAGAAAAGAGTAATGGTTAGGACTTGAAAAGTCTTGCAGGACTAGCATCACAGGGACAGGTGTCGTCTGCCTAGAGCAGGACTAAAGTACCCAGATTAAAAGGACCAATACCTGCTCTTACATTTGGAAGTAGTCATGTCTTCCATGCAGCTGTTGAATACAAAAGATTTCTGATAGGCTCATGTTTTCAATTTTAAGTCATGCATAGAGGACATAAATGAACCATGCCAGGAGAAATTCTTGTTTGCTAAACCCTCTGTGAGTCCTGCCCTGGACCAGCTTTGGCTCTTGAACGATTTCCTTTGAGTCCTGGCTGGTCTTCCTTTTGAAATCTTGAGAGGGGTACATAATTTCTACTCTGTGACTGTCTAGCCAGGGCTGAGAATGGAATGTAAAATGAATAAATAAAGAAAAAACTTATGAAATTACTTTTGTTTGGCCTCTTACGTACTTGCTTTATGTGTATATATGAAGGAATTAATTTTTTTGTCAGAATTACTCACGAAAAGCAGAGTTTAAAGTGGTGAGTGCATGAACAGCATGCACAGAAGCCAAAATGCAAATGTGCATGTACAAGAATTCATGCCAGAAATTCTTGCACATTCATGGAATGTGACTATTCCAACCAGGTTCATTGAAGCAGGCAAGGAAGGTAACATCAATCTTCAGTGGCTGCTGATAATCCATAGAGTAAAAGCCCCAACAATATGGGGCTTCTAGAATTCACTTCAATACTGAATCCATTCAAACAGAGCACAGCATGTTTTCCTTCCCCAGTCCAAAACAACCAAAAGTGTTTTAACTCTACATCACTCATGCTCAGGCAGCATTCTTGTGAAGGCCACGGCTGAAAAGGAAATCTGGTCCTGCAATGGAAGGCAGTGATCTGTGATTTGGGAACTACTGAGCTTTGTACTTTGTAACCTTCTTAGTGGCCTGAAATAAATCCTGCAATCTCTTTGCTCCTCCACTCCCTGCCTATAAAATGGTGATAGTGCTGCTCCTCTTTCCAGAGCTCAGAAGAAATGGACCCGTGTGGTACTTGGATGCTGCAGGTGCCAGGACTGCACAAGCGCTGACAGAGACAGCACCCTTTGTGGAAGCCAAGCTGAGTGACTCTCACTTAAACCAAAAGAGAATGAACCATAGCCAGGCAATAGGGCTGGTGAGGATATCTACTCCCACCTGTGAATCATGCTGTGTATTTGCACATGTTTGGGGCCATTAGGGACAGACGCTCCCAACGTGTCAAAATTTCTGTCACCCTGGCTTGTGGGCCAAGTACTGGTGGGAAAATGCTGGAATGCATGACTTTTCATTACCAGCTGTTTAGTCTAGGCCAGACAAATTCTGGTGTGACCTTGATCTCCAAAGCACACATCCTCAGAACACTGACTTATGGTTCCTTGTGACAAATATGTTCCTTTCTTAACCAAATCTGTGTAAATCAACATGCATCTGATAAGGACCAACTCTCCATGTTGTGCAGGATCAATTGCCCAGTGTGCGCCCAGGGGACACACTGAATGAGCTCCTTGAGCTGGATCATAGCCTACATAGGAAACGAGCATTTAATATATAAACAAAATCAACAAAATACATCTATTTAGGAAAGCAGTGCAACTTCCACCAAAATCAATAGATTTTTTTTCCTTTTCTGTCTTGCACATGCTTCTTGCTCATTCTCTCAGCTTCACAGCGTTGCTCTCCTCAGTCCATTCTTCACTGTACGCTTTGGGGAGGGTTCAGCTGAAATCGCTCTTCTCCAGGAAATACAGATTTTTAAAAATTTAGAAAACAAAGGTTTTTCAAGTCTCAATATGAGTATGATCATGCAGGTTAATACCAAACCATCTCTCATTGCATAATATCTGAGAGCAGGCAATTTCAGGGCTATAGAAGAATCTGGAAAATTACAAAAGAATTCTCCTTTTGCTGTAGGAGCTTTAAAGCTGCACCTTCATTCAATCAGGAAGATAATTTCCTCTAAGCAGCAAGTTTCAAATTCTGCTTATGACCTTGGTGTCATGACAATTTCGGTACTAACTTATTCCACACTTAAAGTATTGCTACTAGAACTGTGAATAATCATCAAAATTAACTAGCCTATAGACTGATTAAATAATTTCCTCCAATTTGCATTTGATATGTTTATTAAGTGCTGGAGGGTGCTATTTGCTCTTTTTACTGCTGTTAAGCACTGTGTCTGGGTTTTTGGCATAGGTGCAGTACTATTATGGTTACTACAAAATTTTTATCAGATTATGGCATAAGTTACCATTTGATAGTGTAAAAACGCCAGTAGGTAGTAGATAAATATTAAGATACAATTAGCTGCCACTACCTTTTATTGCTTGGGAATTCATTAATATCGAGATAAGGCTGCATTCTGTGGCAGTTACAATTTTTTTACAAATTGCATTTTCTTACAAGTAATAGTGCAAGAGTAAACAAGAAAGAAGCTGACTATAAACAATGTAAACATATGTGGCAATATTAAAGCTTCAGAAAATACAAAGTAGTGCCCATGTATCATTCCTTATGCTTTGTTTGTCCTACCACGGTCTGCAAGACCTATTATCCACAACAAGCGATTCCTTGTGAGATGTTTTTATTTTGAAGCAGATGAAACTATCGGTGCTAATAGTCAATAAAAACTGTGATTTGAAATGTATTGGAAATAGGTGTTTTTAAAAGCGTGCTTTGGCCCTTTACACAAGCAAGTGGTTGCTAATGCCAGTGTGCATTAGAAATGCAATTGTACTATACTTAGATGTGGTTCAACTGCAGTTACAACAGGGCCATTAAAGAGCATTAAAAAAAAGAAAAAATACAGGTAGAAAAGAAAGAATACAGGTTAAAAAGGAACATGTTCTGTTGCTCAGCTAAAGGATTTATCTATAATTAGAAAACAAAATTGTTCAAAATTAGACTAAATAGATAAAATATTGATATCTCAGAGAACATAAACATACTATACAGAAAACATGCTTACTTACATTTAGCCTTGTAAAGAATTCTAAAGACTTTCAGCATGGCTTGGGAAATTAGATTCAACACAATTAACTGGCAAGTAGGAGAAGACTGTGGACTCTTCTCTTGGAAGACTCACGCCTGCTGGTCAGGGAAAGTAAACTCTCACCTGTCATCCCTGATGTTTTTCCAGTGTCTTACCAAAACACAACTACTTCTGACCAGGTGTAAATCTCAACTAATCAAACCCATATGAGCCAAATGGCACAAAAATTAAATCTATGGTGAGTAATGTCGCGTAAAGGAATAATATGTGTGACCATGTGATTGCCTGCATTCCTGGGCTGGAGCTGGAGAGAAGTGGGAAATGCCCAGCTGACTTAGTTGGAACCGACTCAAAACTTCATCCGCTTTGGTTCAGTTCTCAAAATAGGGCACATGACCTCTAAGTAAGACAGTACAGTAGGCTGCTTTTACACTACATCACTGCTCCTGCAGCCCCTAATACCAATTCCCTCGCTTTTCCAAGCATGGGAGGAGGTACAATTTGACACTTGCTGAGTTTCAGCGTTATCTTGTTTTGTAATGCATTATCCATAGCAAATTTGCCCCTACCTTTAGGAACAGAGATGACATCTGCTACAGAGTGCCTTACACTTGTCTGTCTGCTGCTTTCAGTGTCATATGTCTGACATGAGTTAACCTCTAATAAAACCTAATATGAGGGAAGAGAATTGCTCATTGGAGGTGTCCGCACTGCTCCTCTTGACCTACTTGGAAAACTATGACTCGACTCTTTGCGGCTTCCCCATCGCAACACAGCTGCAGAAGGCAGTAAAACAGGACCACTTTTAACCGAATCTGAAATGTGCTATATATACATTTGTATGCCTTTGAATAACATTATTTCCGAACCTTGCAACACCCTTTCGTTACTTTATCAAGCCCACTACAGATCCCTCTCCCCCTTTTTTTTCCCCCATGGAATTGGCATAATGAGAAAAGATAGCCTTTTCTCTTCACAGATAAAGATCCAAATTGCATTTTATAATCTGACAATTACAGAGTTTGATTTTTTTAAAATAAAACAGATAAACTCCCCTCCTTGTTCAAGATGGGACCGTATTTGTTAGTGACAGCTGTTAAAATGCTGCTAAAAATAGATATAGTGTCAACCACTAAAAAGCTAAGTGCTCCTGTGAACCACAAGCAGAAAACAAATGAGGTTTCTACAGAATTTGTGGAAAATCTGTGAGCATCTTGCACATACTGTGAAAGGTGCTTTATTCTTCCAGCAGCCATCTCTGTCTGTATCACAGGGGAAAGGGAGGGGATCAAATGTTTGGTACTAAGGCAGTATAAGGCAGATTGGTATATTCCCTCAATTTTATTTTCTATCTGCTTTTTGTTCTTAAAAATACAATAAAAAAATATGATGCAACACAAAGACTGAGGCTACATCCCAGCATTTCAGATGCCTTTTTCATTTACGACTTTGCCCTGAAAAACAACTAAAGAGCCCAATACACTGTAATTATAAATTAATAAAAAATAGTTGTTTTGGCTATGCCAGTTATTGGGAGAGCAGACTATGTGGTTGGGTGCTTTTTGCATGGCTGTGACTTGCCAGGTTCCTTGCAGACTTGCGTGGAACTTTTCTCTGCCTTGGAATTGCAGCCTCCAGCCCATCTGCGGTAGTTCTGTCCGATTAATAAATGAGCTGTATTCCAAACCAGATGTATGACACGAAATGAGTAAAAAGAGAGAGAAGAGAATTGTTCACATTCAATGTTATAATACATCTCAGTAGGTTCCTCCTTTTTAGCTACATTATGGCTAAAAATAGAGCACTAGTGTAGGCACAGTGAAATATGATTTGTTTCCAATAATACAGTAAACTAATTGTGAAATTAAGCTATTGAATGTGCCGTTATCGCCGCGTCTGGCCTCACCAGCACTTTCTGCTTCCCCGTTTAACATTTATCAAGTTACCCACAAACTTTGACGGATGCAAACAACAGCTGATAAAATATCGCCTTTTCCAAGGCCCCAGTCCTACAGACTTCGGCACAGGTAAAATTCCCGGCGAGCAGCCCTTTCCCACGTTTAAAGACTTGCATCGAGGCTACTAGAATAGGGCCAACTTTCTCCTTCCTCCAATGCCTAATTTTTTCCTAAAGATGTTTAAATGAAGAGACATTTAATGCCCTGAACTCAAACATAATCAGTTCTAAAAGACCTTAGCCACATGTGAAATATTAATTTAAAACCAGCATCGCTGTTGGCACCGATTTTTCTGTTAATGTCTGGAATCGGGGCGGGTTTGCTCCACCGCAGCCCCGCGAGTGCGGCGCGGATGCTCCTGCTCCTTGCCCGTACCCCGGGACCCAAGGGCACGCCGGGGGGCAGCGGGGACCGGCTCCCCCCGCCTGGCAGCGGCGGGGACAGGAGGATGGAAGGCGCAGGCCCGGCGGGGGGGCGCAGCCTCCTCCCGCAATCCCGTTCAGGGGCGCTCCGCTCCCCGCAGCCCGCCCGGGGGCCGAGCGGGGCGGTCGGAGCGGGGAGGGGAGGGGTGTTCCGCCGCCGCCGCCGCCGCCAGGGCCGGGAGAGACGCTCCGCCTGGGGAAGGGCACGGGGAGACACTCCTCCTCCCCCGCCGCCCGCCCTCCTTCCCTTCCTCCGGCGGCTCCGCGAACCAGGAAC